>NW_008352325.1:2839672-2879368 GCF_000622305.1 Nannospalax galili
CAAAGCTATATTATAAAAATGATGGAGAAATAAGGACATCTCAAGACAAGCATAAATTAGGGCAGTTTAGGACTTATCAAGGCAGTACTGTAGAAGATATGTGGTAGAATGCTGTAGGCAGAAGAAGAAGAAAGAATTTTCCAATCATGAGAACACAGGGAAGAATGGGTTTCATAAAGGAATAGAAGGACAAAGGAAAGCTGGAAGACAACGCATCACGTCCAAGGAAATGAGCAAACTACACCCTAATACTAACACAGGAGAAAGAAGAATAAACAGTAAACCATGCAGAAAAGCAACCAACAAAATTATGACATTTCTTTCAAAAAATTTATGAAATTTTGTGTAGTTAATACAGAAAATCATCTTTATGCCCCTTCTCCCTTTGACACCCTCCCATAGCACCCCCCCACCTGAGTTCATACATTCTGTCATGTCACAGCCTATCATGTCAAATTAGTGTCCCCAGATGTCCCTCAGTGCAAGTTCATCCACTGGAATCTAGTCAACCTATCTAAAATCCCAAGGAGATCAGCTCTTCTTCACCCAGCAGTAATTAGCTGCCAATAAATCTTCAACTAAGATTAGGGTCTGCTTTTCTTTTCCACAGTTCTATGCTAGGTTTTTGTCTACTTAAGTTTGCATGGGTCTTGTACATGCTGAGACCATTGCTGAAAGTTCATATGAAAAGAGTCCCAGGAGCCTGTAGTACTATTTGCATATGGTCATGTACCCCTTCCCTGGTTCTTACAATCTTTCCACTGCCTCTTCTACAATGGTCCCTGAGCCCTGGCTGGGTAGATTTTAATATAGGAGTCCTGTCAAAGGACCCACACTCTGCAGGCTCTTATTCTCTGTATTTGGCCTTTTGTGACCTTTGGCTTTCCTGGCCCTCTGCTGCATGAGGGAGCTTCACTCATGAGAATTGAAAGAGTCATTAGTGTTCTCTTCATCCCTTGTTCTATTTTCCATGAGCCTTAGGTGTAGAAGTTGCATCCTAGATGTGCCATTTAAGCTTGGGCAATTCACAGACAATCTCTGTGTGTGACCAGTTGTGGAACTCTGTAATTATCATTCTCTTGAAAAAGAAGCTTCTTTGGTGAGTGGTGACTGGGATACTTCTTTATAAATTTAAGGATTCATATTTTGCACATGGTAAGAAATCACATTTGTCTATTGATGTGAGAGCCTTGGGTTTTCTCTAAGCTCTGTGATCTCTCCAGCTATGTGTATTTGGCTAGGTTTTCAGTACCACACGTGAGTTTCCTCCCATTGAGTAGATTTTATGTCTAATTAAGTAAGTGCTGATTACCCCCAAGATAAAAGTGCCACTATTACACTAATGTCATTTTCTGTGTTTGTCATTGATTTTGTTTTTAGGCCTTGAATCTGGGGTTGGACCATCAATTGATGTTCTCCCTTACCGGCTTGCGTAGTGTTCTCCATCAATACCACACGTGAGTTTCCTCCCATTGAGTAGATTTTATGTCTAATTAAGTAAGTGCTGATTACCCCCAAGATAAAAGTGCCACTATTACACTAATGTCATTTTCTGTGTTTGTCATTGATTTTGTTTTTAGGCCTTGAATCTGGGGTTGGACCATCAATTGATGTTCTCCCTTACCGGCTTGCGTAGTGTTCTCCAAAGCTATGGAAGCTAGCCTTCAAGGGAGGTAACTTCCAGGTTCCTTCCAGCTCCATTGCTCCAAAGTATGTCCCATCTTCAGCAATAGGGTCTTACCATCAAGCTCTGTCAATCAAGGACTGTGTCAATAGCTTGTGTAATTTTGGGACTCTCTTGGACATTTCTTAATAATTACTGTAATGATTTATTTGATGGTCAACTTTATGTAGTCTAAGATAAACTAAAAGATATGCCTCTGGGAAAACATTTCCAGAAAGAATTACTTGAGGAGAGAAGATCCCTGAAGAGTGAGTGACACCTTCTGCTGGAGGCCACAGATATATGACAGTCCAAGGACACAGCATGCTGACAGATTTGCTGCCTTTCTTTCCTCTAACTGGAAGCTCAGACTTCCCTCAGCTCTCTTTGGGGTCCCGATGCCCTTGAGTGAACTGGCCAAGCAAAGAATAGGAATGTTAAGGTGGATAATTAGCCTGAGCTACAAGATTGGATTGTTTCTTCACGACAGGGTTGGTCTGGAGTGCAGGGGATCCTTTAGGGTGTCTCTTGGTGTTATCCTGTCCTGTGATTAAGGGAAATGGGAAACTACAACAATCCAGTCTAGGAAGGATGGTCAGTGGTCCAGAATCATCAAGAAGGAAGGTGTGGGTCACCCCAGCAGGTAAAGAAGCAAGACCTACTGAGGTCTTTACTGAGGGTGAAGGAAGTAAGTAGTTATAAATATTACACACAACTACATGACCAGTTACAGAAAATGTGAAAATGTAATTATCATGAGTCTTTCTATCCTATTTTGTTAAGACCACGTTTGTGTATGTTTACACAGATATTAAACAGGTATTTGTGTTTTTTTCCTCATTTTATCATGTAGTATAACATTATTTGAGATAATATGGGTAGTTAAATAATGTAAATATCTATTATAATATTTAAGTTATTGAAGTATTTGTCAATAGTGTCTATCAGGTTTTTTTTTAATGTGTTTGTGGTTGCATGAGGAATAGTTATATCATGTTATGTGGAATTATGACCTTGTTACTGTTTTCATTTGGAAATAAAGCATGGCATAAAGAGATGTAGCCAGTGCCAAGTGACAAAGGGTAGATTTGTGATGGTTAACCATGGTTGTCAATTTGACTAGAACTAAATTCACTAAAAAGCAAGCTGCTGGTCATTGCTGTCAGATATTTTTCTGATCAAATTATTTGAAGTGGGAAGTTCCAGACCACTGTGAGTGGTGTCATTCTCTAGGTTTGTGTCCTGGGCTGTAGAAAAGAAGAGAAAGTGAGCTGAGCGAAAAGAAAGTCCTTGAATCATGAATGGGAGATGTGAAGAAGTAAAGGCAAGAGTAATTAGCATTCCAAATTCTAGACAGGAAACTAGAAAAAAGTCAGAACAGGGAAATTTTCAAATTTTCATATGAGAGTCTGCTGCCGCTTCTCCATTCACACGGGTGCTGTGGCTGCTCTTCCACTTGCCCTGGGCTGAGGCCGCTCTTCTGCCTGCCCAGCGCTGAGGCCACTCTTCTGCTTGCCCTGTGCTGCCTAAGAACATCGCTGCTTCTGTCCGTCCCGGACCCCAGGGCTGGTGAGGAGACTATGTCAGTGGAACTGCATTCAGACACAGGAGACAAGGTTCAGTGACACAGATCCACTTTATTGCAGGAAGGCACAAGCTTATATAGGGGTAGCAGTCCAATCATAGCACAGCGAGTAGGATACCTTATTAGCATAACAGGCTTACCATAGTATCACAGTATAGTGGGCCAGATGCCTCATTAGCATAATGGGTTTCGGATTACAGAGCCTGGATTCCTGGAAACCATGTGACCCTGACTGTAAGTGTTGCAATTTGGAATTCCAAGGGTGGTGATTAGGGAGTGGTGAGCTCTAAGCATCAGTCTCATGATCTGCCAATGGGAGCAAATGTCACAAGGTGTTCCTTGTGGCTCCAGCAGTTGGGCCATTGCTTTGGGCCTGTTGTATGGCTGTCATTAAGTCTTTCACCCTAGGCTCAAGCCTGTCTCCCACAAACAAGTATTTATCACAGCAACAGACATGAAACTAGAATAAGAAGCGAAGTCTTAGAAAAATACCAAACTTACCTCAACAGCAGCAAATGCCCAGAAATAACAAGAATCAGGACAAAAATTAGTGAAGTAAAGCCCCTGCATACTCCCATTCCCCCCATCTCCTCCCTGGTAACATCTACTCCCTACTATCCCTCTCCCAGGCTCTTTCTTTCCCTTTACCTTCATGTTTCTTTTCCATTTTCCTGACTCCTGGTATTACATCATAATTTATATATAAGGGATTGGTGTCATAATATATAATATTATAACATATATTATATATAATATGTAATCCCTATAACATACATAGTTCATTTTTCTGCATTTGTATTACTTCACTTAGTATAATTCTCTCTAATTGCGTCCATTTACCAAAAAATTTTATAATTTCTTTTCTTACTGCTGAGTAGAACTCCATTGAGTAGATGTACCACATTTTCATTAGCCATTTGTCAGTTGAGGTACATTTAGGTTGTTTCTATTTCTTAACTATTGTGAAGAAAGCAGCAACAAACATAGTTATACAGGTATCTCTACAGTACGATGAGTCCTTTGGGTACATGTAAGGGAGTGGTGTAACTGGATCATATGCTAGGTTCATTTTTAGATTTTTGAGGGTTCTCCACACTGCTTTCCATAATGGTTCCACGAGCAGTGGAATGAGTGTTTCTCTTTCTCCACATCCTTTTCAGCATTTGGAGTCTTTCATTCCCTTGATATTAGCCAGTTGAGGGTAAGAGGGAATTTTAAAGTGATTCTAACCTGCATTTTTCTAATTACTAAGTATGTTGAGCACTTTTTAAGGTGCTTCTTAGCCATTTTTATTTCTTTGTTTGGAAATTCTCTGCTCTGGTCTATGGTCCATCTTTTTACTGTGTCTTGTGTTTTCTTAATTCTTTCTTGTTTGAGTTCTTTGTATATTCTGGATATTAATCCTGTGCTGGATATGTAGCTAGTAAAGATTTTCTCCCACTCAGTGAGTTTCCTCTTCTCCTCCTTGGTTGTTTCTTTTCCTGTGCAGAATTTTGTAGTTTAATCAGGTTCCAGTTATTTATTATTTACCTTAATGCCTGAGCAACTACTGTCCTATTTAGAAAGTCCTTTCCTACATCTACATCTTGGAGGGTATTGCCTATGTTTTCTTCCAGCAGTTCCCGAGTTTCAGGTTTTATATTGAGATCTTTGATCCATTTCGAGTTAACTTTTGTGGAGGACAAAAGATAAGGGTCTAATTTCATTCTTCTGCAGTTGGAGATCCAGTTTTACCAGTGCCATTAGTTGAAGATGCTGTCTTTCGCCCTTGTGTGTTCTTAGCACCTTTGTTGAATATCAGATGACTGAAACTGCATATACTCATGTTTTGGTTTTCTGTTGTGTTCTGTTGATCTACATGGTGGGAGGGAAATCAGGAGAGTGGGGATGGTGGGTGGTGGGTGTTATTGGGAGGAGGGTGGAGATAATGGGGGCAATGGGACTTGGGAAGGAGGAGGGAGACAGAATAGGAAAAAGGAGAGTAGAGGTGAGTGAGTCTTGGTGGGCTGGGAAACCTAAAGGGGGATGTGGTGCCCTTGGGACCCCGTGGGAGGTGCGCATACAGTGTCTGAACATCGGTGTGTGTATATACACAGGCTATTGCCAAACCTCTTGGTTGTCTCCCAGGGCTAGTAGATGGGACCCTATAGCTGAAGACAAGACATACTTCAGATACAGGACTTGAAGCAATGGAACAGGAGTTAAACTCGAAACCTTCTAACTGAAGTTTTGCTATCATAATGCTATATGATAATATGCAAACTGCCAAGGGGGAAAAACAATCAGTGGTCCAACCCAGCCCTAAAGCCTAATAACCATCAAGATTGGCAAGGCAAACTACCTCCATTGGTGCAGTAGTGGCACTGTTATCTGGGGAGCGGGGGGCAATCAACAGCTACCTAATTGGATTTAGAGCCCTCTCAATGGGAGGGAAATCATGGATGGTACTTTAAACTCAGCCAAATGCATGTGATGGGAGAGGACTTTGAAGCTAGAGAAAAACCTATCTCATTCATATTAGGCTGGCAGCACCTGTGTTGGCTTATACTTTTGATAAACAAGCGGGAATCGCGAGCCTTGGCAATCAGCCAAGAGTTGGAGTAAACAGCACAAGGTTTGGCAGCCAGCCAGGGCGCCATCTGGCTGACTCAGCTGTGCTCGCTTCCCACAGAGGGAGACAGAATAGGAAAAAGGAGAGTAGAGGTGAGTGAGTCTTGGTGGGCTGAGAAACCTAAAGGGGGATGTGGTGCCCTTGGGACCCCGTGGGAGGTGCGCATACAGTGTCTGAACATCGGTGTGTGTATATACACAGGCTATTGCCAAACCTCTTGGTTGTCTCCCAGGGCTAGTAGATGGGACCCTATAGCTGAAGACAAGACATACTTCAGATACAGGACTTGAAGCAATGGAACAGGAGTTAAACTCGAAACCTTCTAACTGAAGTTTTGCTATCATAATGCTATATGATAATATGCAAACTGCCAAGGGGGAAAAACAATCAGTGGTCCAACCCAGCCCTAAAGCCTAATAACCATCAAGATTGGCAAGGCAAACTACCTCCATTGGTGCAGTAGTGGCACTGTTATCTGGGGAGCGGGGGGCAATCAACAGCTACCTAATTGGATTTAGAGCCCTCTCAATGGGAGGGAAATCATGGATGGTACTTTAAACTCAGCCAAATGCATGTGATGGGAGAGGACTTTGAAGCTAGAGAAAAACCTATCTCATTCATATCTCTAGGCAAATGAAATTTCTTACTATATGATAAATATTGATCCTTATATTTACAGACAAGTATACTGTATACTACTCATCAAAGAAGCTTCTTTTTGAAACAGATGGAAGCTACTACAGAATTGCACATCTGGTCAGAAACAGAAAATATTTCTTTGAGAGATGCCCAGTACTATGTGACACATCTACCATTGAACCTCTACAACTAAGGCTCATGGAACATAGCAGAACAAGGGATAGAGAGAAAACTAATGCATCCCTCAACTGTCACCAGCTTCCTTAAACAATGGAGTATGATGCACACAGAAGACCACTACTGCTGAAGTTTTAAAGAATAAAAGACTGCAGAGCGCGTATCCCTGGATATTAAACCTCACCAACCCACAACTCAGGAACCATTTCAGAAGAAGGGGATGGAAAGATTGTAAGAACCAGTACTGCTTCATGGACACAGAAAAGTGGGAGCTCTCAGGCCGCTGGAAGCGTGCATGGGTGAACTTGTGGTGATGGTGGTATTGAGCACAAGACCCATGCCCACTCAACTGAACAAGAGCCTAGAGAGGAGGAGAGCGATGGGTGGGGTGGTGGGCTGGCCGTAGACTGAGATATATTGGAGGCTGGTTGCTGCTGGGTGGGCAGAATACGACTTGCACACAATCTCTGGATGGACTCCAGTGGGTCAATTTTCACTGAAGGGCATCTGGGTACAAATTCTTGACTGGATAGGACTTGCCATGTGTGGTGGAGTGCATGGGTTCTGGTGGCAGGATGGGGGAGGCATGGATTTGGGAAGGTGTCTGAGTTTGATTGAGAATGGTTGCGTGAGAATACAGAAGCTCAATAAAAAAATTTTTTTAAGTTAGTGAAGTGAGAAGCAAAAGAACTATACATAAAATCAATCAGAGTTGACTCTGAGAAAAATAAGAATGACAAGCCTCTAGACAACTTAAGCAAATGAAAGAGAAAAGATCCAAATTCATGACATTAGAGATGACCATAGGGAAATAGAGTCTCAAAGGCTCCTGGGAACATGCCCATATGAATCTACAGCAATGGTGTCAGCATGCACAAGACCCATGCAAACTCAATCAGACAAAAACCCAACACAGAACTGTGAAAACAGCCAGCAGCTCTCAGTCTTAGTTGAAATACTATTGGCAGCTGATTACTGTTGGGTGAGGAAGAGCTGATTTTCTTAAAGGAGGGACTCTAGAGAGGCTGACTAAACCTCAGTGGATGAGCTTGCACTTAGGGGTGTCTGGGAACAATAACTTGACACAGTAGGCCTTAAGGCAAATGACAGAATGTTCGAATTCCAGTGGGGGGGGTAGGAAAGGGTGCCAATGAGGAAAGGTTATAAATATAGTTAAAATGTTCTGTATGAAATACACAAAAATTCAATTAAAAATTTACAAAAGAATGAAAAATCTTCTGTCAAAAACCTGCAAAACCTAGAAAAATCAAATAAATTCCAAGACATATGAGCAATAAAAATTAAATCAAGAGGATATGAACACATCCAAGAACAGCAATAAGACTAGAGCAGGAATTTGAGTCTCTCAACCAAGAAAAACTCCAGACTGGATGGGCACACTGCCAAATTCTACCAGTCCTTTAAAGAAGAGCCATCTAGCCT
Organism: Nannospalax galili; assembly: GCF_000622305.1. Classification (NCBI taxonomy): domain Eukaryota; kingdom Metazoa; phylum Chordata; class Mammalia; order Rodentia; family Spalacidae; genus Nannospalax; species Nannospalax galili. The sequence continues at coordinate 2,847,791 of NW_008352325.1, forward strand.
CCAGACTGGATGGGCACACTGCCAAATGCTACCAGTCCTTTAAAGAAGAGCCGTCTAGCCTCCAGACTGGATGGGCACACTGCCAAATGCTACCAGTCCTTTAAAGAAGAGCCGTCTAGCCTCCAGGCTGGATGGGCACACTGCCAAATGCTACCAGTCCTTTAAAGAAGAGCCGTCTAGCCTCCAGACTGGATGGGCACACTGCCAAATGCTACCAGTCCTTTAAAGAAGAGCCGTCTAGCCTCCAGACTGGATGGGCACACTGCCAAATGCTACCAGTCCTTTAAAGAAGAGCCAGCATGCATGCTACTCAACCTGGTTCATACAATAGAAAGTGAAGGAACACTATGAACATGAAGTGAATATATGTGTTATCAAAGCCAGAAAGGATTCAACCAGAAAAGAAAACATAGAACACTTTTGCTAATCAACAGATACAGCTTCCAAACAGAGTTCTTCCAAATCAAATTCAAGAGCATATGAAGTAGACCATACAGCATGATCTAGTTGGTTTCCTTCCAGGGGTGCAATCTTGTTTCTACATGATCAGATTGGTAAACAGAAAACAGCATATAAATAGTCTCAAGTGCAGAAATTCTATGACTATCTGAAGAGATGCAGAAAAAGCCTTTGACAACCCTGAATACTGCTTCATGATAGAAGTCCTGAGGAAACCAGGAGTTGGAGAAATTTATGTCAAAGTAATACAACAAGCCTCCAGTTAACATTATACTGGATGGAGAATAACACTCAAAAGGATTGCTTCTAAAACCTAGAACAAGACAGAGCGCTCTGTCTCTGTCTCTCTGTCTCGCTCTGTGTATTTCTCTTTCTCTTCTTCACAGTAGTGCTTGAAGTCTTAACTAGAATGAAAGGATTACACACAAGAAAGGAAGAGGTCAACATGTCTTTATTTGCAGACAATATGATCTCACACTGACCCTAAAGACTCCTACAGAAAACTCTGAGATGGGTAAATGCTTCCAAGAAAGTAGGTTACAAAAATCAACATTAAAAATCAGTAGCTTTTCTATGAATACTAATGATGAACATGCAAAAAAATTAAGAAAAAGTTCCATTCGTAACAGTTCCAAAAATCAAAATCAAAATATCTAGCAATAAACCTAACCAAGGAAGTCAAAGACCTCACATGGAAAACTTTAAGGCATTGAAAAATGAAGGTGAAGAGGACACCAGAAGATGGAAATACTCTCAATGCTTTCATGAGCATTGGACCCAAAAGGAACAGTAAAATCAATATTGTGAAAATAGCTCTATTATCAAAAGCAATTTACAGAATGAAAACAATTTCCCTCAAGTTTCCAATGACAACCATCACAGAAGTACAGATAACAATTGTAAATTCATATAGAAGCACGAAAACTCTGAATACTCAGCAGAAAGAGCAATGCCAGACCTATTACAGTTCCTGATCTCCAGTTATATTACAGAGACATAGTAACAAAATTTTCATGATTCCAGCACAAACACAGACATGCAGAACACTGGAATAGGCTAGAGGACTGAGAAATAAATTTTTGACAGAAGTTTCAGAAACACAGTAGGAAAACGTCAACGTCTTCCACAAATTGTGTAGGAGAAACCATATCTCACTACTTAGAAGATGAAACTAGATGCATATCTCTCACCACGCACACTGTACAATCCAAAATGGGATAAAGATCTTACTGGAAGACTGAAAGTTTGAAACTTCTGAAAGAAACACAGGGAACTACTTTAGGACACAGGCATAGACAAAGATTTTCTGAAAAGGACTTTACTGCATGGGAAACAATCCCAAGAACTGACAAATATAATTATATGAAATTTAAATATTTCTGCACAAGAAAGACTTATACATTGAAAAGGCAGCTGCATGATGAAAAAATAACTTTGATAACTATACACATAATGGGGGATTAAAATCTAGCTTATATAAAGAATTGAAAAATATGGCATTTGATAAAAAATTAATATACCATTTGACTAATGGCATTAATAAAATTGCTTGATAAAAATAAATCAGCCAACAAATGGGCTAATAATCTGAATATATCTCCAAAAAAGAAATAAAATTGACTAATATTTTTAAAGTTTCCATCCTCCTTAGCCATCAGAAATGTAAATTAAAGCTGCTTTAGGATTTCATCTTATCACTGGAAGAATGGCTTATCACAAAGAAAACAAGTGACAGCATAGAATGGAGAGGGTGTGGGGCACAGAGTCTCATGCCCTGCTAGAAGGAGAGTCAACTGATGTACCCAGTAGAGCATCAGTGTGAGAATTCCTCAAAAAACCAAAACAGAACTTCCATATGACCTAACTCTTCTATTTCTGGGTGTGTTTTCAAAAGGTTCTAAGTCAATATACCATAGGGTTTCTTGCACATCCATGTTTATTATGATGACTCATAATAGCCAAGATAAAAAAGCATCCCAGATGTCCTTGAAGAGACGAATGAATAAAGAAAACAAGCTGCATATACAAAATGGAAGTTTCTGTAGCCATAAAGAAAACTGAAATCTTGATATTTACAGGAAAATGGATGGAATTGGGGATGATTATGTTAAGCCAAATAAGCTGGACCCTGAAAGATTTAAAGCATGTTTTTTTCTTATAGGTGGAACCTAAATTTAGATTTATATATGCATATGTGTGTATACTTGTTTTTTTATGTGTGTGTGCCTATGTGCGTGTGTGTGTGTGCATCATGAAACTTGAAATGAGGGCTTGAGAGGGAGGAATAGCTGTTAAGGGAGGGGGAGAGAAAAAACAGAAATATAAATGAATGCATGTAGCCTGAAAGTGGAATCTATTTGAGGGGGGAGGAGGCAAGCAAGGGGTAGATATGGGAGGTGAGGCAGGACAGTGGATGAGGGGCATGAATCAGCAAAAACCAAATGATGTATATCTATATATGAAATTGACATAACAAACCAGCAGTTTATGTAATAACTTCATAAAATATTAATAAACAAATGGCAATAATGTTCAAAGTGATACAAAAAAATCCCAAGCCTTCTATATAAAAGCCATGTATAAACAACTGGGAGATTTTTTTAAAAGAAACATAAATAATTATAGATACACACTATTCTCATGAACTAGAGAACTGTAAAAATATCAAGTTTCTTTTAATTGATCTATAGATTCAGGGCATTTCCAGTAAAATCAAAATAGATCTGAATGAGCAGACAAATATCAAAATACGTGTGAAGCCTGGCCACTGTAGAGCCTCCTGGAGGAATTGGAAATGTTTCTTAGTTTCCTGTCTCATTGGGAAACTTGGAATTATGTCAGCATCTTCACCTCCTGGGTGCCCTGAGGATTAGATGACTGAGTCGGTAAGGCACTTTTTAACATGAAGTGAATAAAATATAAAGATGGGTCTCATTGTACATTAGATATGAGCAAACAAAATAAAAGTTAAAATGACTGAGGCAGGAGGATGACTTGTGCCCTAGCCCCAAAATGTGAAGCTATCCAGGACAACTTAGAGACCCAGACCCCATCTCACAAAAGGAAGACTTTGCTGCAAAGCTGACTGAAATCATATGTAGAGTCACACATTTTTAAGTCAGTTAACACTGACTTGAATCTACAATATATGGTAGAAAATGAGTTTTTGCCTTTTCAAAACCCGAATCTGAGAAAGGTTAAAATCTTCTGAGAGGTGAACTTATAAGAGGTAAACTCATAGGTGTGTTGGAGTTTGCAAGAACGAATGATAGTCAAAATCCAGTATAGGCAGGAGACGCAGGAAGAAAAGAAATAATGTCTTTGGGAGGGCAGCACTGTTCGAAAACCCCAAGTCAGTGACAAAACACCAGCAAAGGATGACCCTGTTTTGTGCACTGTCTGAGGATCCAAGTCCCTGTTCTGAGATGCTTGGCCTGCCAATGCTTCTAGACAGCTATGTGATTGAGGTATTGCCAACACACTGTTGTCACTCTATCTTCTTACCAAGTGACCGCACCTTCAGATCTGGCTCTTAACCTGGGGAATAGGTCACTCCTGTGGTCTGTATATGTCAGCTCCACTGGACTTGTAGGGGGCTAGGCATCCTGACGTGATCCATGTGTGTGAAGAAGCAGGGCTCAGGCCCTGCCCACAGTTCACACAGAGGGTTGCAAAGAGACATGGTGCAGATGTGGGTGATTGGCAGGACTGGGGTAATTAGTATGGCTGTCAATCATTGAGTTTGTTGTTCATAATTAACTGTTGCTAAGAAGAGAGAGGTTTTCTCATGGTCAGTTACCAGTCACAACCACCATGACTGCTCCAGCTCTGAAGCACTGTTCTGAAAATCAAGCTCTGTGAACAGTTCTTTTCTGAGGCAGCTCCTTTTGCAAAGGCATATAAATGACCCCATAGGCTATATGCCGGCCCTTGGTATTGTTGAGAATATTAATAAAAGGAAGTAGAAGCCTTGATTTCCCATGTCACTCAGTATTATACTATTATTTGGTGGGAGAGGTTGCCTGTGAGCTCTGATTCAAAACCTGCAGGCAACTGTACCCAGGTTTTCATACATACATGTGATGTAGTCTCAGAGCTGTAGAAAAAACATCCAACATTAGTCTGGTGTAGCTGTTGACACAGAGATTCAGCTGAGATTTTCGAAACTAGACCTTCTCTTTTTAGGAATGCTGGATGCTTAGGAAACAAGGACTTTTTTATTTATCTTGCAGTTCAGTTTTATTAGCTCTCTTCAGAACTGCCTTCCAGTGGGCTTACCATGTGTCTCTAGGCTGTGTCAGGACCCTGAAACACAAGTATTGAATTGAGAAAAACACTCAGTTAATCCATCCCCCAACTCATGCCTGTTATTAGCATGCTCACAAGAAACAGCAAATGTGTGTGCTCTTGACTAGAATTTGTGCTGAATCTACCATCTCCTTTCTGAGTCTTTCCCTACATTGTCTCACATACCTCTGTCCTTATGTTTTATACTTCTAAAAGCAAGAAAGTGTTCTCCATATTCATAGGACCTGCACCATCCCTAGAGTGTGAGCAATGTTCAGTTAATATAACTTGAAATGGTAAGTGGCAAGGCTGAATTAACTAGAATGAGCATCTTTCTCAGAGGCGAGGGCAGTTGCCATCTAAGACTTCCCTGGGATACCTCCTAATTCAGCATAAGAGGCAGGTACACCTGTCTCAGGCACAGAGATTCTGTCAGCGCATGGAACTGGAGTGGACACTGGGGATCTAAGGGACCTCAAGTAACTGTTTTTTTTCCAAAGTATAATGGTTGGATTCTCAGATGCTCTGATCAAGAACACTTAAACTAGGGAGTAAAAATCTTAGGTAGTCTCTGTGATTAAGAAAGGGGTAAAGGTTGCATGAGTTTCTGTACCTGTTCCTATTTTTCTTACTGTTGATATTTAGCTATAGTCCTTTATCAGATAAAATACAGGATAATATTTCCATTTTCCTAAATTTGTGGAAACTTGCTTTGTGTCTTACTATAGGGTCAATTATAGAGAAAGTTTCATGGGTTGCTGAGAAGAAAGTATATTCTTTGGCCTTTGGGTTGAGTGATCTATAGATGTCTGTTAGGTACATTTGATTTATGGTGTCATTTAACTCCAGGGTTTCTGTATTTAATTTTTGTCTAATTGACATGTATATTGGTGGCAGTGGGGCATTAAAGTCACCCACAACTACTGCATTAGAGTCAATGTGTGATTTTAGATCTAATAATATTTCTTTTATGAAATTGGGTGCCCCCATGTGTGGTGCAAATGTGTTTAGGACTGTAATATCTTCTTGGTGTACTTTCCCTTTAATGAAAAAGAATGAGGAAATTCAATGTCTAGGAAAGCATGCCCAGCCCCTGGCAAGGATCTGGAAAAAGAAAACAAACAAACAAAACCCCCAAATTATGTTTTTCTGAGTAATTCAGAAGTACAGGCAGGCTGGACCCAGCCATGTGGCTACAGCTCCATGCCCAGTCTGAGGGGCTGGGATCCAGGAAGATAAAGGAGATTATATTTGAGTGAATAACCGTTCTTTTCATCTCAATATCATGGGTTAGTGTGAATCAGCTTTCCTAAGGGACGGATTTTTTTTTTTTTTTGCCAGATAATTGATTGGTCTAAGTGGATTAACTTTAATGTTTTGAATTGGTTGGAAATTTAGGTCTCCACCCACACCAGAAAGCAGTTAGTTTTCCGTAAGGGCCTCAACAGCCCCCTTGCCTTTGATGCTACTGTAACAGAAGAGATTGGAGTGACACATTTTGAGGATAAGCAATGGGCCTTATGGAACAGAATACAATGAGGAATGGTAGTAATACAAATTCTCACATGGACCTTTTAGAGGAGCACTTAGAACTCTGCCTTCCAGAAACTGGAAAAGGGTGCATTTATTTATGCTGTTCAAAGCAACTCAATTTATAGTAATTTGTCACAGCAGTAATAAGAAATTAAAACAGAAGTTAAAGTTACAACATATAATAGCAAATCAAATTATGAACTATGCATTTTTCCATTAGTTCCCCAGAGGCAAACAGTAAGACAAAAGTTCCTAGTCAATGGTGGTTTTCAGGAACTGCTCCAGGAAATAAAACAAATAAACTGTAAGAAGGAAGCCTAACAAGGGAGATCCAGGGGATTCCCAGACTTTAGGTCCAGGTAAAGATTTGAGTTTGGGCTTCTTGATGACTGGCTGTGAGGTGCACATCGGAATGTAAAACCCAGAGGCTTCTGAATTCTGTGGGTCTGGGAAGTGGCTGTACTAGGCTCCAGTAGCCCAAGAGCAGATATCCCAAATGAGTACCAGGTGGAGGTGACTCAGAAGACAAAGTTCACAATAAAGAGATTAGGAATAGGAAGATGAGACAGGGCAGGCAGGACCTGCAGAGCAGGGCACTGTCCCGTGTGCTTCTAGAACACGGTGCACTTTGATTATTAGAGCATGCCTCAGGAATTCATCAACACATTTACATTAAGAGATGTACTAGCATCCCATAAACCAACCGGTGAAGAAGGAGAGGTAACATGATCACTTCACCGGTGCCGTGAAGGCACATGTTCATCCATATTGAGGTTTCTTGATTTGGCATATCCATTTCAAACTCATGCTCTGGTTAAATTGTTACACTTTTTGCACTGACTTCTCCGTTCAAGGTGAACTCTACAGTGCCGTCTGGTGGCCATGCATTGTTAGGAGAGCAGTGAGATGCGTGCACCAGAGGAAGCCAAGTAAAACAGCAACAGAAAGGACTTTGTCATTCAGAATTATAGTTGCACTGAAGTAAATGCCAGAATTGTTTTAGGAAAACATATGAAAAGTATGTGGAAAGGAATACAGCATAAAAAGCCAGAATACCTAGATTCAGTCCTTCTTTTTATTATGTCACAGTGGTACAGCATTAAAAAAGCTAATTCCCCCAGGCCTTGATTTCTTCACTGGCAAAGTCATATTGTAAATTTATTTGTAGAACAAATGTGTTAGTGCATGTTTCCCCAAAGCCTAGTTCTAGAGAAAGCAGGAGTCCACAGAAGTGTGAACTGTAGATGATCCTGAATTCTCTTGCAGTGTGGACATCAATCTTTTTCATGAGACAGTTATTGTTCACCAATTTGTTATTTTTTACAGCATGGCTGCCTGCTTGCTTTTGCCTTTTCAGTGTTGAAACTTGTCCTTCTGGGTTGCAAACAAAGTGGCCAGATCTGAGTTCAGACACCATCTCAAAACAGACAAATATGTGCATGTCTATCTGTGTGTGTGGTGTATGTCTGCTTGTGTCTAACTCTCTGTGTGATTGTGTGTGAGTGTGTATAAGTGTGCTGTATGAGTGTGCATTGAGTGTATATATGTATTAGTATGTGTGTATGAGTGTGTATGCATAAGTATATGTTTTGCGTATGTGTATATATGGAGCTTTATGATCGTATATGAGTATGTGTGCATAAATGAGTTACATGTATGTGTGTGTTGTGATCATGTGAGTGTGTGCATGTGACTTGTATGTATGTGTGTATGTGTGTGATTCTGTTTGTGTATATGTTTATGAGTGTGCATGCATGAGTGTGTTGTCTGTGTATATATGTGTATGATCATGTAGGTGTCTGTATGTGTATATGATCATGTATGTGTATACTTGAGGTCAGTTGTGTGTGTATATGACACTGTGTGTATGAGTGTGTTCATGAGTGGGAGGTGTATGTGTATGTGCATCTGTGTGCATGTTCTATGTGTAGCCAATCAAAAACACAACACTGGGAACATAATATTGAAGACAAATAAAGGGAAAAACTGGAAAAGTCCAATTTCTGTTCACTGTCATTTGTTGTCACTTAGATTAGCAGTATTTCTTCCCTATTTTATTTGAAATATTAGAGAAATGGCCTTCTAAAAGAACTAGTTTTATGTCATTCTCAAAGGAGCCTTTTTGCTCTGCTCTGTAGGACCCTGATTCTGAACTGAAGGGTTATCCTGCCACCGCAGGCTGCAGAGAGCCATTGTTGTGGGCTGGTCCTGACTGTTTCTTTCGCACTCTCCTCTTGTCTGGTCTGTTGCTGGACTTCAAAACCGGAGCCTCCTAATTGATTTTCAGGCAACCACTGTCAGCTGGATACCCAATAGAAAACACTTTTGTTGCTGTCTTTTAATATTATTTTACTACACAGCCCTTTTATAAAGCAGGGGAAGCATTGCTTTTGACTGCAAGGCAGGCAAGTCTGCCTGAAGACTATAACCAGTGCTCCTGTTCTTGCAAGACGGGCAAGAACAGAGCAGATGGAACGCTCCCCTGCAGCCTTTGCATTTATCCCACGACTACCAGAAGGCCTAGAAGGACTACTTTATTTGCAATGCAGTGAATGGAAACCTGATTTGAGGTTCTCCATATTTTTTCGTTATTACCAGCTAACAGTACACTGCACACTTGAAAGGCCCCCCTTAAAATTACCAAAACTTTTGAACTCCAAATCAACACCCCATGGATAATTTTAAGAGCCATGAGTGCTAAGCATCAGATCATGGGATTGACTATGAAGAATCTGACCTAAAGAGACAGAAAAAAATGGTTTAAATTCACTCAGATGTATCACACAGCTTGAGCCTGAAGCCTGAGCTTTGATGACACCCTCTGTAATATACTGCACATCAGGAAGGCATGCCCTACCTCCTCCAGATTTATATATGGATCATTCAAATGATAATCTTCTATCCACCACCAAGTTCCTAAAGAGACTGACCTCCCTGTGGATGACAATGGTGCTTCTTAAGGTAAAAACTCCATGGGGATCCCTTAAATGTAGGTAGATTCATGTGGAAGAGACAATTGTTCCACAGAAAGGTGCTTCAATACCATAAATGGACTGTTTCACTCTATGTGCCTCTCTATTCCCCGTTTGCCTTTTTAATGATTTCATCATCAATCATTGGAAACATTCATTTAACTGTATAATTCCTAGTAACGGAATAGCTTGGTGGTAAAATGTGAAGCCTTGTTTGACACTTTTTCCTCCTTCCAAGGAACACAGAGCAAAATTAGAATTAGACAACACACCTTGTCCCAAGCTTTTGATTCTGAGCTCTGAGATCACAGGCTGGGAGTCACCTCTAAAAACAGGCAACCATGCCCATGGACAGAATAAAGAAGGAGCTCTATGGCCCTTCTGAAGGGTTGCTTGTGTAGGTCAGAAAGGTAAAAATTCTACAAGTAGTCCAGTGTAGGCAGGATTCTAAGATGTTCCCCAAGATTCCTGGCATATACTCTTTATACAATCACCTTCCATTTAGTGAAGGTAAAATTTAAAATTGTGAGGACAGTCACCCTTGGGGTTAGGTTATATTATGTGTCAAAAGTGAAGAGCTTTTCTTCATATGTAATTAGTGTCCCAAATCAGTTTAGCATGAATTAATCAAAGGGAGGATCATTCCACATGAATCTTGCAATAATGTGAAAGGCCCATAAATAGGGTCTGAGAGCTCCCTGAAGAGTGGGCCCTATTATTCTCCTTACTGAACCCCACCATCTTTCATAGCCTCCAATTCACAATAAGAATTAGACAATAGCATGCTTCAAGGAGAAAAGTACAAACAATAACAAGGAAAAACTTGGCAGGATCCTGAAGACAAGTGTAGAGAAACGCTGGGCGTTACGTAGGTGTTGACATAAATGAGGGTGGTGTTGGATTTGTTAATGCAGATCTAAATTCTCAGAATATAATGTGCTACCTGATTTTTCTATCATCATTGATGTACTCAAATAGAGAGAAGGAAGAAATACAATTCTCATTGTTCCAATTTCTACACCCTAAGCATGAAGTCAATGCTGGCATTTATAGCTGTCTTCAGCAATCCATTGTACATTTCCTTTACCCTAGCAACACCTCAGCTGGTCACAGGGCCTGATGGGCCACCCAGCTTCTTGTCTTTGCAGGGATAAAGATGATTGGCAGCTGTGCCCAGGGATGGGCCATCTTTCACTGATGCTAATCACAGCACACAGCACATGAAAAGAGAGTTCAAACATACCCTTTCTTACCCTAATTCTGTATTAGGAGCTTAATTTTCCTGTAACAGCCAGTACCAAGCATCCCATCAAGCACAGTACCTATTTTCCTGTCAATCAGAGGTGGACAGAACCTATGTGGCTAGTAATCAGTCTTACCTGCCAGCTGAATGGTATCATTGTTATGTCCTCTGGTGGAAGCATTTCTTCTTTTGTTTTTGAAACTCTCTCAGCAGATCCAGTCAGTTCAGTGTCATCAGTGGGGCAGGGATATTCCCCACAGTAGGAAAGACAACTAAATTATGAAGCAATGTGGAAGTGTAAATCTGTTCCACAGATAGAACAGTGAGGGAGATTGCTTTCACATCCAGTTGAAAAGCAAATCACTTCTGGTGATGTTAATCAACGATTACAAAGAAAAAAATAATCACAAGATCAATCATAACGTGCCAGTAGCCGAGACTGTATAAACTGCCCAGCAAAGCAGACCCGTATCAGAAAAGTTACCTGCAACTGCACCCCCACCCAGTCCACTAAGTCATTTCCCAAGATGCATTTGTAAATTGAGTTAGAATGTGGAAGGAATCGCCATTGCTGCATTTTTCAAGATTGTTTTCCTTCGGTCATATGCTTTTATTTATTTATTTTGTTGTTAATTAAATTTGGTCTTTGAGAACTGCACACACAAATTTAATGCATACTGATTCCTCTCAACTCGTACCCTCTCTTAATTCATTATCACCTTTGTCTACTCCCCTATTTCCTTACAAATTTTTTTTCTTACATTCCTTGTTGTTTGGTTTTGTGACCACTATCTTTCACCGGGGCTATCCATTAGAGTCTTATTGTCTCAGCATTGAGTGTGCAACTAAAGACAAGGACTCACTCTCTCCCACAGTCTACCAACAGTAACAGTTCAGGGTAATGCGTAGGACTCCACGAGTCCTTCCCTCATCTGTGACTAATGATTGACAGGGCCAGTCTTGGGCAGGCCTAGTGCAAGTAACCAAAGCTGCTGTGAGTTCACAACTGCTATGGTTTCATCATGCCTAGAGAGTGGCATTTTGTAGCCCATCTTTCCATCTTCTGGGTCTTACATTCTTCCTATACCCTCTCTTGCAGCGTTCCTTGAGATCTAGGGGGAGTGGAGTAAATTTCCTATTTAGAACTGAGCCCCCAACTATTGCTTATTCCCAGTGTCTTGGTGAATGATTCTGAATATTCATACCACCAATCACTGCGAAGAAAGGCTTTCTCTAATTAAGGCTGAGAGTAGCTTTTGTCTATGGATATAATCATAGATATTTAGAGGGCAGATTGATGTTATGTTAACTTAGTTTAAAAAATAGTACTTAAATTCCCTCCTTAAACTTGTGTCCTCCCAGACGTGAACTATTGATTGTTTTTACAGTACCAGGCATGGGTTCCTTCCTATGAAGGGGGCCTCAAATCAAGTCATAGGGTAGTTGGTTACCCCTACAACAGTTGTGCATCTATTACAGAGATGGGCACATGTTGCCTGGAAGGCTGGTATTGTATCTTGCAGTGTAAGACCATGGATACCTTTTCTCCTTCCGAGTCTGCATCACATTTTCTGGCACTTTTAAAGCTAGCAAGCAAGGAGGAATTTTCCAATTCATGTTCCAAGTTTCTTTCTTTATAACTTAGAGCTGAAGTGTATGGTGTCATCAGCAATGAGATCTTATCCTCTAACTCTGGTAGACAACCAAGAGGAGTGCCAAGAGCCTGCATTGTTGGGGTGGAGTCTCTGGGGCCTCCCTTACAAAACAGTTCCTATAGAGTTATCCCATAACTGGCACTGGAAATTTTGTTTAGTAACTCACTGCTTCCAGGAGCAACACTGTTTAACCACATAGAAGATCTCCCTTCATTCTCTCTTGGGTCTTGGGTATTTTTCAGTTGAGTTACATGAGAATAAGTCCATATGGCATTTTCATATTCACTTTCCTTTGGTGAACGCTGTTCCCACCACCTCATTTCCCAGATCCCTCCATCCCCAGCCGGCTTAAATCATTCTTTTCCCTTTGTACTTTCCTTCTAGAATGTTCTATCCTACTCTTTAAAGTATCCTCCTGCCAAATGTCCACTTCCTGGTTTCCTGGCTTCTACAAGGAGTCAAGCTAGGATCTGCAAATGAGAGAAAACGTGATATTTGTCCTTTCAAACCTGGATTAACTCATTCATTATATTTTTATCCAGTTCCATTCATAATACTGTGAATTTCATAATTTCACTTTTCTTTATAGCTGAATGAAATTCTTTTGTGTACATCAATCAAATTTTCATGCTCTAGTCATCAGATGATGAAAATCTAAGCTGTTTCTACTTCCTAGCTTTTGAGAATACAGCAGCAACGAACAGAGTTGTGCAGATATCTCTGTATTATGACACAGAGTCATTTGGGTACATGACTGGGAACAGCATAACTGGGTCACATTTCTGCCCCCATCAACAGTGAATAAATGAACTCCTTTCACTGCATTCATGCCAGCCTTCCTTGTCATTTGTATTTGTGATGGTGGCCATTCTGACTGGGGTGAGATAGAATCTTAAAGTTGTTTTAATATGCTTTTCCCCAGAGGTTAAGTTGAATACGATCTTTTTTTTTTTTACATTCATAGTCATCAACATTTTATTAATGAAAAGACAGTTAAACATCAAGAACTACAAATCAAATTATGAGTTGTATTTACGTACTTAATTTGGATTTTCTGTTTGTTTTTGTTTTGAGACAGGGACTTACTATTTGGTTTTGCCTGGCCTGGAACTTGCTATGTAGACCAGGATAGTCTCAAACTCACCTGCCTCTGCCTCCCAAGTGCTGAGATTAAAAGCATGTGCCACCACTCCCAGTTTTGTTTTTAAGACAGGGTCTTAGTAGCCCAGGCTGGCTGTGCACTTGCTATGTAGCTAAGGATGGCTTTGAACTTCTCATCTTCGGCCTCCACTGCCGAAGTGCTATGATTACTTGCATGAGCCACCATACCATCCTGGATTTTATATTTAGTAATAAAAACTTTACTTTTTAAAATGTATTCATCATACTGTCCTTCGGGTTGTTCTAAAAGCAACCAGATCAAGGTTCAGTCCAGACTGGGACTGCTAGCTGATTGGTATTCGGAGCTTTAGTTGTGTTGTTTGGTAGAACGGCTTGCGTGACTTCCTGTTTTTGCTTCAGGTGCTGGGAAGCTCAGAGTTCAAATGGAACTCAGCTGTTACAACTAATCTCTCCTCTGCTTCCCTCCAGGCTTTTAAACTTTCTTATTTAAATGAATTTTCACTGTTACCTTAAGCAACTTTCTGAAGTATAGATTTGTTTGTTTGTTTTATTTTTATTTTTGTGTTTTGAGACAGGGTCTCCCTGCAGCCCCATCTGGCCTGGAACTCACTGTGTAGACCAAGCTGGCCTTGAACTCACCCTCGTCTGCCTCTGCCTCCCAGGTCCTGCGATTAAAGGTGTGTGCCACATGCTAAGCCAGTTTTTTTTTTTTAATTTTTAAAAAAATTTAATAACCACATGATTAGAGTCTCTTACTACATGCAGGTTCAGATCTGGGGCCACAGTGACTGTGTGGAGCAGCTGAGGTTATGTGAGTCTGGGTGCAGAAGGAATAGGAATGAGGCAAAGTGCGGGTGGACTTTCTTAACCAGGTCCAGGTCTGGAACCGCAGAAACCACTTGGAGCTGCATGAATGTGTGGTTCCATGTTTGGAGGGCCAGGGTGAGTTTGAGTTCTTTTGCCATGAATGGAGTCCACAGTAATTATGTGGAGAATCTGGGGCCCATGAATCCAGGGATGGAGAGGCACGGAGGCATACCTGGGGTCTCTTACCTGTTTGGATCTATGGCCCTAGTGACAACACACTGCAGCTAGGAAATATGGGTCCAGGGGAAGAGGAGACTGTGAGATGGAAAGGATTGGGGAGGCTAAAGCAGGAACAGGATATTTTATCAGTGTCTTACACAGGCATACAATGTCTGTGTGAAGCAACTGAGGCATCAGTTTCATTGGTGGAGAGCCCTGGGGGTTGGGGGAGTGCAAAGCTGGGTGGGATTTCTTACTGGGTCTGGGTCTGTGGCTATAGTGTGAGTGGCTAGATCCTGGGGTACAGAAGCAGAGAGGTTCCTCAAGAGCTTTATTCAGAAACCAATCTGCCATCCTTCCAAGGATATGGTATTGATTTTGGTTAGCAGTTTTTATAGGTAGAGGCAAGTAGTATCACTAGACATGAACACAAACATAAATGACAGTGCTGCATAGTGATAAGTATTGTCAAAACAGAAACTGATAATTTGGGGGAAGAAAAACCTTAATTGTTTATTAATTAAACCTGATGTTCTAAAATGTTTAAAAGAATGATTATGAATTTATTTCAAATACAGATTTAATAGCTACCATTAATTTTAGTGTCTTTGGAACAGTTTCATCACTCCATGGAATCAGATCATAATTATAGCTAATTAAAGAAGGATTCTCTAATGGTCACATTCACATCTCTCAGTTCTGCCAAACTCTATATAGAAATGGGCACTGGCACTGGCATTCCTATGTGGTGAGGTGGTCCCAGAGTGTAGCATAGGCTGGGAAAAGACTCTGTGGTCGCTACCTGGAGGTTAGATTCTGAAGACCTTATTAGATTTGATCCACATACTGGCAGAAGAGTCATCTGCAGTGCAGCTGCTCTCTCCCTCACACCTCATCAGGGGAGACACTAGCCACCACAGCAGCATCTACCCTCCTCTTCAAGGGCATACTTTCTCCTTTGCATAACCAAATCACCAAGCAGATTTTTCTCTGCTTGCTTTTGTCCTGTGAGGATTCCCTTCAATAGCAACCTTGAAAATTCAGTACCCATTGCTGGTTTTAGCTTTAATGCAGCATTCAGGATTATTGGAAATGGTAACTTTTAAAATTCTGTCTTTCATCCACACTTTTGAGATAGAATTATTTTAAATTAGAGTGTCAAGATTATTAATTATTCTATAATTATAAGTGAATGATCTTTAGGTTCTTTGTAGTATTCTAATGGGTGTTATAAGCAGACTACTGTATTTAATTTCATTCTAAAATTAAAATAATTATTTCATTTACATGACTATATCAACATTTGTTTCTAGCTTTGATTTCAGGGTGTGCTATCAAATCAAATTCTACTTTCTGGATATGCAAAATGTTCACAAGAGTCCAATCTGCATAATCTGGTTTTTTTATGTACTTATCTGGTAGGTGCCTCTTTAATAGATTCTGTTTTAACTTGAAGCGTGATTTTCTTAACTTTATTATTTTGTGTATGTTTGTGTGTGTATACACATGCATGCCACAGCATTCATATGGAGTTAAGAGATCTACTTGTGGTAGTCAGTTTTCTCCTTCCACCTAGTGGATTTGGGGGGATCTAATTCAGGTCATCAGGCTTGGTGACAAGTGCTTCTCCCCACTGATTTGTCTTACTGACCCTCAAGTTTAATTTTTTTTAATTAAGCAGAGATTAATCCTTGTGATTGTTACTTTTAGACATTGGATATTAGATTAAAGGATACCAGGAAACTGGCAAATCATTATTTCTGCGTATATCCATAAGTGTGGTTCCATGGAGACTGGCTTTGGAATCAATGAACTAAGGAAGATCTACCCTCAGCCAGTGTGGGCAGGTACTGTCCAACTTATCAAGAGCCAGAATACAAAAAAAGCAGCAGAGGAAGCTGAATCTCCTGTATCCTAGAATAGAGAAAGCCTTTGGCTACCCTGAGACAGTAGGAACTCAGGATCCTTGGCCATTCCCCTGGGATCTCAGGCCATCAAGCTTAGAGTAAAAATAACAAAGCCAGATTCTGGGGCTGGAAATATGACTCCGTGGTTAAGAGCACCTGGATTTGATTCCCAGCACCCATATGGCAGTTAACAACCATCCATAACTCCAGTTCTAGGGGAATTCGATGCCATCCTCTGACCTTCATGGGCATTGTACAACATAGGTACACTTACATACATGCAGACAGTACACTCATAAAACAAAAAATAATAAATAGAACAATGTCAGATTCCCTGGTTCTGGTGCTTTCAGGCTTGACCTGATCTGCACTGACCACACCCAAGGTCTCTAGCTTGCAAATTTTTCATAATGAGACTTCTCATTTATATAATCCTTTCCTCTAATACTTTCTCACATCTATCTTTCTATACGTATCTCTCTGTCTCCCATCTACTTATCTATCCTATCTATCTATGGACCCAGCTGTTATCCATTATCTATCCATTCATCTATCCATCACATATATGTATATAGATATGTACTATTGAGTCTATCACTTTGGAAAACTCTAAACCCTTAACATAAGAGATTTCAGCATTATTTGTCATTTCCATGGCTTTCTGATTGTTCAGCCAATAATACATATTGAAAACAATGTTCTTTGTTCCAGTGGAGAAGGAGCTGTGATTGGCCAATAATTTCTAACCTTCTGAAGCAGACTGGTTAGGGGTGTTTTTCCAACCTTACTTGTACTGTGATCTTTCTTATGAAATTTATATTTTTTTAGATTTTTTTTGAGACAAGATCTCATGTAATCTCAAACTTTATATGTAGGCAACACTGGCTTTGAACTCATGATCTTCTGCCCTCTATGTCCCAAGTTCTAGGGTTACGAGTGTGCATCACCATAGCTGGCTGTCCTGTGAAATTTTAAAAATGCAAAATCCCCCTACCACTCCAACCTTGATATCATCTTTTTGTTTCTCAATAACATTTTCCTCTCCATCTTCTCTGATAATATATAATAGAAATTCATAGCTACTCATCTGAACTATAATTAACACAACTCTGTCATCAAATATATGGATCTCCATCTCCATATTACCAGTTCAATTCTTTGACTATTCTCTTTAATTTCAAACACTATTATCATAGCAATTATCAAAGTTTTCCTTTTGGTACAGACTATCTCTAAATATTTGTTCCTCTTACCCTATTTCTTCATCCCGAGGCCCAGGACTATAAATTCTATTATTTTCTCAATTCTTTATCTAATTCCTCTGTTTATTTATACCTCTCGACATGGACCTCAGAAGTCTGCCAGTCTAAAGGAAAGAAAGAGGATGGCATAAGGCAGAGACAGACCAACTGATGCACACCTCCCAAATGAGAATCAGAGCTAATAATGGTGTAGTAAACGATTAGCAATTTCCAAAGAAAGAGGATCGGGTTTAGCTTCTAGGGCTGATCCCCAAGTCTTAGGTATGTCCTGATAAGAACTACCAAGATTAAATTTGCCCTAAAGTGAAGGGTGCTGGTTCTGAGTGCTTTCCTTGGTTCCACCTGTATGGTCAACTCCACTTGTGATACTTGATGAGAACAACAACTTTTCTGAAGATGGAGCTTTTGAGAGATCACACCACCTGCAAGCTGTGCTACATTGGACAGGGAAAGAGCCTAGCTTTTTACCAAATCTGTCTGGCACCTGCTAAACTCTCTGACTTCTGCTGAAACTTCTGTCTTATACATGATAGACTGTAATCTTGTGGAGAGGCAGTGGGTGTCTTAACTTTAAGGGACTGAGATCTGCAGGGACAATCAATCATTTTTTCACTGTTAATAAAAATATATTAAATTATATTTTCACAATAGTAATCTTTGCTCTGCATAGCTTCACTGGCTTTTCCACTTATTCCCTCAAAGTCTTTTTAAAATTTATTTTTATTTTATCTGTTTGAATGTTTTGCCTGCATGCATGTAAGTGCACCATGTGTATGCAATGCCTGTGAAGGCCAGAAGAGAGCATTGGATATACTGGAACTGGAGTTACAGATGGTTTCAAGCTACCATATGGGAGCTATAATTGATCCTGGGTTCTCTGAAGACCAGCCAGTGCTACTAACTACTAACCATCTCTCCAGCCCCGTTGAAGTCTTAGGCAACCTACTTTAACATCACTGGCTTCATTATGTCATGTCTAGAAGAGAACAAATAGCTATAAGTAACTTACAGAGCATTGCTATGAGATCAGCTAATAAAGATATATGCTTCAGATAATGTCAATAAAACTAGCCATAATACATAAAATCCCTCTTACATAATTATTAATAACTGCCTGGGATGGAAGTTAAGCTCCTTAAGTTTCTGTAGCTGACTCAACCCTTTTTCCACCTGCTTCTGTGCACTAGCCATAATGCTTAGAAATTAAAATATTTACTAACTCAAACCCTAGCTAAGACTCTAAGGGTAGGCATAAAAGTGTTAAGTCCTTGCAAATTTTAATAGGATTCCAAATCAGTTAATGTGAGGACATACTAAGTTGCTCAACTCCTCAAAACTCAAACTTCAGAGTTCTGCCACCAGCAGTCACAGAATACTTTTCTAATTGATAAACTTACCCAGTATGACCACCTACAATGACAAGAAAACTGATACTGTTGCAGGAATTGTTGTTTAAACCAGTCAGAAGAAACTAAAAATATTTAAGTAAAAGGTCCAAAGTCCCAGAGAAATGGAAAGGCATCAGGGCAAGCCTTCTCACAACCCAAGCTGTACAGACAGCAGTGGACAGTAGTTTGTGGCAGTGTCTCAGGGCTAAAGACATCTAAACTGTGCCTGAAAGATACCAACATATCAAAGACTTGAATGTTTAAGATCATAAAGAAGAGGGTTGTGTATAGAAGGAAGCTGAAGGCTTTGTACCTGACTTCTTTCTGGAGTAATTCCTAAACTGCCTGCCAATAGGATAAGAATCAACAAAATCAAGTACCAGGTGGCTTTCTAAGAGACTCTAAAGCTAAGAAGTTATTTCGGAAATTTGCTAAGTCTTGGAAGACAAAAGGTTCAATTCAGATCTTGCCAAAAAGCAGAAAAATATCAGGCTTCTAGTTGAGTTTTCAAGGTTGTATCCTAGGATTATGTACTGAAAGGAAATTGGCCTGAATTGAACTGAGGGTGATCTGATTATATTCAATATGACTGTCTGTAGAAAAAGTGTTTAAATTTAATTTCCATTGTTTTCTGTGAAATAAAGAAATGTAACCCAGGATTTCTACAAAATATCTTTTACCAGTTTTCAATAAAACTTACCAAGCATGCAAGGACATAGGAACAAATCATTAAAGAACAGACTGTACACACATCAGCAGCAAGTGAAGTATCCTGTTGATTGGACTGGAGCTATTTAATGTGAGCATTTTAAATGACCACAGTTAACATCTACCATTAAAGAGATGAAATTTCACCAGAGTTATAGTCTACAAAATAATAATCTTAGAAGAGACAACATAAATCATAGTAAGGATTTAATACAAAACAGTTCAGTATAGACAAGTTAGTAAGCATTAAATAAAGAAAAAATATTGGACAAATAGAAGATGAGTGAATGGAAAACATCCATGTTGAATCAAAGAGTAAGATGAAGGCTTTAGAAAAGGAATGCCAAATCTCACCAAGAAGGAAAGAAAAAGGGAAAATAAAAGGAGATGCAGGAATAGAGAAATCTTGTATAGGACTTTCATTAAAAACTGGTTATATATATGAAGAGAAACAGAAAGTCAGAGGAATGGAGCACAGAGAGGACAAATAATTAGTTTGACTGACAGAGACAGCAAAGAAAGAAGACTTAAAGGGATAGTTGGCAAAAAAAAATCTAACAATGATAAAAACTTATAATGAAAAGATTGTTCTACAAACCCCCAGCAAAATAAATACCAAGAAACACCATGGGCAACATGCATCAATGACACCTGGCACTAGAGACAAAGCAAAATCTCCAAAGTAATCATACCACAATATAGATAAAAGCTTCAAAAGGCAGCAGTAAGATTGACAGATCACTTTTCAAAAGATCTGGTGGAAAAGGCAGGTAATGTTATGACTTTTTAAAGTGATGAAATAGCTGACCAACTAGAACCATATCCTCTGAAAATATCATCCCAAAATGACAGAAAAATAAAAGCATTCTGAGGTGATCACCAAGAGAATTCATCATAGGAAAAAATAAAAGCACTAAACACCTCCTGATGCGAACTCTAAAGAAAAGCCTCACATACTGCGGGTCCTAAAAGAGAAAAGAAAGCAAAAGAGCTGCAGGATGTGGGGAATTCTGTCTGCCTCAAGCACATTACCCTGTGTATTTAAAATACTTAGTATTGGCCTGGCATTGTGATTGTATGTATGCCTTTAATCCCAGCACTCAGGAGGCAGAAGCAGGTGGGTTTCTTTGAGAACAAGGCCAGCCTTGGAGGCACTACATAGTGAGTTCCAGGCTGGCCCAGGTAATCCATGGGATAAGAAAAACTGAAAAAAGCAATGGAAACATGCAGGAGAAATAACATGTCAGTCTCATGCTCCATCCTAGCAATAATTGCCTGGAAGGTATATGGTCTAGATAGATCAGTGAGATTTTCAAAGTGTTAACACAAGCATAATGTAATTATATGCTGCTTTTAGTATTCTACTTCAAATTCAGCCCTATCAGTAGATTGAAAGTAAAACAAAGAACAAAAACATACTTTGCAAACAAAAATGAAAACATACTTTGCATTCAAAATGAAAAATCAACTGCCTTAATTGAAGATGTTAACTCTGAAATCCCTTAATGGTATTTGTAACTTAAATGTATTCTTGTATTCTAAGTGGTTTGTACAATTAAGTTTGTGATAATGACAGTTATCTGCTTAAAATCCAAATCTCTGCCCTTCCTTTTCCTTGGCAATAGAAAAAGATTATATAGTTCTTAACTTAGCTGCTATCCTGCAAAGGGTCACTAAATGGCATGAAGGTGGCCCTGGAACACACTGGTAGTTGGCCAGGGCACCACCTGTTGTCTATTAGAACTGACCAGGCTTTGAACTATAGGAAGATGGGATTAGCTTTCTGAAAGGACTGCTGGTCATATTTCTTCTGAAAATAAAGCAAATACTAATGTCTTGGAGAAATGTATCTGCCTCGGTATTTTTAAGACTCATAAATTATTTTTCCTTTTAAGTGAAATAAATGTAGGCTTGAAAAGTGCTGAAAAATGGAGACAAATCCATGATCAAAATTGTATATTGTGCTGGTTAGTTTGTATCAACTTGACACAAGCTAGAGACACTGAAAAAAAGTAATTTCTTTCATTAAATTGCCTGTGGCCATGTCTGAGACATTTTCTTAATTGCTAATTGATATTGGAGGACCCAGCCCACTGTGAGTAGTTCCATCCCTGGGCAGGTGGGCCTGGGCTGCTTAAGAAAGATACCTGAGCAAGAAAGGGCAGCAGGACAGTAAGCAACGTTCTTCATGGAAATTCCCTGCCACTGGATGGGTAGTTTTCATAGTGTCAGAATGTGATATGAAGATGACTGGAGGAGAACTCTCCTCTATAATTCTGCTCAATGGAAGACACTGTGTTCTGCACTGTCAATATGCCAACCAAGATGCTCCTGATGGAGCATTAGTGGTGCATCTACTGTATGTACAACCAGCAAATTTTGATTGGATATAATGCCTGCTCCTAGGAGTCGAACACATCTGGTACTGTAGAATAGCTCAACCCCCGTGGCAGTGGAGAATATAGGTTGCCGTGGGAAGCCACTGTAATTGTTTTGTTAGATGGATGTGATGCATTTGCTAAAATACCATCCAAACATTTGTGTTTATGCCAATATGTTAAGTTATTATAGCAGCTGCTATTTAGATGCTATTTTGATTTTTGCTATTTGTGTTTTTATAGTAGATTGAATCCCACTGAAAATGGGGCAACAGACCTTGGAAAACAGATAGTGCAGGGACCCAAAAGTTCAGTGCCTTGCCACAGTGGGAGGAAGATCATCCCATACCTACCACCCCCTTCAAGGCTCAGGAACTTTCACAGAAGAGGTTGATGGAAAAAATGTAAGAGCCGGAGGAAGGGGTGGAGTGTTACCTGGAAATGTTCTCTGACCACTATGCTGGCAAACCATAGTAACACCTCCTTCCCATGCACATCAAGGAGTTGAGCAGGGAGTCAGTTACCCCTCCCAACCAATCAGTCGACCTTAGCTGCAGGTGGGAGGCTAAGGATGAGCCAAGAAAGCCATGGGGTACCTCTCACCATTTGTGTAGCTGTCAGGAGGAAGTCACAGGATCTATATTTCAGTGTGGACTTTCCAATGCAGGTGTAAATGGGGTGACACCAACTCTTCTGCAAATAAACTCCTATCCTATGCTCTGTTGGCAAGCCCCCAAAATTGTTAGAATCCCCCCAAAAGAAATACACAAAATTCAATAAAAAATTATTAAAGTAAGAATGATTAACAACAAGTTGCCTAGAAATTTTCCAGATGTTTAGGAATCAAGCAATAGAGTGTAGCATGAGTCAAAGAAAAATCAAATTAAAAGAATTTATTTTAAACTAAACAAATAGAAATTGTCATAGAAAAAAAACTGAAGAATGGGTCTGTTTATGCTGGTTTTATTGTTTTGGGTTTTGAGACTGGGTCTTTCTATGCAAACCCTCACCACAAATCCCAGGCTATCCTGCCTCAGCTTGCTCAGTGCTAGATTGCAGGACAATGTCACCACTCCCTAATAAATTCATACTTTTAAAAGGCTAAGCAATTTTAAGGAATGTATCATAAAAAGATGAGGAAAAAATACAAAAAAATTTTAAATTCAATTCAACAGATCAGCTTCTGTGCAGTGCTAAGTCCCAAGGATAGTTGTTGTCAGTCAGCTTGCTCAGTCAGCTGGTCATCCACAGAGAGGAAGCCAGCATCTCACACCTACCCTACCATGTGCACCAGATGTATCTCATACCTCACACTGAAATATATTCTGGATATATTTTAAAAGTGTGAAAATTAAAGCAGCCCAGCTTCTGGAAAATAACAGAAGGAATCTTCTCTGCATCATAGTTGGCAAGAATACCCTATAACACACACGGAAAATATTAACTACAATCAAAACCTTGACACACTGGACTTTAATAAATCAACTGTTGTCCTCACCTGAAGTTACCAGTTGTACAGTAGACACACAAGGCCTACAGTAGGGAAATGTAGTGGAAACATACATGCCTTGCAATGGATTTATAGCCAAAATATTTAAAATAAGTAATTCTATCAGTAAACAGGGAAAGGAGAGCTATAGATCTAGAGAGCGGTTCTAGGATGAATCTGCAATTGTTATAATGAGTTCCCTGGGAAGAGCACAAAAGTCATACATGGGGCTGCTTTGAAGACCTGTAGGTCAGTTCAAGATGAAAGGAGAGATGCTGTATTGAGCAATGTGTGTCTTCTTCAGGCATATAAATGGTAAGCAGATGAGCAGGCTTAGGATTTGTTGACTGGAATAATTTCTGTGGGCTCTGGGCAAAGAGACCTTTTTGTCTAGTATTTAATCCTGATTGCCTAGTACAGTGGCCCAGAGTTTGAGAGGAGAGACAGGAAAGGAAGTCACTGGCACACTGATTATTCAACTAAACAAGAACAGTAATAACTGGCCTCTAGCCAGAGTCAGGGCTATCCAGAATAAATCCTTAGCTGCCAATCTGTCCAGCTCCACTTCTCATTTTTAGTTGTCAAGCATAACTATAGAGGATGTTGTGAATGTGATACCTTATTGTCAGGGAGAGATGGTTGGTACAGTCCAGGTTCTGTTCTCTCCTCTTCTAAATCAGTGTGCCCCATTGGTATGCACAAGCCAGGTCCAGGTGCTGGGACGTAGGGCTCCATAGTGAGACTCCACCTGCCTGGGCAGCTTTGCAGAGTGTTGAAGGTGTTGTCATGAATTCTAGGCTTTTATTGTTCTTTGGCACCTGTGGTTGTTTGACTTTAGTGTCAACTTGCCATAAGTTAAAATTTCCTGTGTAAGGCGCCTCAACTGACAATTTGTCCTGATTATCTTAATTGATGTGGAAAGATCCACCCCAGTGTGGGCAGCACTTTCTGGTAGCAGTCCAGATAAAAAGAGACCTGGGACACGAAACATTATTTGCTTTTTGCTCATTTGACCTGCCCTCTCGCACTGAGTTAATTCACCCTGTTGTTGCTGCTGACTCCTTTGCTGAATCAGAACCAGAGTTTCCAGGCTTCCATTCTTGACTGCGGACCCTCCAGGTTTTTGGCATCAGATTGGGAACACTGAGGCACCCAGCCCTATGGACTGAGCAGCTAGTGGGTTGTCTGCCTCTCCAACGTGAGACAAACACTGAGGGACCACTCCAACTGCTGAGGACCCAGCCCCATGGAAGGGCAACTACAGGTTCTCCACCTCTCAGGTAGGATTTAGCTGGTTTTATTCTAAGTAAACTGATCTAATAAATTCTTTAATCTATATTCATTCCATTTGTTCTGTTCTAGAGAACACTAATACACTATCTGACAATTAGGCATCTACTTCATTTAGCTTCTTATATGCGTTATATTTAGTATCTTGAGTTGTGTACATAGAAACTAAGGCCAAGAAAAGTGATGAAAAGCACACAGCTACCACACAGCACAACAAGAGCACAACTGTACTGCAATGCCAATAAGCATTTGAGAAGGTACTCATGACTGTCAGGAAAACGCTATCCAAACCAAAATGTGATAACATCACCCAGCCACCATAAAGACTAAATTTATTCTTAAAAACTGACAATATCATCTACAGAGAGACTCTGGGGTAATTAATCATTCATATGCCACCACAGGAGGATGTGTTTACACAGTCTCCATGCAGAACTAAAGAGTAACTGTTAACATTAAATTCATGCATACTTGACACCACTACTCCATTCAAGGCAAATGTATTTATTGACCAAATCTTCCTAGAAAATATTAATAGACTCACCATTTATAATAAGTAACTTCCAGAAACTACTCTGGAGCACTCAAGGGTATGAATAAAGCTGGTGTGTGTTTACCAGAGATGGATATATGGTAATGGAAAAAACCACTGCTTTATGCAACATGAGGACTGTCAGTCATAGTATGGAAAAAAACAGATAAAAGCAAAGGAAAACCCAGATGCAGCCGAGTCATTCCCATGTATAGAAAATCTAAAAAGCACAGTAAGTAAACTACTTTGTAGTATGCTGTGTTTGGAAGGCACCTAATGGTAATGCTTTGGAAGCTAATACACAATGAAACTGTGTTGGGTGGAGGGGCCTAGAAATGGTGATTACGTTATAAGGGGTTTGCCCTCATGAATGGATCACTATCATCATCATGAGTGGGCCTGTTACAAAAGCGAGCTGCTGCCCCTCCTGCCCTCCTGATCTTCTGTATTTTTGTCCTTCCACACTCCAACATGGAACAATGCTTCTTGCTATCCTCACCAGCAGCCAGTGCCAAGCTCTAGCCCATGAGCCAAGTTTATTTCTGTTCATTATGAATTGCCCAGTCCATGGTATATTGTTGCAGGAACAAAGGCAGGCTGAGGCACGGTAAAACAGAAGCATAGCCATCATCATTGGAAGTGAAATGGACAGGTGATGGCGTCAGGCAGTTGCAGGGAATGCTCTGTATTTTTATCTCAATGCAGGTATAAGAATATATGCCTTTGTTTAAAAATGAGATCCATTATCAAGTTTTCTTACTTGAGCATATATGTGTTGTACTTTATCAAAATTAGAACACTTGATTCGTTCTTATTTTATCCAGCATACCAAGTTACTATAATCCTACTAAGTGAATTACCAAGAAAAAAATCATTTTGCTAAAGCCTGTGCTTAAAGAATCTTTGTGACGTCACTGAGGAAAAGGGCAAGTTATCAACAAAATGTTAATAATGTTTTTTAAATATCAATATTTTACATGCATCATTTTAATTGCTTATTGTAATAATCTCACAAAGTAGTAATAATTATTGCCACAATACATAAGATGTAAAAAACTTTTAAAATAAAAAATTTTCCTATGAATACAGAAATGTTGAGAAATGGGGTTTGAATTGAGACAGGCTTCATTGCAAAATATGTCTATTGCACAATAAGACCATCTTTGTAATAATCATCCCAAACCCAAGAAAATTCCATGCAGTTGGAGAAGAGCTTGGAAATCAGAGTCTAGTATACTTTCCTGTACTGAAGAATGGAGCTGGGATTCCCATCTAAAATATAAATTGTTCACTAAATTTGTATTTCATCTAAACTATAAAAAGTTAGAAGGTATGCCTCATGCCATATTTGAGGTATACTGGGCCTCTGATTTTTCCTAGTAATTGAGCATTTATATGGCATTTATATGAAAAACATTTAGCAAGGCATCCTGTACATTTATTTGCTAGATGTGGAGAGCCTCATTAAGATAGGTTCCTGGATTTGGCACTACTGACAGTCTGTATTGATAATTGTTTTCTGTGGGGTTTATCCTTTACACTGCAGAGTGGCTGTCAGCATGCCTGCTCCCTATGCATAAGATGACATAGCATCCTGCTCCCAACCAAAACTGTCTGCAAACACTGCTAATTTCCTCAAGTCCAGAACTGCTGGGTTAGGCTAAGCCAGAAGAGGGTCTGCTTCCCTTTGTGAGTGGTGAAATGGTCACACCAAGATCAGGTTGCATAATAGGCAAAACACATATCAACACATTTTAGCGTGGCATCGATAATAAATAAGCATGCAACCGGAACTACTAAAAAGTACCACTCTGATTTCAAAGTATGCTTTCAGGCATTCTCAGTTGAGTTTCTGATTTTTCCATTTTTAATGTGCACATGTTCTCATTTTCACCTTACTGAGATCATGATATATACTTGTTAAGTCTGAGTGAACTAGAACAGTGTTCCAGTTCCAAATCAAGAAAGATAAAAAGAAAGGACCATGTCCTATAGCTACTAGCCTAACTTAGCTATTTCCTGTGCACCTATAGATTTAATATTCTTTTAGGGAAAAAAAACTGAGCATCTACTGTATGCTACCAATAAATTTTAGTCAGATGAATACTTGTTGAGAAATTGCTCTTTGTCTGCATAGTCCATAGTGACCAATAGTTCCTTTAACACCTAAGGGAGAACATCTAGTTTGCTTTGCTGAAAGTCTTTGATACTTCTAAGAATCTAAGGCTAGGATCCAACACTTTCCCCAAGGCTCAGATCTCACATGATATTTTAGTCATTGTATTGACCCAGCTTCACATCTTTGTGAAGATTTGCTGATGGTGCCCTCCCAAGACATATCTGGAAAAGCAATTCCCATTCATTCCCCAAATACTTTTATACCAAATGTCTGCCTTTGCAGTTAATAACCTTCCAGAATTTTCCAAGGAGCTCCATTTACTTATTATTCCCTTTACGTGGATGACAGAAATCAAAATTTTTAGTCAGATTAGTCACATATTGGGTTTCTGTGTACACATACCTAGAGCCCCTATGGAGACCTGCATGATGCTGCAAACTGAAAGTAGACTTCCTTCCTTCCAGCTGCCTGTTCAACAAGCTGAACGTGCAACATGCCTTGGCATAGTAGCTCTGCTGTACAGGCATCTTCCAACTTGGATTATGTACTCATGCCAAATTCTTGACCTCCTCCAGGGAAGGACAACTGCCCAGCATTCCCTGTTCTGCATGGCAAAAGCCATGGACCTCATTATTCAGAAATTGTCTTGTAGATCTAGAAAAGTCATCAATGAATTTGCCTGCAAAGGTCGATCTTTATAAATCAAGGACAACCCTAAAGGTGTGTAGCTGCTCCTTACACAGCCTGTCCAAATGCAAACTACTACAGTGAGGATGACAGATAGAATCTCATCATCCTCTCATCTGGATCCTGACTTGCAGTGGAGAAAACACAGAACTGATCCTTCAGCTCTGCAAGTGGCATAGAACTGACCAGTCAGCGACACTTCCATGTGCTTCAGGGAGCTGAAGTTTTCCTTCTGCCCACGGCTCCATGTACATGAAAAGCAGAGAGAGCCTCCCCTCTACTACTGTCGGCATCTTAGGCCTCAGGCTGAACTCTGGGTTTCCGTTGATCTTGAACATGCTCAGAAGGACGTAGTGTGCTGCTCTACCAATGATTCCCAGTTTGCCTCTTATCAGGGCTTAGTTATTAAAAACCAATTCAGCTCAGCCATGTGATGCAACATGGAGATTAAGGCTTCATAAGTAACAGTATTGCTTTGTAGGCATATGTCTTTGGACCAATCACCATTGCATATTTTTTTCCATATTGTCTGCCCTAATGGTTACTTCCCATAGAGTTTAGGGATTGAATTAGGCAACCTGAGATTTTGTCTTAGGGCTCCGCATTGTGTTTGTGGCTTTTTCTTTCTGCCACATCTTGTTTACACCATTGTACCTGGAGCTTGCTCCCCTGCACACAGAGTACACTGCTAGATGACTGGCCACCCGTGTTCTTTCCATGCAGGCTAAGCATGCCTTCTGTCCCCACAATGGCCAGCAGAAGGCCTTCACTACAACTGAGAGATCCTCACATGTCAAGAATCTAAACTAAGAGATCATACCAGAGATTTAAATCTTAGTGTGAACCCAGCTGATGGGAAACTCTCTTACTGCACAGGATTCACCCACCTACTGAGCCAATGAAACCTCTTTACATATTCTTATCTGGGTAGAAGGACCACAAAAAGGTATGCTTCCCTAAATGTTGTCAGTCTAGTGGCTAGATTAGTGCTCTTGCCACAACTGGAGTTTTGCAACTTTGATTTCCACATTCAATTTGGCATTACCAAAGTAGAATTTCTTTTGCAGATAATGACACTTTAACTCCAGTTTAAGACTCAGGAACTGTCTTTCTGCCAAGATGAGCTACCAGGGAACCTCTGCAAGTCACTCCACCTTTCAAGCTAAACCTTTTTATGGACCTCTGGAAGCCAGGACACCACATCAGTCCAGAGCCTCTGTGGCTAATTCACTCACACAGTGCCGATCAACAGAAAACCTAGGTAGGAGTTCATCTGTTTCAAGCTTCAGTTGCAGTTTAATGCACTCATCATCTGTCCCATTCTTTCATTGAATTCTTTTCAACATAAACAAATGGGGATTAGAGCAGTATTTAAATCTACAGCGAGGCTTCCTGTTTTGGTTCATCCTAAGACCCTTCCCTCAACCTCTTAGGGTAATTTAGTCTTATATGATGGAAGCATCTGTTTTATACAGAAAACATGCGATTTCAACATCTGAAAGAGGCAGCTTGATTGGGCCCAAAAAACGATCCACCACTTGGCAGCTCTTTTTCAGCAAGTATCGAAGCTTGGCTTGCAAATGGAGAGAGAGCCACCACACGCAGATGTTCTCTGAATAGCACTTATGACAAGAATTGAGGCTTGAACAGAACACATTTGCTAAGGCTAATGAAAGTCTTGGGGAAATGAATAACCCAACTCTTAAAATTAGAAGGGGAAAGAGCTATTTATTGAATTTTTCAAAATCTGGTTTTTATGCATTTCCTTTAAAATTATTCTATGCATTTGTCAGTTATTTGCTATTCCAAGTTGCCCTTTGCTTTGGAGCCTCCTGCTGTTATCATACACCTTAAAGTGCTGAAGTCACTTTTCGTTTTCCAAGTGAAATACGTACCTAACCAATGGGATCCTTTTCCATCCTTGGTCACTCAAATGTGTCCACCTGCATAGGGCACAGGTTATATGAATAACTAGTACAGACCAGAAAGCTGTTTTCTGAACATTTGCCTGCTTGGATAGTTGCTGCACTTTGAGTACTCTCATGTATCCAACTGAGGCAAAGAAGCAATAGGAAGAAACCTGTAGGTCAGAACTCAGTGCTGTCTCAGAGCCATTCCAGGCTGAGAGGGCAGCAGGGATGAATAAGCTTCTCAGTTCAACTTCACGGTTCTCCCAGAGCTTCTGAGTGTGGTGCACACATTCAGCTATGTGTTTATTATGAATACCTGTGTGTTTATTTTTCAGCAAGCTAAGAATTATAGCCCTAGGCTTGAGCCTAGCTTGGTGAACAGAACTATTCTGACTTCCTGCTTTAACAGGTTTGTAGTTTTTAAACAAAATGTGATAAGGCCATCATTGATGCTACAAAGCACTTGAGTTAACTGCTCAGAACAGAATCTGTTGTGAATATTGTTGTCTTCCTTAAATAAACTTAGAGCTAGCCACATTTGTTGACAACACATATCTACTGATAACCCAATTCCTTGCTGATATTTTTAAATTGTTTCTCTAGTTGTCTGTTTCCACCATTGGTCTGTGAGCAGCTTCCAAAGTCCGAGATAATCCCTGTTTTAACTTGGCTCACCATAATTCAGGACTGAATGTATCCTCATAATTTATACTATACTGTACCTATATATGGGAGAAGTCTTCTGCCAACTGACTCACCAACATAACATAATGCTAGTTCCCATCAGTCTACATGAATGCCAAATTTCCATAGACTGGGACAAATGATCTAATATAAATCATTGACTATACAATGCCCACTCTTTTCCAGGACTCTGTCAAAACAGAACACAAACGCTGCCCAACACCATGCTCCGAGCCCATTCCAGTTGGGCCCTCCCAACACCGTGCTGACCCTTCATTTATTCTTTACCTTTGATCATGTGGTACTGTTCTTCTCCCCTCAAACTATATCATACTCTTTACTTCTGCTCTCCCTGTCCATCCTAGCCTCTAGCTCTCTCTCAAACTAAGAACTTTGGACATCAGTGGAAAAGAAATTTCATTGAAAACTCAGTGCCTTCAGATCTTTCTTATTTTCCATCCGAAATATAAAATTTTGCAATTGAGATTGAACTGTCAACCCACTTCACTATTCTTGATGGTGATGAATCAAATGATCACATCTTGATCCTGCCTTCAAGGTTCACTATTTTTTTCCACTATAGACAAGTTCACAGGCCACTTTGCTCCATAGTCCCGTTCAGGCCTGTGTTCTGTCCTTTACCTCGCATCCTTTTCCAGGCACTGGACAGTAGTCAACTTCTGTAATGTGCCTCTGGAGACCAACAAAGGCCTCTTCATTTATTAACTTGGTGAGTGTGTGACTATGCAGTAGCAGGTGCATATGGAGGAATTCAAACTTCACATGTACACACTAGAAACAGCCTGTTAAAGATCTGAGCACCTACTGCCCATCTAAAAACTAAAATATGTAAATCAGCTCTAATTGTTAACTGCATGAGTCCTCACTATAACACCATCTCCTAATGAGTTTTAAAAAATAAGTATT
>NW_008352325.1:2879423-2889800 GCF_000622305.1 Nannospalax galili
TGTACTTTGTTTTGAACTTTATCAAAATGATATAATTCTATAAAACTGCCTCACCGCAGCACATGCAGGAACCTATAGAAAAATGAACTGATCACACACTGGTGTCTTGGTAACAACACAGTACTGACTGTACTGCATTCTGGACTGCCACAGTTGATAGTCATGCAAGATGTCAGTAGCATCTCCAAAGAATATTGAACTATACGTGGTAGTATTCTCTAACACTATTTGTCAATATTTTCTTTTATGCTTTATCAGACCTCCTAAATATCTATTGCTTCCATTAATTTTAGGTTTTGTTTAATATATACCTCTTCCTGGTCTTTCTGAAATATTGCCTTCAATTTTATTAGTTTCTGTTATCGTATTGATTGTTTTCCTTTGCTGTTTTCTTTGAAGTTGTTTTGCTGAACTTTTGCTGTTCTATAATGCAGTTGCTTGGCCCAACTTTGATGCTCTCTTTCCTATTTGCAGCATTCCCTTTGTTAAGCTCCACTGTAAGACCTGCCCAAACCACTAAGCAATTTAGGAAAAATAGCTTGTAAAAATCTTCCAAAAAATT
Organism: Nannospalax galili; assembly: GCF_000622305.1. Classification (NCBI taxonomy): domain Eukaryota; kingdom Metazoa; phylum Chordata; class Mammalia; order Rodentia; family Spalacidae; genus Nannospalax; species Nannospalax galili. The sequence goes on from NW_008352325.1 coordinate 2,879,986, forward strand.
CCTGTTTCATTTTCAGTAGCATACAATCACTGCACAAAATGATAGTTCCGAATTTAAGGGATTTTCTTATATGGGTATTATTTACTTGCTCATATTCTTCCTCCATTACTGTCTCTTGCTCTCCAGTCCCCTTCATTATTTATGCTGGAGTTCACTTTCCTGAATAGACCCCTTTGTACTTTGGCATTCTGTCTATATCAATTATCTACCTATCTGTCTATCTATCTATCTATCATCTATCTATCTATCACCTGTCATCTAATCTCTCACCTATCTAGCTTCATAATCATCATCATCATCTATCAATCATCTATCTATCTGATCTACCATCTATCTTCATCATCATCTATCTTTCTATTTATCTATTTTCATCTCTATCTATCGTCTATCATCTATCTATCATCTATCTATTGATCTGTCTATCCATCTATCTATCTATCATCTATCTATCTATCTATCTATCTATCTAATCTATCTATCATCTATCATCTATCTATCGATCTATCATCTATCTGTCATCTATCTATCTATCTATCTATCATCTATCTATCTATCATCTATCATCTATCTGTCATCGATCTATCATCTATCTGTCATCGATCTATCTATCTACCTATCTATCTTCTATCTATCATCTATTTATCTGCATATCATCTATGTGCCTATCAATCTACCACTCATTAAATGTAGATTCTATAAATCAGAGAAAATGTGATGTTTGTCTTTCTGAGTCTGACTTATTTCACTTAACATGATGATCTCCAGTTCCACACATTTTCCTGCAAAAGACAAGATTTCATTCTTCTTTCTTTGCACATACTTACTACATTTTCTTTATCCACTCAATTGATAGACATCTAGTTTAATTCTATTACTTAGTTAGCTATTATGAATCAAGAACAGAGATATCCCTATACTATGCTGACTTAGATTCCCTCAGGTATACCCAGAAGTGTTAAAGCTGGGTCATATGACTGTTCACTGTTTAGATGTTTCAGGAACCTCCATACTGTTGTTAATGGAGGCTGCAATAGTTGATACACCCACAAGCGGGGTGTAAGTCCTTACTCTCCCTGTGCTCACCAGCATTTGTTTTCTTGATCATAGTCATATTGATAAGGTGAGATGGGATCTTAATGTAATTTGATTTGCATTTTCCATAGCCTAAGAATGTTGAATATTTTTCCTTAACCACAAATCCCTTTTATTCTGAGAAATAACTGTCTGGCTCATTTGCCCGTTTACTGATGGAACAATATTTTTGGTGCTGAGTATTTTGAGTTCTTTATATATTCTAGATAGTAATCCCTTGTCAGACTATGAGATGGCAAAAATATTTCCTCTCTTTTTAATGATTTATTTTCATTGTTTGAATTACTTCCTCCTTTCCTTTACCACTTGACATCTTTCTCTATATTTTTGGTAAACATTCTACATTCTCCTATAATTATGACTCCTTGTTTTCTCAGCATCATTTCACAATATTGCTCAGCTGTATTTCTTATAAATTTCATTTTAAAAATAGAATTTAATTCTCAATTCACCTTTGTTGTAGTTTTCTTTGACATTTTTAAAATTTCAAATATTTATGTTTTAAAAATGCCTTTGTCATCAGGCATAATTGTATCTTAGATGTTCAAATAGCAAAAGTATAGATGTGCCATGGTTTGCTCTTATTGATATGAAAATGCTCATGGAAAGTTATCCTCACAGTCTATCCTTGCTTCAGGTTCCTTCCACCTCACTGAACTCTGGCCTGAATTCTACCCTCTAGTATCTGGTTCATATATTCCTTCTCTGGCCTGCATGTGCTACTGTACTTCCACACACCTACTTGGCCCCAACTTCTGTCACCAAAACCTAAGCTGCCACCTCCTGCACCACCTTCACTACCAGATGTACCCTCCTTACCTGCCACTGCACCACCTCATCCTCCTCACTTGCTCCTAATCACCTGGTTCTCCCAAACTGTGCCCTTACCACCATCTAGCCCTTCCCACCTGTTCCCACGCTCCTTGACCTTCACTATCTACATCATCACCTGCACCCTCACTACCTGCACCCTTACCACCTATACCCTCACCACTTGTATCAACACCACCTGTACTATCCCATACATGGCACAAATTCCGTGCTAGATTTACTGGGAACAATGCTCAGCCATCTGGGACAGGGATCCATTAGGTCCCTAGCTTCTTTGCATCATGGTGGAGTTATTTTGAAGTGTGAGGGGTTTTTTTGTTGTTGTTTTTGTTGTTTGTTTGTTTTTGTTTTGTTTTTGTCTTTTTGAGACAGGGTCTCCCTGTAGCACCAGCTGGATTGGAACTCACTACGTAGACCAGACTGGTTTTGAACTCACAGAGATCTGCTTGCCTCTGTCTCCCAAGTGCTGGGATTAAAGATGTGTGCCACCACACCAGGCTAAAAGTTATTTTTATTTTATGTGTATATTTATTGCCTACATGTAGGTAGGTGCACCCATGACATGCCATGCCCACAGAAACAAGAAGATCCCCTGGAACTAGAGTTACAGACAGTTGTTAACTACCAGGTGGGAGCTAGGATTCAAACCAGGGTCCTCTACAAGAGCAGTCAGTGCTCTTAACCAGTGAGCCATCTCTCCAGCCTGAAGTGTGAGTTTTATCCTTGTTTCTATAGTCTCTAAGCAAGAGGAAGCTTCATTTAACAATGGTAACTGATATGAACTGTACCTTTTGTGTTCTGGGCCCTATCTCACTAACCATTTATCTTTATTCTTTTCCCGTCATAAGCAAAGTCAAAACACTCATACACTAGTTTTCAGACCTAGTTCTGAAAACAAGTGTAATGTCAATGCCATTGTGAATTGAATTTATATGTGTTCTTGATAAGAACATGTGTCCTTTACATGTTATATGTGAAATAACAAAAGGCGCTAATATTGCTTGAAATTATATTAAGCAAATTGCTCATTTAAATGATATATTATTGAAATACTGATTGACATGTAGGAGATTAGCTTTATAATTTATATTTGACAACCTGTTTCATATTTGTCTTTGTACAAATGTCTTTCCTTATATGATTATGCATTTATTATATACAATTGTGATAACTACTGTTATGTTTTTCTGATGACTTCAACATTTATCATATTTTTCTCTATATGCCTAAAAGTGCTTTTATTAGCAAGGTCTAACTATATTTCAACTTTTGTGGTTAGCATTTTCTGGTAATAATCCTTTCCTTTCAACTAATTTCAAGTTGTAGATGTGTTACTTTTTCATATGTTATAACTGGAAATTTCTGGGCAAGGGTTACATTAATTTTATTTTAAATGGTGATTTTAAGTGATGTGTTTATAGATAGAAACACATCACCTTCTTTCTACTCTAATACATTCTCCTTCTCTTGTTCATGTTTCACCCCACAAGTCTTACCTCATTTTGAGGGGAGGGTGTATGAATGTGTTTGTTTCCACCTACTTTTTAAATTTTTTTATAATACATGAATTGCATTTTAATTCTATTGTGAATTGCTCTTGTACTGTTTACTGTGCTTGTTTCAAGTCCTAAATTAGAATGTACCCACTTCCTGAACACTCTGGCACCAGAGAGAGGGACAGCTTTGGAGCATCACTGGAATTTTGGTAACGTGAAACAAAGTGTGAGTGGCGTGGGCCAAAGGAAAGAAGAAAATTCCCATATAGATATATGAAGATATATGCACCTGTAATGAAATGGCAAAGTTGACTCCATTTTGTTCTAGCTGATTTGCTTCACCTTGTGTTTCGGCCTAGCTCTACCCCATCCCCAGTCCCCCAGCAGCACTCTGCCAACCAGAGCATGTTCCGTGAATGCTGCACCTACATTTCAGGAGGTACATTGTCTCTACAATACTAGGAAACTTTCATGTAGCCAGGGAGTACCTCCTCCCTCCCAGCTATATTTGCATCTCTATGGAATCCATTGTTTCCCATTGTTTCTACAATAGTAAAAACCTTGTTTTTCCTAGCAGAAACTTTTGTTAACTGAAATCCTCTTTGTTAACTGATCTGCCCCTGGTCTTGAGTAACTATGGTGATTTAACATAACTAAGGTGATTGGTTTTGTTCCTAGTGTGATGTAATTGTGATTTTAAGCTTTATAAACCACAGTTGGCCTCCTCTTGGGGTCAAGAGTATTTTTAGGCATTAACCCCTTGGAACACTGGCTATCATTAAATGACTCCCCATTTGACCATCACTATGTGGCGTTCCTCTGTGCCTCTCAAGCTATTGCAGTAAACTCTAGTACCCTTTGAGACACTGTAAAACTAGAAGGGAAGTAGATTTTAGATTTTGAGTTGAATTCCCATTTTCAATCTGATTCATGCTTGTAATTCATATGTTTAAAAATGTTTTCTGGGGCTGGAGTGATGCTCTTAAAGAAGATCCAGTTTTGAGTCCTAGCACTCACATGGAGGCTAAGAATCATCTCTTCATAACTCCAGTTCTAGAGGATCTGATGCCCTCTTCTGTCTTTGGTGGGCATTGCACAACACAGGTGCACTTACACACATGCAGGCAATACACTCATACACATAAAGTAAAAATAATTAAGAAAATGTTTTTCTAGGATCCTTCCATCTCTCATTATTTGTTTCAGAATCTCAGCAATGGGGATAAAAAACAACAACAACAACAACAAAAAGAGTCAGAGTACAAGATAGTATTTGTGGACATTGAAAACTGAGTGTCATATGCATCTTCAAAGGGAAGAACCAAGTAAGCAGAGATATAAAACTAGAGCCTGCACAATCATTAAACGTTCTGGTGTCCTAGACAACCAGGGTTAATCTTTCTGTCCTGGATTTATGTGTTCTAGGCAACCTGATTCTCCTTCATGAAGCTACCTGCTCAACATCCATCCTGAGTTCGATGTTAGATGGAAGCATCTAATGCAGGCACTCTCCTTGTATTACTCCTAAATAGACTGGCATGTAGAAAGTGCTCAGTGTATTTTTATGGAATGAATGGATCGCATTTCTGCAGAGAATTTCCTAGGAAATAAACAAGGAACACAGGTCAAATCAGATTGTAAAAATGGCTGAGCACCAAACATGGGCATACTTGGCATTAAAGGGTAGAAATCATTCATCAGGGAGATTAACTGAAGAAATATCTTTTATATCTTACAGTTACATTAAGAGATGGAAATCTAGAGATAAAGAGGTCCCAAAGTGATGGTTATATATGGCATTGAATTTAATAAGGCCACAGATGAAGATGATGTCAGAAATAAAGAGATGTCTGTTGTAAAATACTTTCCTAAGAAAGAATCTGGAGTCCTTGGGGTTTTTCATTTTCAGAATGAGATAAAAAATTGCTCCGGTTTTCACAATTGTCCCAAGAGTCCATGTGTCAAAGACCTGGATATCAGTCTGTGGCATATTTGGAAGGTGTTGGAGCTTGCTGAATTGGGCACTAGTGGGAGGAAACTAAGTCATTAGGAAATGAGCCCTTGAAGAGCCCTTCCTGTATCATCCAGCTTCCTCCAGGAGAGCAGATTCCTCTATCTCATGCCCCACCCCCACTCCATGAGATGCACTACCTCTCTGCAGGCCCCAAAAGCACTAGAACCAGCTAACTGTGGGCTGTAGCCTCTGATACAATAGCCAGATAAATCTACCTTCCCTGTAGCTTGTTTATTTAAGCTATTTTATCACTATAAAAGAAAGCTAGCATGAAGTCAGTGCAAATAAAAGATGCCTTTCTTGGGAAAATAGAAAAACATGGGAATATATTATGTGAGCAACAAAGCTGATGGTGAACCTTTGGACTTCACACTTCTCCATCTACCATTTCTGGAGGCCTTGCTATCGGCAAGGCCTACGAATGGGCAGATGATAGAGCCTCACCATGCCCTCAGAGTCAGGAGGGCCTGGGCATGGAAGAAGTAATGCAAAGGTACCCATGATCCAGCCCCAACATATCAGAGCTGAATGCTGGCCATGCGTACAAAGGGTTCGTGATGCATTGTTTTACACCTGCCTGAAATGAGTCCAAAGTATATGTGAACCCTAGTGTGTCCTTCATGATAAAGCTGTGCTGTGTGGTCACAATATCTTTAAAAAAAATTTTTTTCATTTATTTAATTTTTTTATGTGTATGCGTGTATTGCCTGCATGTAGGTAAGTGCACCCATGTCATGCAATGCCCATGGAGGATCTTATTTGATCCCCTGGAACTGGAGTTAGGGACAGTTGCTAGCTGCCATGTAGGAGCTGGAATTTGAACCCAGGTCTTCTGCAAGAACATTCAGTGTTCTTAACCACTGAGCCATCTCTCTACCCCCAATTTCAAATAAGTAATTGGAAAGGAAAAATTTACTCAAGGCCCATGGTACAGAACACTGGAATGTTTGCTTAGCATGTGCCAGGCCCTGGGTTTGATGTTCAACAGCAAATAAAAAATTTCTTAAGCCCTTACTTGTCAAATATGCCCTGAACTAAATGCAGTCTCCTCCTTTTCCTCTTCCTCCTTTTTTCCATTCTCTTCCTCCTCCTCTTCCTTCTTCCTCTTCCTTCTTCTTCCCTCCCTTTCTTCCTTTGTATGTATCTGTATGAATGCATGTGTGTGTATTCATATGTGAGTACAGGCATGCACATGCCATAGCACACATGTGGAGGTCAGAGGACAGCCTCAGGTGTCAGTCCTCACCTTCTAGCTTGTTTGAAACAGGTTCTCTTTGCTGTTTGCTGCTGCATACACCAGGCTAGCTGACCTACAGCTTCCCAGGGCTCTGCCATCTCTGCCTCCCTCTTATTGTAGGAGTACTAGAATTACTGATGTGCACTACCATACTCAGCTTATTATGGTTTCTAGGGAATCAAACTCGGCTTCTCATGCTTGACCTGTAAGTGATTTACCCATGGAGCCATCTCCCTAGCCCCAAAATCTCTTTTCATATATAAATACAACAAAAGGATTATCAAACAGAGATTAATTAAGAGAAAAGACTTATGCACATGACGTTGTTTTTGTTATAAACAAAATTGGTTTGGAATAGTATTTTAAGAAGTGAAAAAAATCAAATGGATTTTTTATGACTTGGTTCATTGTCTAGCTCACTTTATCAGCCTGATATTTTTATTAAAATATAATTCAGAAATTGATTATATTATGCACATGTCCATGAAGCATTTGAGACAAGTTTACAATAGCGAACAAAACTATGAAGAAAAAGGAACAAAAGTAGAATAAAGGGCATTCACTCCAAAGAAAAATTGTTCATAAATGTGTGCCACATGTACCATAAGATCTTTTTCATCAGCTAAGTGTGGAGCATTGATACAGGCTGGCCCTCTTGCAGCCACAGAAAGGAAGGGAGACTGTCTCCAGCAGTGTGTACATTGGTGCCATGTTTGCTAAGCATACAGATTTTATTGTTACCAAAGCCCAGTGCAACTTTCTTAAAACACAGAGCCTGGTGTCTTCACTTTAATTTCCTGTCTTGTCCCTTTAGTATTGAAGGCTGCTGTTTTAGGCTCTACAGAAAGACAAATCCCTTCTTACTGCCATTAATAACAAGACTCTCCGGCTTCCAGAGCTGTGGTCAAGTGCATTAGCTTGTGAGGTCTGAACTCCTCTCCCTAAGTCTCACCTTCCTGTCACCAGCTCCTGACTCAACTCAATTACTGCAGCTTTAAACAACAAGCAGTATAAAGTTCTGGTGGAAAGAGAAATGACCCCTCTAAGGTGTATTTTTATAACAACTGCTAGGAAAAGGCAAAGTGGCCATTTATTAAGGTAAACCCTCTTACTTCATCATGCCTGTCTAGCTTCTGGGAATCATTATTGCTTATCAGCCAGGCCTGGGATTCTATGAGCGTTTCCACAGTGTCATTGCAGGACATGCCATAATGCGGTGAGAAACAGATGCACTCTTCGGATCTGAAGAATTTTGCATGAATTGCCAACATGACAAGGAGATAGAGAAGGGTCACAAAGATGGCACAGGTCTCCTCACTGCTATTGTCACATTTCAGATAGCTGTTCACCTCACCTCCTTTCCAGGCCACTGAACCTACTGAAAAATGAACAAGGAAAAGCAAAGACCCTTTCAATGTGTATGAAGGAGAAATATAGATAATTTACAGAAATAATTGTTATAAATCCAAATTCCTGTAATTAGTATTTCATCATTTGTTTTCATTTCAAAAAGGTCTGATAATATCTAAATCGAATTCTTTTATTTATCTGTTTATTTAGTTTTTATACATTTATTTATGCTTTGATAATATATATTTATATAATTTTATACATTTATTTAGTTTATTATATCAGTATTTTGTCTGTATGCATGTAAGTACACTCATGTTGGTAATGCCCATGGTGATCAAAAGAGGGCATCAGATACTATGGAATTGGAGTTACGGACAGTTGTTAGCCACCATGTGGGTGCTGAGAACTGAGGTTGGTTCCTCCGCAAGGGCCACCAGTACTGCTCCTAAACTCTGAGCCGTTTCTCCAGACTTAAGTCAAATTCTTATTTTCATAAATATTGCCATTAAAACTGACAGTCATGGTTTTTATAAGGTCACCAACCATGCGATTTGGTGTTAGTATTGTGCCGTGGTAGTGGAGTGTAAACTTCCTCCTAAGACTCAGACTTCGGATTGAGCATTATTGAAGCACATGTGCTTTGATGAAGCATTAAAACATTTAGGCTGGTGTGATGGCAGATGCCTTAAATGCCAGCACTTAGGAGGCAGAGGCAGGTGGATCTCTGTGAGAGCAAGTGTAGTCTGGTCTACATAGTGAGTTCCAGGCCAGCTGGGGCATGAGGGAGACCCTGTCTCAAAGGACAACAACAAAGAACATGCCCTCTCTTCAATCCCTACATATTCAGTACAGTGTAATGGGACAGTGAAAAGGCCTGGCTGTCCATGTAGATCCCTCCATCTGGGTCTTTGCTTTATCACTAGTTACAGTGATGAACTTTGGCACATTACTAACTTCTCTCTTTTAAAATAGTTCAGTGAGCCAAATGTGGTGGCACACACTTACAATCCCAGCACTCTGGAGGCTGGAGAAGGCAATAAAAGTTCCAGACCAGTCTGAGAAACATCCTGAGACCCTGTTTCAAAAACAAATAAATCAGCTTGACCAGTCTCATAAGATCACTCAAATAATGAAATAAATGAAGCATATACAGCAGCTTTTGGTCTTTGTTCATGTTTCCTCATCATACGCAGAAGGTTACTGGGATGCGCCCCAGCCCTGCCAGTGTTGCTTAGCATTCTCCTATCTGAAAGACCTCTCCCTCAGGAATGTGCTCAGCACATCCAGAGACAGGATGGAGGAAACCCCCCAGGCACCATGTAAACCAGTGTAATAGGAGAGTGGTACCAAAGCTCTGCCCTCCTCCTGTCCAGGACACTGCTCTGCAGAATTCCTCAGAGACTGCTTAGTGGGACTGACACACAACCAACCACTGTCTCCTTCGCTGTTCCCTGACTTCATATCCTAAAATCATCAGCCAAATGAATTCCTTTATTCAGATTCATCGATCAGTAAAGCACGCTGCAGGGGCTGGTTTGTAGAGTATTTTTTTCCTTTTTTTTTTTTTTTTTTTCCAATTTTCAAATTTTATTTTCAAGTTTTTTTTTTTTTTAGAAGCATTTCATTTTAATATATTCAGTAACACATTCCAGAGGAAGGATACATCTCTTTCAAAGGCGGCTATAAATTTTTAGGTTCATAGTTGAATTAATACAGTCATGCAATATTGAACTCAGTATAAACCCTGTAAGACATAAAATTGAATGAGTTTTTACCTTTTAAAGAAGATCTC
>NW_008352325.1:2890764-2891248 GCF_000622305.1 Nannospalax galili
GGTGGAACTAACCTTCTTGGATGTTTAACAGACATACCTTGAGATCTATACTAATTGGGTCAGAGGGACACAAAGGACACTTTTTGCTCCTTGCCCTCCTGTGTCGATTAGTTTCCAGGGACTATGAGCATCTCGCAAAATGTCCTGTAATGGTGGTGGGTCATCTGACCTCTTGATCAAGGAGGCCAAGGAGACCCCACCAGATGGACTTGAACCAGTGTCCAGTCTATAAAGAGGAGGGTCAACACAGAGGAATCATTTCCTCCGTGCTTCCAAGAGAAGCCAACAATGGTCGAGCAGGACCTTTTCCTTTTTTTTAAAGTGACTTTTTAGAAATTTGATACAAAATATATTTTATTGTATTTAGATCCCCTCTCCTATATGCACCTCTTTACTACCCCCACCCATTTTCATGTACTCTATTACACAAATATATATATAGAGATATATGCCTGCCCCCACCCATTTTCATGTACTTTATTAT
>NW_008352325.1:2891344-2911816 GCF_000622305.1 Nannospalax galili
ATATATTTGTGTCACCAAATGTCCTTCAGGGTGGATCCATCCACTGGAGCCTGGTTAACCTACCCTTAAGAATCATACCTTTAAAAGAGACTGACTCTCCTCTTCCCAGCAGCCATTGATTTACAATTGTTCCTTGGGTAAGACAGGCGATTCTCACCCACTTCCCCACATCTATGCTGGGTGTCTGTCTGGTTTGAGCTTGCATGGGATTTTTGTATGCTGTCACCATTGCTGTGGCCTCATATGAGTGTCAGCTATCTGCGATACTTTGCTTTCTTGTGTTCTTCCACCACCTCTGGCTCTTACAATCTTTCAGCCCCATCATCTTCGGTGATTCCTGAGTTTCGGAAGGCAGAAGTTTGATATAGGAGTCCAGTTCAGAGATAATCACTCTGTAGTCTCTTCTTCTCTACATTTATAGTCCAGGCTGGCCTCAAACTCACAATCCATCTGCTCCTTGCCAAGTGCTATGATTCCAGGCATGCCTTACCATGGCAGGCTTTAGGGTCTGTTTTTGAAAGACCCTATATCAAGACATTCTGTGAAACAGGCGGCATGAATTAGGTACCCCAGAGAAACTGTCTTCTATTGTACCACTTCCTCTCTAAGTAGTATTTCTGAGCTGCATCTGACTAAAAAGATTCCTAAATTTCTTTAAGTTTACAGAATCAGACTACGTGAATTTGATACTTCCTCTCGGATTAGCAAAATAATAAAGCAACAAAGAATTCTATAGTAATTTCACAAATAATTTTCTTCTCTTCTAATTGTCCAAGAATTATGATGAATTGAGACCAGACTCCCCATAACTGATTTCTTAACATATTTATCTTAAAAATTATTTTTAAATCTATGGTTATTGACATATGAACTACCTTTAGACTGTAGCTTCCTACATATAACTAAAAAAAGCTTTTCTTTTGCAGAGAAAACAAAAGATCATCTAGAATAAACTAATTAATTAATGGTCTAGTCAGTAGTTCACTGAACATTTGATTCTCAAGGCTGATACAAGTCCACTGTTAACTTCCATTCAGGAAAGTACATGAACTGCTTACCATATGTCTGACAGTCTGTTTGAAATTGGATGAATGACACACCTAAATTTTTATCACTCATAACAAAGACATAAACAGTCAATTAAGATGCAAGAGTGTTGTGTTTGTGCTGTGGCTAAGCAGGCACCAGGCCTTGCAGGAATGGGTCCATTGCCACACAATCTCCACCTCAGATGAATATATTTCAGGCAAACCAGATTGTCCCTCATGCTTCGTATCAGCTCACTGATGTGTCGAATGAAGCATCTAATGCAGGCACTCTCGTCTAATTCTTGATTACAATGGAATGTAGAGAGTACTCAGTGTCCTTTTGTGGAATAAATGGATGACATTTTCACAAAGAATTTTATAACTAGGAAACATTTAAAAAATATTTTATTATTTTTATTTTCTATATGTATTGCCTGCATGTATGTAAGTGCACCCATGTCATGCAATCCTCTCAGAGGTCAGAAGATGGCATTAGATTCCCCTGGAACTGAAGCTACACAGGTTTTTAGCCACAATGTGGGTTCTGGGAATCAAATTCAGATCTTCTACAAGGGCAGTAGTCTTAACTGCTGAGCCATCTCTCCAGCCCCCATTGTTTTATTTATTTTTATTTTATGTGTATAAGTGTATTGCTTGCATGTACGTAATTGCACCACAATGCCCACAGAGGCCAGAGAGAGCACTGGATCTTTTACAGATGGTTGTTGACTGCCATGTAGGTCTAGGAAACATTTTGCATTCGATGAAAATAGATACTCAGTAGATCTTAGTACATTAAAATCAGTATACAAGTAGCTTAAAATTTTGTTAGGTACAACTGGTATTATCACAGAATCTCTGCATATAAAGCAACAATAATAACAAACGCCCTCAAAGCTAAGTGCTCTGAGTAGATTTTTGTTCCCAGGAAATTTGTGTGTTCACTCATTCATTCGTTTGTTCATTCATTCAATGTGTGGTCCTGAGGGTCAAACTCAGGCTGCACATGTGCTGGGCAACACTGTACCCCTGAGTTACACCCTAGGCCCTGGGCAAATTTTCTCAACACTGCACAAATTTGTTTTGATTTTCATGAATTGAATGTATTCAGGATTGACAAATGAATGTTTAAAGCATCTCTGTTGTGACAAGTATGTTGTGCTCATTGGATAACAACTCCCACTAAATTTCATGGAGATTCAAAGTCAAAAAAAGCATCTCTGTGTTGCTGAATGGCACTCAGAAAGCATGAGGGCACAGCGACAGAAACTGACAGCGTTACTTGCTTCTCACTGTGTACCTCCTGTTGTGATTCACAATCAGACAAAGTACAAAAGGGTCGAGGCTGAAATGCACACCAGAATCACTTCTGCCCTGGCAAGTGTTGTCATTCATCATTATATGCTCAGAATCAGAGGAAAATGCGCCAGGCTTTTATTCAGCATATGTGATCTGATCATCTTAATGTTTTGGTTGCATTTTTGTACGGACTTACAAGACTTGTATTAAGATGCGATTCTTCAAATTTTTCGAATTTTGAGGAAGAAATATAAGAAAGCAACAGGTAAAGCAAGCACTGAGCTGGCTGCTAACCACACGCCTTCCCATTTAATTGAATAGGCTTTCCAAGTCTGAAGATTGGCCTCAATTCCTTCCCCAGTTAAAACTCCAGAAAAATATTTGTTTTTCCGGACAGATGGGATTAAATCAGAAAGCATCCACATTCCAGTCTGCTAATGCTGCCTGTAGCACATGGCTACAAGCATTGGGCATCAGACATCCAGGCAGAACTAAGCTAACAACGCATGGTGTTAACAAACCCCCCGTGAAGGTTTTTCCTACTGCTTCCTCACAAAAGAGTGAACAGGATCTTACTGTGCAGAAACAACCATGTTCCAATAAAAGTATGCACAAGTGCACACCCACACCTGCCACAAACAAATGCCTAGTCGAGCAAACACATACAACCTGTTAATAGCAACAGAGTAAAATACAGTGAAGATCTGCACTGATATTAACTATTCACTAGCAGCTGCTTCTCAAGGCCCCATGTGAAACCTGGAGAGCAGAGTCAGGTCAAGGTGGATCTTAGTGAGGCCCACTCATCCTAGTCTCCCTCTGGGAGGACAGGCCCTGGGAGCAGCCCTGGGGTTGGGTAGATCCTTCTCAGAATTCCAATCCTCTCAGGAGGTCTGGGTCCTTCTCTTGAGTCTATGAGTGAACTTTTCTAAGAAAAGTTTCTTTTGAATGAAGAATTGATGCATTATTGTTTTGTTTTGTTTTTTAATCTTGTTTAATTCTAGCAATTTGACACAGCTGATCCCTGGCACCATTAAGAAAGAATGTACTATTGAGAAATAGCAAAACAGAGTTTCAGTGAGGCATATTGGATTTCTGTAAAATAGTCCCAGAAAAAGGAGGAATTCACTACAAATGTATTATACACACACATACACACACACATACAAAAATGGTACTAGCTCCAGATATTTATTAACCTGATGTATTTTCTAATATTATCAGTTTTTACTTTTGCAGACATAATTTTTAACCTGCTAAATTTATCATACCTTAGAGAAATGTTATAGCCTTACAACTAAATTGAGATTGTATGCTAAGAAATTTGGCATACACTTTCTATTAATTGCATGTGATTTTTATAAAAAGTAATTATAATTGAGATTATTAGAAGAGACACAGGGTCTTCTCTCCCTTGCCTAAATGGATGTTCATACATACATAGAACTACCTGTGATTTAAAGACAAAGTGTCAGTTTTATCTTCTCTAATTAAATTTTTTGGTAATGAATTGAGCACATTATAAAATTATTCAACATAAAAAGAACCTTAAAATGGTAATCCTATAAACATTTCACATTAATACTTTTTTCAATGTATAAAATATTCAGAATAATTAAAATCTATATAGATCATATATTTAATTAGATGTCTATACCTAATATATTTAATTAGATGTCTATACCTAACATCTTCAATAAAACTAAAAGATCGATTTTTAAGCAGGGCATGGTGGCACATACCTTTAATCCTAGCATTCAGGAGTCAGAGGGAGGCAGATCTCTGTGAGATCAAGGCCGGCCTGCTCACTTACGTAGTGAGTTCCAAGCCAGCTGCGGCTACAAACAGTCTCTAAAAGACAAAAAATAAATAAAGATTGATTTCTCAATCAGTCAGATACGGGCATACATATAAATGGTATAGATACTGATGTGCTTGTGTTTGTGTTTAAATATTTGAATAAAATAGAATAGATGAATAGATAGGCATTGAAAACGAAGGTCAACCACAAGTTCAAACATCAGCCACATAGTTAGTTCATGTTGCTGCAACTTTGTCATTTAGTGAGGCTGTTAGATGTCTGCCATACTCAGTCCAGCTGTGTGCTTAGATGAGCTAATTCCTGGAAAGATGTTTTTTTGGGGGGGGGTCTCAAGATATACTAGGTAGGAGGAGAGTGTCTCCATATGACCTTCATTCACCCCAAAGCATGTTCATATGGAGAATTCTTAGCTCCTGAGGCAGCAAAAGAGCCTTCCATACACATACACTTCTGGTCTCCCCATCAAGTTTGTCATGTTGCCTTAGCTGCAACAAGTTGATTGGCCACTTCCAGATTCAAAGAAACACAGTGTGGCATGAACAATTTGGGCCATTTCTACAATGAATGCTTAGAGTTAAATCTGTATAAGCCTAATCTGGTCAGAGAAACTTAGAGAACAGTTTATGCCCCTTGCCCTCCAAGGTTGACTAAGTTCCAGGGAACTATGGAACATCTCTTGAAATGTCCTGTAACTGTGGTGAGTCACCTGTCCTCTAGATCAAGGAGGCCATGGAGACCCCACCAGATGGATTTGAACCAGGGTCCAGTCTACAAAGAGGAGGGTCAACTCAGAGAAAACATTTCCTGCATGCTTCTAAGTGAAGCCAGCCATGGTCGAAAGGACCTTTGACTTACCTTCACATAGATGGAACTGGTAAAATAAAGGAACCAGGGGCTCCTCCCAAGCCCTTGAGGAACAGATCCTCAAACAACCTTAAGTGTAAATATAAATTTATTTATTTGGGCCAACTGTATGGTCTTAAAGACCCAAAAGGAAAGTATAACCAAAGAATAAAGTGATCAGTATAGTTCTTTAGGAGTTCAAGGGATTATACTTCCCAGACATTAGGCTTAAGTCCATATAGAAAGTTATTTAGACATTTATTTCTCACTGATGATTTTGTTCTGAAACAGAATGTGCTGCTCAGATGTAAGACTTCAAATCTTGGTCTGCACTACTGTAGTGGCCACCTATAGCTAAGGGAGACGATCTGCTATTGTTCTAAAATGATGGATAAATTTTTTCTCCTCCTATCTGGAAGCCTTTGAGAGGTAACTGACACTGATTCTAACCACTCCAACAGCTATCAAAATGCCTGACAGCAAATCCTGAATCCATCACTCTCGAGTCCAGCCTTGGCAGACTTGGAAGCCTTCATCAAGAAATTCCAGTGTACTCCCGTATGAACATTTGAAATTTTCCCTGTTCTGATTTTTTTTCTAGTTCCCTGTCTAAAATTTGTAATGCTAATTACTCTTGCCTTTACTTCTCCTTCACATCTCCTGTTCACCAATCAAGGAATGTTCTTTTCCCCCTACAGATAAGAGTTAAGCACTTTGGGAGCCTTTTAGATAGACCCACTGAAGGAGGACCCCAATTGCCTCACCCTGCATCCCTGTTCAGAATGGAAGATGCCAGAGCAGTCTACAACCTGATTCCCTATTGGCAATTTGGGTAACCTCTTCAGAGGATGGTGTGATAAGAATAGGAGGTAGGAACTGACTAGGCAGTTAGTGCAAAAGAACCCCAAAGAAAAGTAGCCAGTTTCTTGGCTATAAGTCAAAACGTCTTTGGGCCTTTTAGCAACATATTCCATTCCAAAGGCCAAAAATGTCAAAAGTATTTGGGAGCTCTTATCTAATCCCTAAAAGATTTTAATGTTACCTCTTCAGAGGGGGGATGTTAGAGTAGCAAAAAGACCCATTTAAAAAAAAAAGAAAGAGTACATGAAGTTATCAGAAAAAAAGTGATGGGGAGATATGGGAGGAGTTGGAGGGGTAGGAGTGGGCGTGGATTTCATCAAAACACCTTATATGCTTATATGCCTGTATGAAATTCTCAATAAATTATTTTTAAAAAGAAATAAGCTACAACATTCTTGCCTAAAGAACCCAGGGTATGAGCGATGCAGAGCCTCTATACAATCTATTGCTCTCTCAGTATTTACTACATACAAATGACACTGATTTGAATAAGCATCTTCCCAATATTTATGTCAGCCTAGAACTTTAAATTTCAACTTATTTGGAAATAGGTCATTATGGTTGAATTAATTAAGATGAGGACATCTGTGATTAGTGTGTTCCTGCAACCCAGTGACTGGCGCCTGCATACAAAGAACACGCAAATGGAACATGCTGTGTGACAATGGTGACAGATGCGGACACAGCACAGCTACATGCTGAGGAAAACCAGGATTGCCAGGAGTCAGTAAAAGCTGGAGAGAGGGAAAGAAGGCTCCTGCCCCTTTCATTTTTGTCTTCTGGAAAGTCGAGAGAATAAATGCTGCTATTTTCAGACACCAGTGTGTAGTAATGTCCTACAGCATTCCTAGGAGAAAGCAAGTTATACCTACAAGGCAACAGGTACTGTTAGAAAGCAGACATTTCACCACTAAACAGAGTATTTACTGTCATGCAGTTTATCTTCTACTTAAGTAGGACAGAGTGAAAACTATAAGGAAGCTACTTATAGATAATATATTATGTTATAAACTTCATGGGAAAATGAAGTCAGAAAGGATCCTGGAGAATTCTAAAGTGAGATGGCTACATTTTTGCACAGTGTGATTAAGGAAGAGTTCTCTGAAGAGGCTTACCTTCATGAAAACTTATGGAAGGTGAGGATGACAGCTGTGGGGATGTCTGGGGGAAGAACCTTCAGGGCAGAGAGGGTGAATGGAAGGACTGAGATGAGAATGTGCTGGAGACTCCAAAGAGGCCCGTGTGACCAGGTGAGCTGATAATGGGACCAGGTGAAGAGAGAGGACCATGGTGTTTGTGGGTTGGAGAAAGTGGGTGTTATAGGGCAGTGTCCAAATGGGCACATCTGAATGAGGATATACAGGGAGCACACTACAGAAAGAGGATCAGCAACCTGAGGAATTCCACCTCTATTTTAGTTGATTCCTTTACAAGCATATCGGAGAAAGCAATTTAGGAGAGAAATTTTGATGAAAAGAGAATTGCCCATCCTAGTGGAAAAAAAGAATCAATTTAGAATTAAGTAGATCTTGATTTGAACTGAAACTTTACTATTTTCTTGGCATTCTGTGCAGTGCTTTGGGGAAGTATAAATGAGTTCAGTGAGAAAATGGCAGGCACAGAGCAAGTGCTTTCCAAGGACAACTTTATCCTGATGGTAAATATGGTCAAATTTAGCTCCCTCAGTTGGCTTGTACAGATTGAATTCATATCTGATATCTCCATAATCCCTCTCTATATAGCTCCCAGCTCTTCATCTGGTAAATGTCATCACAGAACAAATATTAGTGAATTATTTTAAAAAGCAATGAATGAATGATCTGTAAACTGTCTTCAAGCTCCTCGTGAACATAATGCCCTGACTCTGTGCCCTTCCTTGGGTTCTACTCACCCTCTATGGGTTGTCTCTCTCATTCACCAGACTATGAACTCTGATGTGTTTGTGCTTCTCAGAAAACAGTGCTACGATGGATAAGAACAGAGCCCAGAGCATGAACACTGGAGCTCCGCTAGACATCTGTTATTTTTGAAGCCACATGAAATCTTCCTACTTCAGTTCATGAGTTGATTTAACATTACTAGAAGATATCTTAAAATTCCTAAAGGTTACAAAGAAAAAGAACAAAAGATTGATCTTACTCCAATACAAATTGGGAGTTTCTTAAAAGTAGTCAAGTACATAATTGAAATCTTATTGAAAGTTCTAATGCATATGCATGAAAAACAATTTGCATTACTTCATTATTTAAAGGCAGTATAAAAATGAAGACGTGGTGAAAATTTACCTGTATAATGCTCTTCTGAAAACTTGCTTACAAAATCCAGAGTAACTATTTTTGTCCTGGAAATGTGTTTGATAAATACCTATATACTGTAAATAACCTGTGTTTGATGTCAATTTCAAACTGGTAAGATTAAATTATGTCTACATTGTACCTAAAACCAGAATTCATAAGAATCTTTTCCCAAGACAAAAAAAATATAGGCAATTTGGTGTTCAGATAACTTGTATCAACTTTTGTGGAGTATTCAAGGAAATCATATTGCAGCTTGCAAGTCACCTCTGTAACTGCATGAGGTAACAATTTAGTGCTTCCAGACCACTTTTGATTCAGGAACACAAAAGGAATTCAAAAAAATAAAGTGAGGCGGTAAACATCTCCATTTCCCTTCTCCAATAGTGGAATCCCTAAGTTAAGCTAAACTTCGTGCTAATCGCTTATACATAATTCAAATAATTGTGCATATTTTCATATGGTCATGTTTATTTTGGTTCCAAGATGTCTTATAAATTTTATGTGATTTATTGTAACCTACAGTTCCCTTGGATCCAGAGAGCAATTCATGTACATGCCTTCTGCTCCAATAGGTCCAGAGTGAACTTCGGGACTAGATCCCCAGCTCTGGAGGGGCCTGTGAGCAATGTGGGGCCTGGCCTCCATCTCTGACAGCCTCAGAGGTACAGGGCTAGAGATTTGCTCCAGTATGCTCAGTTTCCCAGGAGAGACTGCTATTTGACTCATGTGGTCTCTAAAGGCAGTGTGGGTATATAGGGTTTTGATCTCTGAGGTTCTGGTGGTCAATGAAAGACTGACAAAATATACTGCTGTGGTCATAGAGGTCACTTTGGGCCTATGGCTCTAACCACAGTCCCTAGATAGTTCACAGACTTCAGGGGGCCCAATGTTTGGTGTCCTGCCCCTAGCAGGTTTGCAGAGCCAGCTCGAGGGGTGACAGGGTATTGATTCCATCTTCTTGGTTTGGGGTTTGGACTTGTTGGCACATAGCCAAGATGGGATCACCTGGGTAATTCCATATGCCCATCAATACCAGGTCTTACCAGTCCCCATGACTGAGCCTGATACAGATGTTCTTCCAGGAAGAGTAACAAGAAAACAAAACATCCAAATAGACTCAGAAGAATGGAAGTGAAACTTAAAGACAAACCACTCCAATAAAGGCCAAAAATATGACAAAGAAACACACACACACACACACAAATGACACAATGGGAGCTGGAGAGATGGCTCAGTGGTTAAGAGCACTGACTGTTCTTGCAGAAGAGCCAGGTTCAAATCCCAGCACCCACATGGCAGCTAACAACTGTCTGTAACTCTAGTTCCAGGGTATCTGACAGTCTCTTCTCTTCTCCATGGACATTGCATGACATGGGTGCACTTACCCACATGCAGACAATACACACATACACATAAAATAAAACTAATAAATAAGACATTTTTTAAAATATGACACAATGAACACCCATGACTTATGCCCAAAGAAAAAACTCTCCTATAAGGGAATCCAAAACCACAGAGATAACTGAAGTGCCTGAGAAAGAATTCAGAGTCTTACTTTTTAAAAGAATTAATGACCATAGAAGAATCAAATGAATAGATGTTTGAATTAAGGAAATCTATCCAAGACCTTGACAAGACAGTCTCCAATGTAAATGATACAATAAGTGAACTGGAGCTTGGAGGCAAATGTCCAAAATATGGAGGGAAATCTCAGCAAGGAGATTGACATATTGAAAAAGAATTGATCAAAAATATTTGAAATGAAGCATGTTATCAATCAAATAAAAACCACAATGGACACCAAGACCAGGCAAAGAATGAACTTCCAGGAAGACAAAGTCAAGGCATTAATACAGAAAGACATTTATAAAGAAAAGAATATTAAGGAGTATGAATGAAATTTTCAAGAAGTCTGGAATACACCCAGGGGACAAACCTCAGAATTCATCATGTAGAAAACAGAGTACAGATAAAATCAAATGAATCGAGAAACTATTCAATGAAATTATAGCAGAAAACTTCCCAAACTTATGGAAAAAGGAGGACTCCAAGTGTAAGAGGTATGTAGATCTCCAACTAGACATGACCATAGAAGAAGCTGTCCATAATACATCATAGTCAGATTGTCAAAAATTCAAAGAAATAATCCAAAAAGCAGCGCAAGCAAAATATCATCTCACATACCACAGTAGAGACTTCATCAGCAACCATAAAAGTTAGAAGGACATGGAATGAAATAGTTCAAGCACTGAAAGTAAGTAACTGTGCTGTGATCCAAGAACGCTTACTCTACAAAGTTATCTTTTAAAACTGATGTAGAAACAAGGATATTTCAAGGCAAATGCAAATTAAGGCAGTTCATGACAACCAACTCAGAACTACAGAAAAATTTGTTTTTAATTTTTAATTGAATTTTTGCAAGTATCATATAATATGATGGTATCTGGCCCCTCCTCTGTCTGCACCTGCCCTTACTGCTGCCACCCAACATAATGTACTTGATTATAAATACAAACATATATATATATAGTCCTATAGAGTCTAATTTGTGTCCCTCTATGTCCTTCTATGTGGGCCCATCCACTGAAGCCTGGTTATTTAGGTGCTATTCACTATAGCAAGGAAATGGAACCAATCTAGCTGTCTATCAACAGATGAATGGATAATGAAAACCTGGTACACATAAAAAATGGAATATTATTCAGCTTTAATGAAAAATGAAATCATAAGATTCACAGGAAAATGGATGGACCTAGAATGTATAATATTAAGTGAGGTCACCCAATATCAGAAAGAAAAAAAAAAACCCTCATTCTCCCTCACATGTAGATCCTAGCCTATACTGTATCCATGTATATATGTAAACAAATGCATGAGTGGTTATACTGTAACATTCAGAATAAGAAAGGGAAATAAAAAGGTATATTAATGAATTCAGATATATGCTATTCTTCATTTAAATCCTTTGAATATGCTTTCAAAGAATAATACATTTTCAAAGCAAATAAGTCCTTAAATGGGCAGTGTCCACATACAATTCCAAGGGGCTGCTACCTTATTAGGATATTTGAATTTTCAATTATATTTTTCTTTGCTTAAATATTTCTATTTTCTGAAGATTTTTGTAAGTACTAATAAACTTAATGCACTAAAATTACATAGTTAAGGAGGGAATTTAAGAGGGGACAGGATAGAATAACAGGAGCCAGATTGTGGTCTTGATCCTTAAGAGTGAAAGGAAATAATACATGAAAGAATGATTTTCAGATATTGGAAATTCTCAATATTGAAAAAGCATGTACAAAGAGCCCATAACGACTCTTGCCTCACCCCCACCCCAGGAGATTCTAGGTCACAGCAGCGGGAGTAATGATGAGACAGCCTGGTGGTTGCCTTGAGATTTCAGGAGTTAGGGGAGAAGGAAACAGCAACTATGGGAAGAGCACCGTGGGGAGGGGCGGAGTGGGTAGTGTGCTTCCGGGTCTGCAGGTGTCCTTCAGGTACTGAGCAGACTGGTGCAGTGAGGAAGATGTACCAAGCGCACAGAAACCATAAAAAAGCAGGTGAAATGGTCTTCAGAAATAACCCAAGGCCGTTTCCAGCACACAAAGTGGATGTTTCATGATACGAAGGGTGTCAGAAAGAGTAAACCTAAGGTTTACGTCTTAGAAAGGAGGTGAACTAAGTCCTACACTAAATCTTGTTTTTTGTTCAGTCTAGGAAACCTTTCAGTGTCTCCTCAGAAGTGTTAACATGTTTCACAGTAATTTCAGTGAATGAAAATGAGGAAATACGTTGAAATGAAAGGAGACGTAGAGCCCAAGACGGCAAATGTCACAATACTGGGCATCTAATAAACATTTCCATACATAAATACAAATATACGGAGGAAAAGTAGCCTCTCAAAATTGACCCAGAAACAAGGACAGTTCAAGAAATAAGTATACAAAGACAATTACATGATTTTCATAATTTTATTTACATAGGTAAAAAGTATAGCACACTTTAATTATAAGATAAGAAGATGAAAAACTAAACTCACATCGTATTTCTAGAAATGAAAGCTGTGGTATCTGACATGAAAAGGAATTGGACAAAAGGAAGAAGTTTAACACAGCAAGGGAACAGATCACTCAACAGAATCCACAGCCAACAGAATACAGAGCGTGAAGCACAGAGGGCTGAGGGGTAAGCATTAATGAGCGGACTGTAAAATGTCCATTAGATCAATATATGTAATCACAATGAATGAAACAGAAATGGGAAAACTAAAAATAATTGAGGAAAGAGGAAATAACAACTACTTTCTTTAATATAAATTGACATAAAGATACATGTAATATTTATCTATTAATTCATCAAACAACAAAAGAAAACCTTTTATAATGTGTGCAAACATTTTCTAAGGTGAAAAAATTCTGGGTTATCAGAAATTATAAAAATAACACACACAAACCCAAAGATTCAAAACTCACACTCATATGAGAGAAAACATTCAATGACTGTCTCTAGATCTGAGTGACCTCACTCTGGATGCTTGTTTTCATTTCCATCCATTTACCTGAGAATTTGTTAATTTCATTTTTCCTAATAGCTGAATAATGTTCCATTGTGTAAATGTATCTCATTTTTATCATCAGTTGATGAACATCTATAAGGCAGGAAGCTAATAAGGGCCATAGGGGAGGGGAGACTTTTCAAGACAATGAAGATAGAATACCATGATAGAAAGGGATAAAGGAAACTAACATAACAGGAAGGATTAAATGGGGTGGGGGATGGGAGGGCAGGGTAAGGGGGAATATGTGGAGGGACAACTAACACTAGAGGCTCTCTAAAGTATATACATATACATATACATATACATATACATATACATATACATATACATATACAAAAAGAGTTTTAATGGTGCTGCTCCACAACAGGGGGACAGAATCCCAACTAGACTCCTCATCCCAGCAAATAAAACCCTAGTGCCAGGAATGGGATATCTCTTTTCAAATTGTTGGCAGGTAAAAACTCACAGACCCCCACCCCCAGACATTACAGGCTATTGAAATTTCCATGAATTGTCCTCCAGAAGTTGACAGTAACACCCTGTTGCTGAGGACACTACATACTTGAGTCATAAAACACAGAGAAATCAAGCTGGTGCTGACTTGGAAGCTGCATCCCCGCAGGCTAGCTTTCAGAGCTGGAAGGTGCTAAGACTACTACCAGAGGAGAAACATAGTAGTCATTAATCTTACCCTGTGAACCATGTGAACTACAATAATGACTGACCTGTCAAGATATGGTCACTGGTACTATAGTAGCACAAATGTTATGGGAGAAACTGATAGCCTTTTTACTGAATTAAAGGCCCACTATGTGAGATGGAATCCATGCTTGGAACTATTATCAGGACCAAGTACCTGTGGCTAGAAAGGGCATCATCTCTATGGGAGAACCTACTATTATTATACTATGAAATAGATGTAGTATTAAAATTATTCCTAATGATTTATTGCTATACCCATAGATTAGTGCATCTATCAGTCCTCATCAGAAAAGTTTCTTCTTGCAGTAGAAGGCAGTTATTACAGAGACCCACAATTGGTCAAGGAGGAAAGAATACAAGAGTATAGAGGGCTCAGCCATGAATGTGACAGCTATATTATACCTTTTCCCCCAAGGCTCAGGGAGATTGTAGGAGCTAGAGGTAGTAAATGATTAAAGGAAACAATGTTTTTCAGACAGCAAGTCACTTTCACATATGAAGCCACAGAAATTATGACAGCATGCATAGGACCTACTCAATCTCAAGTCAGACAAAACCCCAAGAAAGAATCAAGAGGTGGACATGAACTCCCACTCTAGCTAAGGAGATATTAACATGTGATAGCTTCTGGGATAAGAAGTGTCAGCTTTCTTTAAGGATGTGATCCCTATTAGGCTGACTATGCTCCAGGGCAGAATCCATGCTCAAGAGTATTTGAGAAACACAAATTGGACTCAATGGAATAGAAAAATGAAAAAGAACATGAAGATGGTTGGTTAGGGAGGTACGGGTGGATCTCAGAAAAGCTGGGAGAGGGGAGAATATGAGCAAAATATGTTGTATGAAACTTTCAAAGAATTAATAATTTTTAAAATTCTGAATAAATTTAAAAGAATTCAAATCATATGAACAATATTCTCTAACCAAAAAGAAATCAAGTTAAAAGTCAACAAAAAAACTATTAAGTGGAAAAATATTGAAACTTCACAGAAAACATTTAAAAACAATGTTTCAAACCATTAAAGAAACATTAGAAAATACTTTAAAATAAACAAAGTGAAAAACAGCGTATAAAAATTTGTGAGATTAGCACATCAAGATAAATTTATAGTAATAAATGAATATATCAAAATCAAAAAGGCTGTGCACCTATATCTTGGGAATCCTGCTTTGGAAACCATTTATTGAGAAATTAATAATCCTCAAAATGATGTAGAGGCTCAAAAAAGTTCTCATCTAATCACAGCAAAGAAATTATAGAGATTGACATACTGATCCTAAAAGTTATAAGAAGATGAAAGCAGATTCTATGTGACAAAATGATTTTGCAAGAAATAAATTAATAGGACTCATACTACCTCATGTTAAAACATGAAGTTCAACAATCAAAGCACGAAAGTATTGCTGAGTACATGGACATACAGATGAGCAGGAGAGTCCAGGAATAAAATTACATAGAAGGTCCTGATTTTCAAGACAATCAAAAAGGACATGGAGAGGTACCAATAGGACAGTATTTTTATTTTTATTTTGTATTTATTATTTATTTATTTATTTATTTATTTATTATTTTGGTCTTTTTGAGACAGTCTTACTGTAGCCCCAGCTGCCTTGGCACTCAATATGTAGACCAGGCTGGACCCACCTCACAGAAATCTGCCTGCCTCTGTTTCATGCATGCTGTCATTAAAGGTTTGCACATTAAGGTTCATATATCCCTGCCCCCTCACCAACAGGGCCTCACAAGCCCCTGAGAAAAGGGAACTGAGTTGATAAGCACCCTGGTCTTTGAAGTCAAGAGAAGCAGACTTTTCTCCACTGTTTGGCCAACACAGCAGGCTCTAAAGAGGGCAGGTTTTAACAGTCCTGCTCTCCCACGCCCCCTCCCCTGCCCAACTTAAAAAAAAATATATCTTCCCGCCTTCTGCATCCTCCCAGAAGCACCCCCTTAAAAAGGCCCCAGCTCATGCCCTGGGCAGATATTTTCCCTGCACGGAAGGGAATCTGTCCCATGTGTTCCTTTGCTAATAAACTCTATTCCAATGGAGTTTTATTGGTGTCCTGGTGCTTTCTCCTGATCAATCAGATTCATCCACAGGCTACTTTGTCTATCATGCACCACCACACCCAGCAGGAAAGTATTTGTAAAGAAATAATGACAGAGGGGCAGGAGAGATGGCTCAGCGAGTTAAGAACACTGGTTGCTTCTGCAGATGACCTGGATTCAGTTCGCAGCACCCAAAGTGCTCATAACTCCAGCTCTTTGGGGATTTGACACCCTCTTCTGGCATCAGTGGGTGTTGCACACACATAACTGCACTTACGCATATGTAGACAAAACACACACATGAAATTAAAATTAATTAATTTAAAAAATGATAGAACACTTGGATATTTATATGAAAATAAGAAAACATAGCAAAATAATGTTCAATTTGCACCTCATTGTGTGTAAAGTATGTAGTCAAAAAGGGTAATATACCTAAATATACATCATAAGCAAAACCCTAAAGCTTCTAGCAGAACACAAAAGAAAATATTTGTGTCTTAATATGAGGAACGTTCTCTTAGGTATGATACAAAAGAAGATGTGTTACAATAGAAATATATACATACATCTGTGTGTGTGTGTGTGTGTGTGTGTGCACGCACGCATATGCATGTATCATTTGACCACAAGAACTTCTGCAACCCAAAAGGTACTATTAGGAAACATGTAAGGTGGCAACATTAGAGAAAACACACCATTATAATTCTAGAACTCATCTTCAAGTTTAAAATTAATTCAAAGTTGATTCTTAAGAGAAAAATACAAACTTTACACAAGAAATATTTGTAAATGACAAATCCAATGGCATGTAGCTTGTGTACATGTAGATACAAAATACATTAAAATATTTTGAAAATTCAAAAATAAGAAAATATCCATCCCAATAAACCTCAAAAAGGATTCAAATAATTTATAAAATATAATAGACATCATTCAAACAGGGAAACACATGGAAGAGAAAATGTTCATTATGAGTCCTTAAAGAAGTACAAATTAAGTCACAGTAAGATGGGATTATAGCTCTATTAAAATTTCTAAAATACAAATAATTGAAAACACCAAGGTGACAAGTACACCAAGCCACAGAAATTCCACCCATTGTTAATGGTCTGTAAAATAGTGCGAATTCTTCACAAAACACTACAGCAGTTTATTACCAAGGAAACGCGATGCTGCGTATTCCGAATATCTCATTTTGCAGTATTTTCTCATATAAAATGGAAATGTTTATTCACACAAAAACCTGCAAACAGTGTTAATACCAGAAAAAAACCTATCAACAGACCAAGTATTTTATACAGCCAATGGACAACAGTGGTATGTATTTACAGTGTGAGACAACCAGCAGCAAATCAGCAAATCACTGGCACACTCATTAAGGATGATTTCAAGTAAATGCCATCCCAGAAACAAGATACATTCAGAGTTATCCAGTGCTGATTTCATGTGTGTGACATCCTGGAAAATAATAGATCCATAGTAAGAGGACTCAGACCATTGACTTCTAGGGTTCAGGGTTAGGGAGAGATGAAAGACAAAACATGGGCTCTGTATTAGTCCCTGTTATGTTGCTGTGATAGAGACACTGACCAAAGCAATTTATAGAAGGAAGAGTTTATTTGAACATATGGTTCCAGGGGAATTACAGTCCATCATGGCAGGGAGGCAGGTGGCTGGAGGTGGCTGGAGCAGGAGCAGCAGAAGTTAAGTTCTCACATCATTAGGCAGGCACAGGAAGCAAAAGAGAAACTGGAGATCCAGCAAGGCTTAAGAACTCTCTAAGCCTGCGGGTGCTGCAGCCATTCCTCCATTCAGGCGGGCACTGCCTGTGGCCACTCTCAGTTCACTCGTGCTGACTCCAATCGCACAGGTGCCACCTTTCATGCCTCGCTGTGGCCACAATCTGTGGCAGCTCTTCTGCTCGCCCAACACTGAGGCCTCTCTTCTGCTTGCCCAGCGCTGCATCTGATCGGTGCTGCTTCCACCCGGTGTGGACCCCAGGACTGGTGAGGAGACTGTGTCAGTGGAGCCACATTCAGACACAGGAGTCAAGGTTCGGTGATGCAGAGCTACTTTATTGTAGAAGGGCACAAGCTTATATAGGGGTGGTGGTCCAATCAAGAAGTTACAACTCAGATCTTTGGCAGAGCTGTGTCCTATCATGATGTCGCAAGTCAAACACCTTATTACCATAATAGGCTTCAGGTTACTTAGGTTCCAGCTTCCTGTACGGGGCCTGGATTCCTGGGAACCACATGACCCAGGCTGTTGCAATATCTAAGTGTTGCAATTTGGAATCTCAAGGGTGGTGATTAGGGAGTGGTGAGCTCTAGGAATCAGTCTCATGATCTGCCAATGGGAGCAAATGTCACAAGGCATTCCATTGCCTTGGGCCTGCTGTATGTCTGTCATTACGGCTTTCACCCTAGGCTCAAGCCTGTCTCCCCCATAAGCCCACCCCCAGTGACACACTTCTTCCAGGATAGCAACACCTTCTAAAACCTCCCAAAACAGCTCCATTATCTGGGGACAAAATGTCCAAATACTGGGAGCCTATGGGGGACATTTTCATTCAAACCATCACAGGTTCTTTGGAAATTGGGGGCCTGAACTTTTCTACATCTTGACAGTGTTAGTGTTTGTATAAGCATGTGCTTTCATTTAAACTTGAAAAATTGTACATAAATAAGGGCAAAGTATACTATATATGTTATGCCGTAATAAACAAAGTGAAGAGAGACTATCTACAGAAGCACACTACACCAGCAGTCTATTCCCTTTTCCATTGTGGAGAAAGGACAAGGTTAAACTTAGGTGCTAGACAGGTCAAAATTTGCCTATCAGGCTGTAGAGGGGGCACCTGGCCTTGAATGTTGAGCAAACCCTCTGTCAACTTCAAAATCGTCATGACTGCTTTAAGTCAGAAACATAAACAAACATGTCTGTACCTTTCTACAATGTCAGAATTTACTGAATAACAATACATTTAAAATGTACATCATGTTCAATGGCAGTAATTGCTGGCATTCCTTGATAGCCTTGGCCAAGATAAACACAAGTTCTTTGATTCCAATGTTAATTACTGATATTAACTTTCATAAAACACACTACAAATCACACAATAAATATATATATGTGTGTGTGTATATATATGTATACATGTATGGGTCACAGAATGACTATAAAGGGTTAAAAAGGCCATATAAGGACACCTGGTCATGAAATAGGGAAAGAGTAGAGAGAGGTTACAAGGGAAGGTCAATGTAGCAGATGGATGAAGGAGATGAGGGGGAAAGAGATTCTGCTAGAAAATACTTTCACGAATGCCACAATATCTAAAACCTTGCATGCTGATTTAAATACAATAATATAATTATAATAAAAATAAACATATATGAGATATCAGAAACTTGAGAGGCAGGGAAGCTCACAGAGATTCAGAGTCTCTGTAGAATTATAAGTAAAGATCTAGCTGGTCACCTGCTGGAGAGGCTGCTGCTGATGCCATAGAGTGAGACTGAAGTCAGAGACCAGCTGTAGGAGCAAGATGTGGTGGAGGCTGGAAAAGCAAAGGCAGGAACAGGCCTCTGTAGATGGATGGATGGCAGATACAGACAGATGAACAGGATCATGGGTACACAGCAATTTAGTACACACTTCAACAGTGGTGACCAAGCTGAACTGAAGCCCATGGAACAGTCTGGAGTTCTCAGCCTATTGGTGGTCAGCCCCTTGCCACAAACATAAGGGAGTGCGATAACAAGTCAGTGAGAGCGTCATTATCACAGTGTTAGGTGTCCTTTACTTCATGGGGTCTACATGGAAGAATCACATCCTTTCCTTGGTCTGCTGTGTCCAATAAGTTCTTGGGCCTGATTTTCCTGATATGATTTTAATGCACCTGCATGATCCTGCAGTCTGAAATCGCTCCAATAAGTTTTTAGGGTGACATCCTTTCTATTCCCCAGAATGAGTCATTTATCACTCTAATCTGTGGGTGGTGTAGGAAAATTTGTGGTCTCACTCTTTGCATAGTTGTAGTCCCTCTTGTAGCTGTTTCTACACATTATTTGATCTGTTCTACATGTTGTCTCTGGAAGCTGTGAAGCCTACTACACCCACTTGATCTCTAGCTACACCCAATTGACCTTCAACTACACCCACTTGACCTCCAACTACAACTCCTTGCTGCAGTGCAGATCCAACCCAATGGCTACTGTGTAAGGCTGGTTGCAGAACATCACATGTCCTAGTTATCTTTCACTGTGAACTAGATACAGCCTAGTGTCACCTGAGAGGAAAGCCTAGACTGAGGAATTTCCTAGATGGAGAGACTGGCCTGTGGCATGTCTACAGGTATTGTCTTGATTATTCATTGATGTTGGTGGCCCCAGCCCTCTGTGTTAGCACTACCCTTAGGCAGGGGTCCTAGGCTGTATAATAAAGCTAACCAAGCATGAGCTAGCTGGAGAGAAAGCCAGAAAGTGCTTCTCCGTGGTTCCTGCCTTAACTTCCTGCTCTGAATTCCCTGGGAGTGTAAGCCAATAAAACCCTTTCCTCCTAAATTGCTTTTGGTCAGAGTGTTTCTTTTTTATCACGGCAACATAAATCAAGCTAGAACAACAGGCTTCTCAGCTCAAGCAAGTAAACTAAGGGGCGCAGGGTCTACAGTCTAGTTTTGTTTTGGAAGGGTTTGTTACTCTTGTTGATGTTTGTCTGATGTTGTTGTTTCTTAAGTTGAATAGGCAGATGAAGAGACTTTTTGATGGAGAACATTCACCAAGGAGCGGAGACTGGTTGCTGCTTGGGAGGAATAAGATAGCCTTGGAATATAGCTTTTCAGATTCAACTCTCTTACTTCTCATTAGTGGATACTCAAAGGATCATCCGCTCTGTCTTTACAATAAACTTTTTCTTCCTTAAGGCACCTGGAGCAAATTTCCCCTTTCAACTAAATGTGCCCTGAGTAAAATGAGCTGGAAGTGTGTAGCCTGGGGGGGGGGGGG
>NW_008352325.1:2911833-2960563 GCF_000622305.1 Nannospalax galili
GGGGGTTATATAAGTGATTACAATAAGGGCTCATCTGCATATTTGATTTCTTAGAATTCCAGAACAAGATCATGAAGTAAAAACTGTCTCCATAGCAATAAAGGAAGTATGCAAAAAAAATTTAAAGGACACATCTGCCAACTTCCTCACTTTGCACATGAGGCTCATGAAGAGGAAGGGAGTTGCCGCAGGTTAACTCAGGTTGTTTCCAACAGAGACTATGTCATTTAAGCAAGTCTATTTAGAATTAAGTAACTGAATCAACTGGTAGTGTTACCACAAGAGGCAAATGACTCCAATTTCAGGCAACATTAATTGTGAGAAGGTTGTTCCCAATATTAACCCAGAATCCATAAAACTTCTTCCCACTGTAGCTACAATTGCTATCTACAGTCACATAAAACAAGCCTGACATGAACTCCACATGAATTTGTTGTTTCTATCATTCTTTCAATGAAGTTCTCTTGTAGTTTTTAATGAGGCAGTTACTTTGATGTCATGAATATCAAAATGAAAATAAATCTTCAGAGTAGAGAAGACATGTATGCATAATTAATATAATATCCTATGCAAATATAAGTATAAGCATTTATTTTAATAGAATTTTAATATATGTATATGTATTTGGGGGTGTATGAATGTGTTCACATGTGTATGGGCATATGTGTGGGGGGATGCACCTAGGTGTATATGTGTGTCTGGAAGCTTAAAGTTGATACCAGTTATCTTCTTAAATTGCCTTCCACTGTAGATAGATGATGAGAGAGAGACAGAGAGAGAGACAGAGAGAGAGACAGACAGAGACAGAGAGAGAGATGATAGATAGATGATAGATAGATGACAGATAGATAGATGATAGATGATAGATAGATAAATAGATGATAGATAGATAGATAGATAGATAGATAGATAGATAGATAGATAGATAGATAGACAAATAGATAATGCTGGGTCTGAGGTTTGGGAATGATTGGAGACCACCCTTAGAAGATTTTATTGTAAAGCATTCCAATTCTTGAACAACCAGTCGGGCACAGACTCCCGGAGCCAAAGAATGAAGTCTGGCCCTGACCAACAATGAGCAGGGGTTTTTATTGGGTACTCTTGAAAAAACCCGTGCAAACTGGACAAACTTTGAATTAATAGGATAGCTCTGAATTCCTTGTACAGGGGGAAATTTCATTGATTATAGTCATGGTCAGTAGCCTGGAATGTCTCAATTTTTCCTTTTGCAGTAGGGTGCCCCTATCGGCCTCTGGCTGCCCTTTTATGGTCAGGAATTTTGGTTGGTTTCTGTTAGACTCAGATAAACAAGGCATGTCCAGGCTTGCCTAATCTTAGCTCACAGTATGGGGCAAAGGAGACTTACAGTTTCTAGGAACAGAGACAGGCTGACAAGATGGAGGCTGCTAAAACAATGGAGCCAGTGTGACCTGGGTCCTTCAGATAGATAGATGATAGATAGATGTTAGATGGATAGACTGTAGACACAATGGTACTTAGATAGACAGATGACAGATGATAGAGAAATATTTGCTAGGTGAAAGGGTAGGTATGAAGATAGACAGACAGACAGACAGACAGATAGATGTTGAGTCAGTGTCTCTTACTGTGTTCTGGGGTTACAGCTTAGCCTATACACTCACACAACTTTTAAGAGGGTTCTATAGATCCAAACTCCAGTCCTCGAACTTGTAAGGGGAACGCTTTACCTGATAAATCTCACATTCAACCATTTCTGAGAAGAAAATTGTAGCTTATAAACAAGTGGACAATTATGTTCGATTTTAAGAAGTACAGCAATAATATTAGTGATATGGACTGAATGCTTGTGTCTCCTCAAAATGCCTATGTGTGAAGCCCTAACTTTAAAGGTGACTGTGTTCTCTGGTAAAAGAGTGAGACCTGAAAAAGTCCTTCTGTTCCTAGAACCCATCTTGCTCTCATTGAGCCTATTTTTATTTTGCAGTATTTCATTTAACAGGCAAAGGGGGAAAACTACTTTGTAAATAGAGGAACTATAGCGAAGACGCCCAGGTGAAAGAGAAGATAAGAACCTCTTCCACACCATACTCAGTGAGTGAGAAGAGAGAAGGATAAGGCAGGCTGGCTATAAACGAGGAGAGGCTTCACCTTTGTGCTGCCCTGCTGCTTGGGCTTGCGGTATGGAGACCATCAAGTCTTATATGTGATACAGAGGAGGTTTGGATATTAAGAACATCTTGAATAACACCAGGCCAAGTACACAGTACTCTTCTGGAAGTCTTGTTCCTGGACATACAAATCACTGTGTGGTAGTCAGTGTTTCAAAGCCCCATCATCGTTATAAGCTCTGATGTCTCAATGTTGTCAGGTTTATACTTAACCATTTCTCCATGACATCCACGAGCATGCTCCACAGTACGCTCTCTGAGAATCCAGGAAGCTATGCTATG
This sequence comes from Nannospalax galili, assembly GCF_000622305.1. Lineage (NCBI taxonomy): Eukaryota > Metazoa > Chordata > Mammalia > Rodentia > Spalacidae > Nannospalax > Nannospalax galili. The sequence goes on from NW_008352325.1 coordinate 2,914,269, forward strand.
AATAGTAACCATGGCTCATGAGGATTTTTTTGTGTAACTTTTTAAAAACATGTTTTTATTTATTATTTGTTTTTTATGCATATGAGTATCTTGTCTGCATGTATGTAAGTAAATTCATGTAGAGCGATGCCTGTGGAGGTATAAAGGGCATTGGATCCCCTGGAACTGGAGTCATCGACAGTTTTTAGTTGCCATGTAGATGCTAGGAGTCAAACCCAGGGAAGAACAGCCAGTGCTCTTAACCATTGAGCCATCTCTCCAGACCCTTTCATGTGTATCTTTAAAAAGGGAATCTGTGTGGTATGGCTGGTTCTCAGTCTCACAGATTTCTCTTCTTTGGGGATTCTTTTTATATATTCTCACAAGCCACATTTCTTTCCCTTCTAAAGACTAGCACCACATCCTCTGGTCTTGTCAGCATGACAGCCTTTACGTTGATGCAGTCTCTCCTGAGACTTCACACTGACTGTTTTTCACAAGCCCAGAGAGCAAACTCTTGGCCAGTTTTCAGAAGCCACAGCTAAAGCTTTGCTTTTTCATTTAATCAGCGTCTCTCAAGCAGCTCGCCTTTGCTTCCCACCCCTGCTTCATCTCTTTTCCTTTATGAAGATGGTTAGAGTTTCACCCACCAACACTGGTAACGACCTTCATAGAGATTCTAATAGGAGATGGTCAGTGTTATGTGGAACCATTGTAAACCTTCCTAACAATCTTATTCATTATATGTGTTCACCAGAGAGTCTTCTGGAAAGTCCAGTCATCTCCCTAGACTCTGCAAAGAAAGTACTGGGGTCATATCCCACCGGCAGAACTTTTGCCTAGCAAGTATAAAGCCCTTGCTTATCCCCACATTGCTTTCCTCTGTCCACTCAATGCCAGTGCTCTCACATCATGATCAGAGCCTCTGCACCCAATCCACATGCCTTGCAGACCGCAACTTTGCTTAGACTTATGTAGTGACTTTTGCTTAGACTTATCTAGTGACTTTTGACCTGAATTGTCCAGAGAAAGGGGTGGGGGGCAATAAGGAGAAGAAGAAATTTTTAATTTGCAATTGTGAGTCTGCAAAGGTACCAACTGTATTACAAATGTCACTACCTCACATATCTATTTAGCTGTATTCATATTTACCAACAATTGTGCATTCAGTTATTAGAGAAATTGCAGTTATAACTAGTACAGACTTACAATTTTACAAATTTTCTCTGAATAACTCTTTACCTAACACTCTATTGTTGTATGTATTATAACTAATCTAGAGATGGTTTAAATATATAAGATAATGTACAGAGGTTACAAGCAGTACTGAGCAGTTTTATGTAAGGAACTTCATTCACACGCTTTGGAACCAATCCCCGTGGATACCAAGGGACCACAGAACAGCATTTCACATGGCCTGCAGAATAGGCCCAGTGATGGCAGTGTTACTTCCCAGCATCTAGCTACAGAAAAACTCTCAGGGCATTAGAGTTAGAAAACAGTTTGGAGTTTGTTAACAACTTTGCACTGCAAAGAAAATTTTCTCCAGTTTCAGTGTGTCTCACACCACCTTCACATTCAGAAGGTACACAGGGGACCCTGTCACAGTCCTACTTTAAAAATAAAGATCATATTTCAGTTTCTCAAATGAGCCCACCGGCCCATTGTTCCCTTAGTTGAAACGGTCTCTGCTCAGATGCCTACCTCACCATGCTCTTCCTGGCTGCAGCCTTCGGTCCTCAGCTCTCATTGTTCTCATCCCAGCCTCGCCACAGACCCTGTGCTGCGGCTGCATGAGTCCTGCTTCTTGTAGAGTGTAGAACACATCCCTGGATGACCTTAGTCACCCATGAAGCTTCCCTCCCACTCACTTGTAGTTCTCAGAAAAACTGGATCTCAGTGAGTACAGTGAACTTGCTTCATACGTACACCTGGCTGTGCTGCACATCCTTTCAAGAACGTATCCATTCTTTCTGGATTATAAACCTCATAAGAAGAAAGAGTCTTCCTAATTAGTATTATTCTTTTAATTCCTAGCATTTACATATGTCTTATATCAACTTCTGAAATACGAGATCTGATTTTATATCATCTGCCACAGCATGGAATATAATAGGATTAAAGAAATTGTAAATTATTCAAGTGATCTTCAAAAGATACTCTATCAACGCTAATATAAAAGTCATCACAAATTTCTGTATCCAATTTGCATTTTCTGAGATAGAATCCAAAGTGACTAGAAGTGGTTCTGTTGGCTTACTTTGACAGAGTCTCACATCCAACTTGAAAGATGACTTCTGAGGTGAATGTGTGTGAAGATGGAGGTGCTGGTAACATGCCTACCATGAAAGTTTTCTACATCATTAACTATAGACATGTTGAGAACGACTCATAATGCAATTACAAAGACTATAACTATGCACTTGAAAGGAACAATGATAGTGATTATCATTGATCTATGACTTTCATAATGTGGGTCTGTTTTAAAGTACTTTATATACAATACCTAATGTACTGCTCCCAAGACACTTGTACTTTGGATAAAAGCATCTCCTTTTATGAGAGGGTACTGCCATTACTCAAGAAAAGTTTAATAACTTAATGAAGGAGGATGACAAAGCAGGATAGTATGGACAATCTTAGATCTGCCTGATGCCAGAGTTCCTATTATTATGCATTCTAATTTCTGATGTTTCATTTTGTGGAAAATCACATAATAAAGTCCAAGAGACTTATCTGAATTGTGGGAAGATTCTCCTCTTTATGTTTTCTTGAGATATTTTGCATTTGAAGTAGAAATCTTAGAAAATGCAATCTATATCAAAATTAAAACTACAACTGGCTGATGCTACCCCCACACTCAATCATGAAATCTGTTAGTGGCCCTATTAGGACAAAATACCAACTGATCATGTTAGCCTGGCACACAGGCTTTCATTCTGTCAAAATGAGCCCCTGCAGACCCAGCTTCTTCTTTGCTGCATCATCTCCAGTCTTCTGAAATGGGCTCTGGGCACACGTGATTCCAAATGAAATAACTTTTTCTACTGTTGTCATAATTGTACTGTGTAAGTCCATTTTCTGTTGCTACTATACAATACCTGAAGCTGGCTAATGTACAATTAAAAGGAAGTTATTAATCTTACAGTTTTTGAGGCTGATGTTGCAAATAAGTTGCCTCCTGGCTGTACCACAGACAGTGTGACAAGTGGCATCACAGTTGAAAGATAAGAGGTGTATCTATCACATAGGTAGACAGAACACTAGACTGGGAATAGGCCAGGTTTGCTGTTTCTCCAAAATGCTCCCACAAGACCTATAATTAATTTCTCCCAAGAGAAGCACTCCAGTGACCTAGTTAGTTATTGCCCTTTAAAGCTTTCAAACCACTTCCCAACATCATCACACTGGGAACCAAGCTGTCAACACAAAAGACACTCAAATATACTCACACCATGGCATGTATATGGATTACCACAGATAGCCTATTTCAAAGAACTTGGATATATACAATAGCCATTTCCACAGAATTATTCACTCTTTAAGGCATTGAAAAGGGTTCCTAACTACACCCAGGAATATTTGGGGAACACAAATTAGACTTGGCAGACCTTAAAAATAATACTTTTAGTAATAGAGTACAGTGAATGACGGGGGTGGTAAGAAATGGTTTTGGATCTGAGAGGAGATGGGGAGGGGTCTGAATATGATCAAAATACATTGCATGAAATTCTCAAAGAATCAATAAACTATTTTTTACAATAGGTTCTTTATGTTAAGTTAGTATAGGAAATGGAAATAGTCTTGGCCATTTACTTCATCGTACAGTATTTCCATCCAGCTTCAAACCCTTGGCCCACAGTGGGAAATTCTCCTAACCAGCTCATTCTCTTCTTAGATGAATGAACTCTGACCCGGAACATGATGCCAAGAACTGCTGCACCTTACTACCACCAGCGTGTATATTTCTATTTGTTTAATTTGAATTTATGGAAACTACAGAGGAAAAAGTTGAAAAGAGCAGATGAAGCCCACTCAGGCATGAATTTTTCCCCCAAGAGCTTTATGCCTGAAAGCTGAAATCATCTTGGAAGTTCTCAACCACAAAGGGAGGGGTCGATGTCTTCTATCAGTTTATGGATTAGTTGTAAATTCTCACTAAATGACAGCCTAATTTTACCATGTGAAGTGCTTTGACTTGCTGATCTAGCAAGTAAACATGATAAACAATGTCTGTCATCCTTTATTCACTCTTCTCTCTTTTCCTTCCTCCTCTGTCCTGTTGTTTGTCCTTGTGGGGTGGCACCTTGCAAGCTGCCTCATCCAAATGCCATTGGCTTCTGCTTTGGCTCAGCTGTTGGGAAGTCCTGGCAGGGAGCACAGGATGAGGCCTAAAAAATATCAAGGCATGCCTTTGCCTCTTACATGTTTGGATGCCACACATACATAGGTGCTGTTACCCCTGCTCCTATCTCCATCACTGGTCTCAAAACAACTTCATTCTTGCCATTCCTTAGGTGCTACAATTCACCTAGCGTTCTGCTGCTGCTGTTGCTCATCTTGGAGTGTCCCTGCTCTTATCTTAACCAAGACTTCATCTCTGTAAGTGTGTCTCTTAAAGCCCTTCTACTTGAGGCCTGCAGAATGAATGCTCTTTTCTACAGAAAAGTGAATGGTACACTCCAAACCAGGGTATTATCCCAACCTAATCCTACCAACTAAAACAAATTTCAGCTCTAATCTATTGTATATTTTATGGCCAATGTAGCTTGGATACTTACTCTGTGTGTGTGTATAATATATATATATATTATGCCTGCATCCATGTGTACATGTATACACAATAATCAAATATCCCTGGGAACCCTGGAATAAAATGTCAAATATGTGTTCTGATGGCAGCCTCAACACAGCACGGAAGGATGCTCACTCTCCTGTTCAAGACCCTCACCTGCTTCCCTCTAAGTGAGGCCTCCAGTAATTGGCCCCACTGCAGTAAACACACCAATCCTAGAAGGTACATCAGCATGGGCAGACTACAGCTGGTGGAAACATCTGGACACATTTTCTGGAAGATTATCAAGACCATTTACCTCAATCTTGTTTTCCTGCTATAATATGAAGGATCATCAAAAGCAGTTGCTCTGCCTATGCACGTTTGTGTCTTGGGTACTTATCACATTGTAGGCAGTTATATTTGCTAAATATTTAATCAAAGAGTTTCCGATGAAAAATTAATTACATCACAAAATTTTATGCTTGGAAAGCCAGGCTATAGCATTAACTTCACAGTCCCATCCCTGTTTATTTCATACATTATGTTGTATACACGCAATTGAATTCTGCATCCTCATGCTTTCTAATCCTTTTTCTCTTCATTTTTTATTGGTGACTCAGTCCTGTCAGCAGTGATGGGAAGTTTCTGACTAAATGGAAAGATTGCTGCTGCGCTCTTGTAATTTAAATAGAGAGTGTTTAAAGCCTTCTCAGAAGCAGCTGCTGGCAAGTTCAAGACAAATGAGGGAAACAGCTGAGGGAATTTTCCCAGGTCAGGTGATGTCCCTACGTGATGGATTTTTCAGTGGTGCAATGTTCCAGCGTGGTAAGAGGCCACGAGTTCCCAGGAAATCAGTCGTTCCATATTCCTGGAATATATAAACAGCACCATATATTCTTACAGAATGTTGAGCCATGGGTGAACCTCCAGAGAACCCTGCGATGTCTTGATTTATTTACTAGCTTTCTTCCTACGAAATGGGGGTGCTGAAAACAAATATAAAAGAAAGAATTTCTAATGTCTGATGATGACAAAACCATAATTCCGTGGTGTTTCCAGGTGTATGGGCAAATAACAAAGAAGGAAACTAGTAAACTTTGAAGGAGTCGTTTTGAGAACATAACAAAATGATCTGGGAGCAATAGAAAACAATCTGCTAGTATCCAGGTATATTTACTAGAGAAAACACAAGGATTATTTTAGGAAGAGGCAGAGTGGGAAGGATAATTGTGTGTGTGTCCCACCATGTGCACTGAACTTCCAAAACAACCAACATTGCCATTCGGAAAAGAGACAAAGCAACCTTCCCAGTGTGAAAGGAGAGCTAGGACACTACGTGCACATTTTTGGAAGTGTACCTGTCTGAGGATTCAGCACTCAGACCACACAGCATTGCTTTGTTCCTTTAAAACTGAACTTCCTACCCTTGCTCTGAAGCCTGCCAGCGAACTGCTAATCAGCCTTTCCACCGCAGCAGCTCTAACTGGCTTCAACCACTCCCTATTCCAAATGCAAGCTATCTTCAGGGCTCCAGGCTGACTGTTCCACCTCCACTAGCATTTCCTTGGCCTCTGTCGGAAAAGAGTTTTTCCTACTTCCTGAATCCAGGGGCACCATCTCTACTTTCCCTCCCAGCATCCCTTCTATCTAATTAAGGACCACAAGCACCACAGAGGGAGGAAATTGAAGCTGACAACCACTGAGCACACAATCCCACACAGAATACAAAGACACCTAAGATGGGACAGGAATCAAACAGAAAAGGCTGGGAAAAGGGTCAGTGAGCCAGAAATTCGGGCAACTGTGGGAAGCAAACAGAGACACTGAGAGTGGAGGGTAAAAGAACAGAGAGAAGTCTAAGGAAATTAGCTTGATGCTATTTCTTGTTTTGCTGATGGTTTACTTTACTGCATGACCCTCCAAGTGCTGAGGGGCATATAAAAGGCAAGTGAGCACCAGGAACTGAAAGGATGCCAGAATCCGAGAGACTCGGGTATGAATCGGAATTTTGGTTTACCTGTTAGAAGATGGTTCTGGAAGATTCCGGAACATTTTGGAGACTTTCTATGGCAGGAAACATCCTCCCGTGAATCTACATTCATTTTCCTTTTTTATCATTATAGTCTCATAATAGGCCTGCTCAGCCTATTGATATGACCTAAGATGTGTTACATACCCGCTGGGAAAGCCTTCACATTCCCTTTAATTGCTTCCAAGTGACAAGGATGGTGGAGATGGTCAGTGGTACAGGAACCAGTAAAAATATGCAAGTAAGCAGCATATTTTCTAGTGAAATGGGTGATGAGTTGCTATAGGCAAAAGCCACAAAGGTGAAATACACCAGCTCTACAATTTACAGGATCAATAGCAATGGAGCTATTCTGCCAAGAACCAGCAGACAGATCCTATCATGTGGTATTCTAAAGATGTATATACTCACAAAGAAAGAAAATAGTGACACTATAGATTATGGTTGGGAAGTATGGAAGTATAGCATCTTATGAAAGAATCTTTCATCATGTAAGTGCATTATGCTCAAAGAAAGGGTACATGTCTGTGATAAAGGTGCCCTTGGCTGCACTCCATGGGAAACTTGATAGTGGAAGCAAATGTATTATTCTATCTATTTTTAAAAGCAAGTGAGCTGAGAATGGCATGTTAGTTTCAGGGCAACTGGAAATTCCCACTGCCATTTTTAAGGTTGTATATGGCATTGGAAGTCTTTAAGAAGAAATTAACTCCTCTATAGTTCATGGAACTTGAAGTCACATGCACAAATATATTATAAATTTCAACTAAAATACATTTTTGTGCCAAATGCATCATTGTAGATCTTAAGTATTTCGTTGAATAAATAGCACAATCTTTTCTAAAACTCTGCGATCATGTCCTCTTTAATGACCATTGCTGAGGGAGCCATTCTCCCATGGCCCCTGAGCACCCCTGCTTTTCTTATTTTGAGATAGGGTCTCAGTATGGAGACTGGCTAGCCTGGTCTTGCTGCATGCCCAGAATCCAGGCCTCTTTCTAAGGACTGTGCTTACAGTAAACTACAATGAGCTCGCAGCACAGCCTCAACTTCTCGTAGATAAAGAGTGGGCTTGCTCACTACTAATGCAGGCAGTAGATTCTTCAGCCCCATTCATGCACAGGTATCACCAGGTCTGCAAGTAGAACTTGGAGGAAATAAGAAAGCAAAGCAAGGCAATGTGAAGCACATGCCTCTTGTTTTGGCCTGAGTAATGAATCCTCTGTCTGTGACAGTGTCATGCCTTCTACCAGCATCATGAGACAATAACAGGCCAAGGCTTTAGGTTTCAAGCAGAATAAAATTCCAAGATGCTCCATAGATTCCACCTGTTATTTGGAAATTTTAAATCTAGGACCACAAGTTCCAATTTCTTCCTCACAGTGATATCTCAAAAATTATTATTAACAAGAAAACCTTGTTTTAAACCTAAAGACTGTGTTCTCTCCCTACACTCCATCTGGTTGTACCAGTCATGAGTGCTAGACATTTTGGTGCTGGGTGAGGCAGACAGACTGCCATTTGGGAGCAGCATTTTCTTAGCTTCCCACATCTGGAGATCATTCCAGAGCTTAGGCAGGGTAGATGTGACGTTGAAACCCTTTCTCCCATTCAGCCAATCTCACCACACTATGGAAAATACTTTCCCATTAGGCTCTGGTTCTGTTTTGTGAGTGACAGCTGAATCAAGTGCTGGGAACAAACAGAATCAACTCTCCGCTGCATCTCATCTTTAAAGAGAACATTGCTAGATCAGCAGATGCAGCACATGCACAAAAAGCATGCTTCTGAGCTACTGAGTGGATGAATAATTTGGTTAGGAAAGCCATGATCCTTCCCCAGCCAGGCCTGTGAGCCCTTTATTGTTCCACCCACCTGTATGAGACCTATTATCTGCAACTGTGGGTGAATTCTGCATGTCACCACCAAGACACCCTCGTCATATCCAAGAGGGACTAGTCTAAATACATAAAGAGCTATCCATGCAGACCCACTTTGAAACTTCAATCACATGACATTAAAGTTCATTTGCAGCTATACAGCTATACAGGAAATCTGGAAATTTCTGGCATCTGGTTTCACTCTTCTAGAGCAAGGAGTAGGACCTTTTCCATTGGTCCCTGCCGCCCGGCCTAAGTAATCCATCAGACAGCGGAGTCATTTACAAGCAATCGTGGCTTTTTTTTTCCCCCTTTCACAGCATATATTTTAGATACACAGAGCAGTAGTTAGTCGAGACAAGATCCACTGAATAAATACGGTTCTTCTCATGCCAATGGGTCTTATTCATCCTAGTCATAGACATCTGGGGCATAGTGGAAGGGTTCTTGCTACAGCTAAGAAGTAGAATAGAGATATCCATTCAAAATGGATCTTTGAGGAGTGGACATGTTCACGGATAAGGACTGAAATGGTAAAGCTAGGGGCCAGTGTATCCAATGGGAGAAATCTGTAACTGGAGCCCAGGGTCAAGTCAAGTCTCTGGAGCTGGAGGTCAGGAAGGAGTGAGCTCTGGGGAGAAGCCTTGCTTCAGCATCGTGTCCCAGTGGCCAATGGCCATCTCTGCATTCTTTCCTTCCAAGTCTTCTGATTCTTTACACTTCAATGATGTTTCCTCACCTTCTTCTCAGTCCTCCTTTTTTCAAAAGGGTTTGGTTTCCTTTGTTCTTCTTTAAAGTTTAGTTCCTGCCAGGATCTTATTGGTTTTCTTCTTTCCCCACACTTCCTTTCTAGGTGGTCAGGTTTTCCCCATTTGGATGCCACCACTGTCAGTGTCTGTTACTTTTCTCCTCGTCCAGCTCTCTCTAATGAGCAATATACACATTCGGTCCCCTGGTAGCCTCATTTTACTTTGTTTTCTAAATGTTTTCCCATTTCCCACTGCTAGCTAAGCCCCTCCCTGCTATACCATTTGGGATTCACTATTTCCAGGTGAACGCTGGAGGAGCCCAGAGGCACCGCTGGGTTTTACTTAGCATTCAGAACTCCTAATGTCCCGGCTAGCTCCTCCAAGCTTTGCCTTCCTTCTGCAGGAGGAAGCTTTTTGCTCTGAAGTCTCACTCTAAGCAGGTCCTCAGTCTTCAGTCTGACTCTGTCCTTGGCAACCAGGGAGTATCTGAAAATTGGATTTGGTGGGTGTTTGTGGTCCAGCCTCTCTGAATGAGGAAGACATCTGGAAGCCTGACCACCATGATTGTGTCCCAATAACCATGCGACAGAAAAGAACATTGATGTTCTCACAGAATTAGTAAATGTCAGGAACATCTTAAATATTCTGTTTGCTTTGTCTGTTGAGACAATGACTCCCTAAGTTGCCTAGGCTGACCTCAAACACTCAGTGTTCCTGCCTCAACCCCCTCAGTTCTGGTATTACGGGCATGTGCTACTATGCGTATCTTAAAATAATGTATTTTCAAAGCAAGAAATGAACTTTTAAATTTCTGGATTGTTTGTATTCTGTTTGTCTGCAACCAGCTGGGGAAGGGGATTAAAGATCATTCACCTTACAGTCTCATTCCTGCTTCTTAAGGAATTCCTTTTATTCTCCTTGATTTCCTTGAGTTATTTGCCTATATTAATTTGCTTTCCTGAGACATAAAAGTTTAGATATAGCATCATGAACGCATAGCTACTAACCTAAAAATGAAACACTAACATCCTCTCCCAATACAAAACTTTCAATGATTTTCACTTCTTCAATGTTCTGACACTAGGGTACTGAGAACTCCGTGTCAGATACCCTTTCTAAATTTAGGAAGCAACCATGTGAATTACCTGTTTTATTTGATGGATAGAAACACCATCAAAGTAGATCAATCTTCAAATAGCCTCAACAGCCAGATGGGTGGGGCTGGACTCTTCCCTGTGTCTACCCCAAGTACATAGATAAGAAGCTATGAAACATCAACTAGTGGAAAACAGAGGTTACTCGGACCACAATGTAAGGCTGTGGTACAGGGTTACATGTGGCCACTGATAAAACATGGAACAGTATTGCAAGTGGGAGGAGAGACTGGAGTTTTACAAGTTACTTTTCTTTAACTGTCGTAAAACACCAGGGCCAGGACAACTTATAGAAGGAAGAGTTTATGGAGCATAAGGTTCCGGAGGAATGAGTCCATCATGGGTGCAGAGGGGTGGCAGGAGACAGATGGAGAAGGAAGCTGAGAGCTCACATCTTAAAGCATGCATAAAAAGCAGGAGAGAGAGAGACAGAGAGAGAGACAGAGAGAGAAACTGAAAATGGGGTAGAGTAAGGCTAAGAACCCTCAAAGTCCATCCCCAGTGACATGATTCCTCCAGCAAGACTATATTCTAAATGTCTGCAAGTATCACCACCAACGGGGACCAAGTATCTAAATGCTTGGCATTTATGGGGAACATTTTCCATTCAAACCACCACACTGGATAAAGCAGGAATGTACCTATTAACAGGTGTGATGGGTAGATGTTAGAATTAGCCAGCTACCATGAGAGTCATAATACATATAACACACAAAGCACAGGTTAGAGTGAAGGGCAAAAGTCCAGAAACAGTTGGTCACTCTCAAGGCCCTCAGCCCCAGTTTCTGCCTGTCCATCCCTCTTGGTTGTCATAACCTCTTGTGGGTTCCTTTCAAGACCAAAAGTCCTGTCTGCTCCTGTCTGGACATAAGCCAGTGACCAGCTGGGCCATGTCAGTATGGAAACACCCCTTGATGAGGCAACTTTTTCACATTGCTGGGCCTGCTCTCCCATTTACTGACCTCTCAGCCGGAGCCTAGGCTACCTCACATGCCACTGTGAGGACTATGTTTCTCGGAAGAAAACTGTCTAAACACATCTAGTTTTCAGTTGTACCTTCTTAGACCTGGATATCCATGGAAATCATCTTGAAAATGGATGCCTGTCCCTTTTGCCTGCAGTAACACAGAGGCATGTGATCAGTATCAGGCCTTCTGTAATGGTGTTTTTGGCTTCCCTCTGATGAGGAAGCATTTTTTTTTCCCCAGAGGTGCCAAGTTTCTATTAAGATCTTGTTACTAACTTGCTTAAGGGAACCGAAATTGAGTGAATGTGGAAAATGTGAGTGAGTGGAAAATGTGTCCTAATGGTTCCATTAACCACCCTTGGGCTCCTGGGACCTGGAAAATCGGCATTTTCTTATCCTTATGGATGGTATAGCTCCACAGAGGATAAATCTACATTTTTCCTTTTGAATAAACTAAAGCAAAATACATGTACTTTTTACACATCTAAAAATGTGCCTGTCTAGAAAGCAGGGAGTAAGTAGTTTCCAAGGAAAGTGTAAGGAGAGTGCAGGTGGCCTGGCTAAGTCTGAAGGCCCAGCTGCAGTTCTGCAGATGACTGTGGACTTTGAGCAGAACTCCTCAGGTACCTCCCTAAGGTCCTGGGCTTGGAGTCAAGGGCACTGACAGTCAATCAGCACCAACTGGAAGTGTTGCGAGGACCACAGGGAACTGGCAGGCCTATAATAAATTAAAGAGGCCCTTACTTTGCATAAATGATATCTTAGTTTGGTCCGAGACATTGTGCACTGTCTGTGTTGCCAGAATTTCTACCCTCTTTGCCCACCACATATTTTTCTTGTTTGTTCGCTCAGTAACTTTTATATGAACACTCATACTAAATTCAGTCCCGTGTCTGGGAGTACAACAATGCATCTGATTCTGGAATTATTTCTGAAACGCCATTATCTATAAAGAAAGAAAAAAATCGTGTTTATAACAATAAAATCATACATAAGAAATGAAGAACCTGGAGGAGGACACATCTCCAGAAATGGTCAAAGAATTAAGAGAACAAACAGTAATGTACCCAATAAAGCAGTTCCTGGAAGACAGCATAATATCACAGGCAGAGTAAACATCAGGTGCTACATAGAATCGTGTGGGCGCCTGATGTGCTGGCCTCCATGGAGATACTGCAGTGCAGTGGCAGTGAGTGGCAGTACACTTAGGTCAACAGAATTTGGTACAGAGAGGCCCGTTAAGATTGAAGTGGATCCAATCTGATAAGGTGCAGAGGATAACAGAAGGAAGTCCAGTCAGAAAGCAGTACCATCAGAACAAGCAGGAGACAGTGAAGGTGATGGTGGGACAGGTTGCCTCCTAAATCACAGATTTCTTCAGCTATGTCCTCCCTAGTCCCTCTGGGTCTGCTCCTCAAGGCTAGATGGTGAGCTCAGGCCTCATCAGGCAGGAAAGGGTCTGACCCTCATTTGAATTTACCCCCTTTGCCCCTGGATCTTCTTCACCTACAAGTCAACCTCTAGCAAAAGAAATGAATCTGCAGATCCTCAAGCAATGAACTCTTTCACCACACTTGGTGCTTTCGGGACCACGTTCTCTACTAGAACAAGGCTATTTTCTATGATCTCAATTGGCACCAACTCTGTCAGGCTTCCCTTGATTTCCTGGGAGTTTTGATGGTGCTTTATTGCTGCTGACTCAGCCTTGAGGAACCTGGGTTACTGTGAGAAGTATATCAATAGCCACTCACCATTCACTGACTTGTGTCAACAAATGTCCAGTGATCCCTTATTCAGTACAAGGAACTAGGAATAAAACTGAGAAGGAATCTGGGTATGGCGGCCATACCTTTAATCATAGCACTAGGGTGGTAGAGGCAGGAGGATCTCTGTGAGATTGAGGCCAGCCAGTCTATGTAGCTAGTTACACAAACACACACAAACAGGTACACATGCATACACACAGACACACATAAAAACACATGCACACACATGCATACATACACAAACACATGCACACACATGCATGTGTACAGGCACACACACCATTATCATTGGCTTGATGGAACTTACAACTGAGTGGAGAAGATAAGCATCTTTCAAATAACTGTGCAATTATAACCATGGTCCTTACTCTCAAGAACATACACAGGATGAAATGGGGGGAATCAGTTGTGGGAAGGACCCTGGGCAGTTTTCAGGAAACTCCTGGAGCAGCAATGCCTGTACTGAGGTACAAAGTTTGAAGGTGTGTTGAACAGGTTGGCTTCTAATACTGTAACAAATACCTGAGATTGCAAATTTAGAAAGAGAAAAGGTTCAGATGAGTTTATAGTTTTAAGAGATACATGCATATTTGAATAGCCCTGTTGCTTTTGGCTTATGGTATTGTATCTTAGTGGAAGTATGGGATAGAGAAAATTGCAATTCATAGCTGGGAAGCAAGAGAGAGAGAGAGAGAGAGCAAACTCAGAGGGGGCTAGGGTCTCCTGGAGTCTTTCTAAAATGCCCATGGTGACTGAAAGACCTCCCTCTACATCCCACCTATTAGAGTTTAAACAAGTTTCTAATTCCACTTCACTGGGTCCTTGGCCTTTAACTCATGAAGCTTTAGGGGACATTCAACCCAAGCAATAATGAGAAGTTAATTTGGTAAATGGGAGGGAGAGGAGAGAGGCACAGCTAATGAAGTCACATGTTCATAAATATTCTGCATATCACAGGCATTAGGGTTTATCTGAAGAGCACCTAGGTGCAGCAGAGAGCTGAAGGGAAGGAGTGTGTGGACTGCCAGTGAGTCAGAGACTTCAAGGCTTTGTTAAAAATAGTTTCTTTATTCCTAGAACATTGGGAGGGCACCGAGATGTCATCTAAAGAGTGGAAAGCACAGTAGAAGAAGAAAGGAAGAACATCACCCTCCCAGAATCAAAGGAAGCAGAATGTATATGAATCTGATAAAGGAAAGCAGATAAGGTATTAGTGTGATGGCAAAGCTAAGTACCAGAAAGAAATAAGGGAGCGTTCATGAGAACTGTGAAAGAAGTGGAAAATCACATCAGCAATGGTACAAAAGATCCCAGGACTCTACAAATAATTGATTATTGGATGTGGGGAGAGCAGCAGGTGCTGAGGAACCCTCAAGGAACAGCTCATGTCATCAGAAGGTTGGTGGCAATGTCCCCTAGCGTGCTGGGATGAACGTGATGAATGGGTTTGATGAGAGATGAGTGGAGAGCCAGATGGGTACTGAGGCACGTCTGGAGCTCAGTAGAGATGGCTGCTGTGGGGAAAATCAACCATGAGTCATCAGCTCTTTGGTGGCAATTGGTGAGGCAGAGATTGCAGACTGACAATAAAAGCAGAGACAGAGCTACAAACTAGGCTTGCAAAGTATGACCAGTTCATTGCATGGGAAAGAACATCTGGTTAAAAATGAAATGAGGAAGAGAAAAAGCAAACTGGGAAAGAATAGAATTGTAGACTCCACGTACTCAAAGTATATCAACAGAGACTTGTTCAAGGGACTTAGGAAAATGGAGCTTTTTCATGGAGTTAAAATTATGTTACGTGCACAAAGAGAGATGGATCCAGAGCAGAGAGTAAAGCAGAACATGTCATGAGACTCTGTCTTTCATGGAAGGAAGGACAGGGAGTGTATACTAATGTGAGACTGACAGGATATCTTATAAAATGAGAGGACTTCATCATCTGAAATGTTGTTAGAAAGGACTCAGTTCTAAGAGGAAAGTAGTCATACAAGAGGGGAAAGAAGGGATCTGTGAAGATTCTCAATGGCCTAGAGCACTATGCTCAGACATCAGAGCCCCATTCAGCTTTGACATTTTTATCAATATCACTATATGTATTTCATCAGATTGTAGAAACCTTAGCTTTCTAATACAGTTTATCATCTATTTTATAAAATATTTTTCCTACTTGAGACCAATTTGATCCTTACCTCTGAATACAATGGATTACTTCAATAGTTTCTGAGCTTAAAAACTATTTTGCTCTCCATATAAATTTTATTGCTTATGAGACATCATATATATGACTAATCATACTCACCAATATCACTGTATCCATGTTTACTCAGGAAGTTTTCAAGATTTGTCTTTTCTTCCTGGACAACTTCGCTGCCAAGATCACAATGATACCACAAAACAAGGTGGACAGGGCCCCACCCTCTCAGCTCTCATGCCTGCTCTAGTCTCTAGGACTCTTCATGCTCCCAGACCACTGAGCTTTCCCACACCTCTTGCGGTCAGTTCCTTTTCCCACACCTCCTTGCCCCCCCAGCATCTCACCTCACAGGCCTGCTCAAGTTGCTAGAACCCTTGTGAACCCCCAGATCTTCAATCTTTCTCAGACTTGCCATGGTAAGTTCTCTTTCCCATACCTCCCTACACCATGCAATCTCAATTCTCAGGTTATTTGGGTTAGGATCCTTGAGTGCCCACAATTGCCAGAAGCCTGTTAACCTAGCAACTGCTCAGCCCACCCTGCTCTTCCAGGACCTTGAAGAGTTAATCCTAGACCCTCAACTCAAGAGTTCCACCTATCCTTAGGTTAACTGAGACCACTTCTAAAGCCCCATTTGCACATCAAAAAAAGTGGCTCCAAAACTGAACACAAAGCAATGCTCAGCTGGGCTATAACCTGACAAGTTGGGGAAACAGTAAACAAAGGTACAAAGAGAGATTCAACAAATATGGGATCATAACATACCAAGAAACTACCAATGATGCAAGGCCAGATGCCTAGGTCTCATAAAAAAAAGTAACCGGGTGTGATGGTGCATGCCTTTAATCCCAGCACTTGGGAGGCAGAGGCAGGCAGATCTCTGTGAGTTCCAGGACAGCTGGGGCTACAGGGAAACCCTGTCTCAAAAAAGACCAAAAAAAACCACAGAAAGAATAACAAAAATAATATGTCTACTACAGAAATTAGAACCTCCATTGTAATGTTTCCTGAGAATGGCAACCTAGTAGATACACAAGACAATGATTTCAAAAAAGCAATTACAAATATGTTCAAAAAATTCAAAGAGGATAGGAATAAAAGACTGAATGAAGACCATGAAAACACAGTTCAATGAAGTAACTGAAACAATTAAAAAATGAAATTAGAATTCAATAAAGAGATAGAAGCTCTGAAGAACACACAAACTGAAATAAAACTCGAAATGATAAACTCAGGAACTCAGAATTTAAAAAAAATGCTTACAGGAAAGAAGCCAAAAGGAAGTGGAGGAACCACAATAGATTATCAGATCTTGACGATAAGGTTCGGGAAATGGATCACCCAATCAGAAAAACTGTCAAATACAAAATAACTCAGAAATGCAATGTGTAAGAACTCTGGGACAGTGTAAGAAACCCCAAAACCTTTGAATCACAGGCATAGAAGAAAGGAGAAGAAACCCAGATCAAAGCCACAGAAAGTAATTTTAATAAAATCATAGAAGAAAGTTTCCCAAACCTAAGGAAAGAGACACCTATCAAAATACAAGAGGCATGTAGAACACCAAATAGACAGGAGCAAAAGAGAAACTCCCAGAGTCAAATGATAGTCAAAACACTGAAAGTAGAGAACAAAGAAATTAAAAGCTGTCTGTGAGAGAGAAAAATCAAGTCACATATAAAGGCAGGTCAATCAGCATAACGGGACTTCTCAGTGCAGACTATGAAAGTCAAAAGGGATTAGGCCAATATCCAATAAACCATGCAAGAGTACAGATGCCAGCCCAGACTACTGTACTCAGCAAAACTATGAGGTGTAATCAAAGAGGGAAAGGAAAAACTTTTAGTGATAAAAATAGATTCCAGGAATTTATATCCAGAAAATTAGTTCTACAGAGAATACTTAATGGAATACTTGAGTCTAAGGAGAAGGCTAAACTCTCAAAAGGAAGCAAAGAGTAAATAAACTCTCCCAGAACAATCAACCAAAAGAGGCCTAAGGAAACAGCTCTACAACAACCAACTAACAGGAATTAATAAACATTGGTCAGTAGTAACTCTCATCATTAACACTCCAGTAAAAAGGCACAGACTGACTGGATAAGAAAACTGGATCCACCAATTTGCTGCCTCTGATAAGCACACCTCACCAACAATTGACACCATGTTAAGGAAAAAGGATGGAAAAATATTTCAAGCAAAATAAATGAAGAAACAAGCAAGCATAGCAATTCTAGCATCTGAAAAAGAAGTCAAACTAAAACTACTCTGAAATGATAGGGAAGGTCACTCCATATTCATTAAAGGAAAAATACACCAAGAATATATTCCAATCCTAAATATATATTCACCATACAAAGAAGAACCCAATTTAATAAGAGAAACTGTTAGATTTAAAATCAAACATTGACTCCAACACAGTAATAGTGGGTGATTGACAATCGCCCGATATCACCAAGAGAAAAATCAACCAGACAAAAACTAGACAGAGAAATCCTGGAGTTAAATGACATCATAAATAAAATGGACCAACAGACATATACAAAATATTCCAACCAAGCACCAATCTATACATTTTCTTCTCAGTAGCACATTCAGCTTTCACCAAAACTGACCATATATTACAACACAGAACAAGTCTGCACAAATACAGGAAAAGTGAAATGTCATCCTGTATTCTGACTACAAAGGAATAAAATTAGATAATGAAAACAATGCAAACTCAAGGAAACTAAAGAACACACTACTGGATGAAAATTGGATCAAGGGAACAATCAAGAAGGAAATTTAATGACTCCTAGAAATTAATGAAAATGAAAACACAACATACTGAAATCTATGGGACATAATGAAGGCAATCTTAAGAGCAAAATTTAGCATTAAAAGCCTATATCAGAAAATTAGAATTATCTCATATAAGTAAATTAATAATGCATGTCATGGTATTGGAAAACCAAGACCAAACAACACCTGAAAAGAATAGAAGAGATAAATAAAATCATGGCTGAAATTAATGAAATAGAAATAAAGGAGGCAATGCAAAGAATCAATGAAAAGAACTGGTTTTTTGAAAAGATTAACAAGATTGACAAAGCTTTAGCCAAATTAACCAAAAAGAAAGAGAGAGAGGACCTTTGTTGGATAGGTTTAGTTGTCAACTTGACACACTTGGGTTGATGGAGCCTCAATAGGAGAATTTCCTCCATTGGACTGGCCTGTGGCCCTGCTTGTGGGGTATTTTCTTGATTATTGAGTGATGTGGGAGGACCCAGCCCATAGTGCGTGGTACCACCCCTGGGCAGGTTGACCTCTGTTATATAAGAAAGCAGACTGAGAAGGGGCCAAAGGAGCAAGCCAGTAAGCAGCATTCCTCCATGGCCTGTGCTCCAGCTCCTGCTTCCAGGTTCCTGCCCTGAGTTCCTACCTTGGGCTCCCTAATGAACTGTGACCCAGGAGATGTAAGCTGAATAAACCCTTTCCTCTCCAAGTTGGTAGTGGTCAGAGTGTTTTGTCACAGCAATTAAGAAACAAACTAGGACACTCTAATACCAAAATGAGACAAAGACTCAATGAAAAGGAAAATTATAGACCAATCTCTCTGATGAGCACAGACACAAAAATTCTCAGTAAAATACAAACCAAATGCAAGAACACATAAAAAATATTATTCATCATGATTAAGTTGGCTTCATACCAGAGATTCAGAGATAGTTCAACATATGTAAACAATAAATACAATCCACTACATAAACAGACTCAATACAGAAACCAAAGTCATTCCATTAGATGAAGAAAATGCCTTTGACAAAATCCAACATCTACTCATGCTAAAATTCATAGAGAATCTAGGGATTCAGGGACGTATCTCAACATAATAAAGTCAATCTACAACAAACTCATACCCAACGTCATAGAAATCATTCCCATTAAAATCAGGAACAAGACAAGGAACTCCTCTCTGCATTCCTGTTCAATATACTACTTGAACTCTTAGCTAGGGCAATAAGACAAATGAAGGAAATGAGGGTGGTGGTGCTTGGAAAGGAAGAAGTAAAAGTATCCTTATTTGCAGATCATATGAATCTATACATAAAAGACCCTAAAAACTCCATCAGAAAACACTTAGGACTGATAAAAACATTCAGATATGTAACAGGATTTAAAACTAATATCCCCAAATCAGTAGCCTTCCTATATTCCAACAATAATCATACTGAGAAACAAATATGGAAAATGATCCTATTCATAATAGCCTCAAAATCCATGAAATACCCTGAAATAAATCTAACCAAGGAAGTGAAGGACTTGTACAAGAAAAACTTTCAAGACACTTAAGAAATTAAGGCATTGAGGAATATACCAGAATATAGAAAGACCTCCAGAGTTCACAGATCTGTTGGATTAATAGTGTGCAAATGGCTTGCCTACCCAAAGCAATATACAAATTCAACCCACAAATTCATTAAGATTCCAGCACAATTCTTCACAGAAATTATAAAAGTAATATCAAATTTCATATGGAAACACACAGGCACAGATACACACACACATACACACACACGCACGCATGCACACACGCACACATACACACACACACACACACACACACACACACACAATAGGATAGCCAAAATAAACCTAAACTAATAAAAGAAATGCTGTGGACATTATCAACCCCGATCTCAAATTATACTACAGTGCTATAATATTAAAACAGCATGGTGCTGGCATATTTAGCAGACACATAGATCAATGGAATAGAATTAAGGACTCATATTTAAGTCTAAACATTTGCAGCCACCCAAATTTTGACAAAGAGGCCACGAGTACACACTAAAGAAAAGGAAGCATATTCAAGAAATGGTACTGGTCAAACTGGGTAGCTGTATGCAGAAGAATGAAACTAGTTCCTTATCTCTCAACATGCACAAGTTTCAACTCAAAATGAATCAAGGAACTCAATATGAGACCTGATACCCTGAATTTGATAGCAGAGAAAGTAGGAACTACCCTGGAACTTACAAGAAAGGACTTTCTCAACAGTACTCCTATAGCACAAGCAAGAATTGACCACATAAAACCCAAAAGCTTCATATATCAAAGGAGACCATCATTCAAGTGAAGAGGCAACTTACAAAATTGGAAAAAAATCTTTACCAGCTATACCTCTGACAGAGGATAAGTATCTAGACTATACAAAGAACTCAAAAACTAAACTTCAAACAAACAAAAAAGCAAAAAAGACCCCACAAACAATCCAATGAAAGAGTGCAGCAAGAGCTGAACAGGGAGTTCTCTAAAGACACACAAATGGCTGGGAAATACTTTTTTTAAAAGTTCAATGCGGGGGTCTCTCCCTCTCTTCGTGGGTCATTGGCCACCAGTCCATGAGGGCAGGGGGAGCAGAAGCGACAAACGGGGTCAGGACGGCCAGTGAGCACTGATGGAAGAAAGCCCTTCCGGGGAGGCTGGTCCCAGGTGCAGTGAAACAGCAGTGATACAACTCCAGATTCCATGAAACAGCTCCATTTATTCAGTGGGAGGACTAGAGAAATTATAGTGTGGAGGCAGTAGCCAAAGCCTCAGCTGATAGGTGCTCATAGTACGCTTTATTTACATGTGGTAGTGGGCTCCTATCGTCTGACTATCAGGCAATGCCTGATTATCATATAGAAAAAACCTGGGGATAGTTTTCAATCCAGGTAACTATGCCAAAGGTCATGTTCCAAATAAGGTGAGGATCCGTGCTTGGTGGCACTTTCCAGGTAAGCCAGGAAGAGAGCAGGAGGCCCCCTGCTGAAAAGGGGAGTCCTTCCATTTGGCGCCGAGCCCCTTAGGGCTATCCGCACATGGAGAACTACAACCCTAACAGCAGGGTTTCTCAACAGTTCAACATCTTTAAACATCAGGGAAATGCAAATTAAAAATACTTTGAGATTTCATCTCATCCCACTCAGAATGGTTAATATAAAAAAAAATAAATAAATAAATAAAACCAACAAATGCTGGCAAAAATGTAGAGAAGGGGAAACTCTTATCCACTGCTGACTGGAGTGCAAACTGGTACAGCCACTATGGAAATTGGTGTGTAAATTCCTCAAAAAGGTAGAAATCAATCTGTCAGATGATTCAGTCATATTACTTTTGGCTGTATACCCAAAAGACTCTATAGCCTATTACAGAGACAACCCATTCATTCATGTTCATTGCTGCCCTTTTCATAATAGTCAGGGTCTCAAACACTCTACCATCAACTGATGACTAGATAGTGAATGTGTGGTACATCTACACAATGGAGTATTATGCAGCTCTTCAAAAAATGAAATTAGGAAATTAGCAGGTAAATTAATGGAGCTGGAAACAATCATCCTGGCTAAGGTAACTCTGACCCAGAAAGGCAAACATTACATGTTCTTTCCCATATCTGGGTGTTAGCTTTGAAATCTAAGATATGAATGTTTCAGTTAGAAACCTCAATGAGGAATGCACAGACAGTATCTGAACATTAATGCATATATATACCTGGGAGCTGCTTGGCAAGGAACACAGTGCCAGACAGAAGAGACCTCTTTGAATGCTTGGTGGGAGTGGTCCAGGAGCATCCCAGGGTCACACAGTACATTGCCAAATCTCTCAGTTATCCCCCAGAACTAGGTGATAAGACCCTATTGTAGAGGACAGGACATACTCAGGGTACAGGACTTGAAAAGATGGAGCAGAAACTGACCTGTAAGCCTTCTAACTGAAGTTGGGCTATCATACACTAGATGATGGTATGTAAACTGCCAAGGGAGAAAAACAATCAATGATCCAATCCACTCCTAAAGCCTAATAACCATAATAACCAGCAGAGCAAACTGCCTCTATTGGTGCAGTAGCAGCAGTATTATCTGGGAGGCAATCAACAACTACCTAATCGGACTTAAAGCCCTATCAATGGGAGGGAACTCATGGGTGGCCCTGTAAACTTAGCCAAATACACATGGCAGGAGAGGACATCGATCTCAGAGAAAACCCTATCTCTTTCATATCTCAAGACAAATGGAACTTCTTACTATATGCTAAATAATAGATCATTATATTTACAGACAAGCATACCATAATACCACTCACCAAAGAAGCTTCTTTTTGCAACAGATGGAGACTACTGCAGAATTACATATCTGGTCAGACACAGAAAACATGTCTGAGAGATGCCCAGTACTGGGTGACAAATTCACAGCTGAACCTCTACAACTAAGGCTCATGAAACATAGCAGAATAAGGGGTAGAGATAAAACTAATGCATCCCTCAACTCTCAGCAGTAAAGCTTCCTTGTACAACAGAGTGTTATGCACACAGGACACAAGTGGCCAAGTTTTAAAAAATAAGAGACTGTAAAGTGTAGGATATAACTCCTTTACGGAACCTTATCTACCCATGTCTCAAAGACCATAGCAGAAGACCAGGCAGAAAGATCATAAGAGTCAGGGCTGGTTGATGAACACAGGGAAGCAGAGGCTTCCAGACCACTGGAAACTTGCATAGTGTGAGCTTGCAGCAATGGTGGCATGGACCCATGTGAACTCAATTAAACAAGGGCCCAAAGGGCAGGAGAGAAATAGGTGGCAGGCTAGCCCTAGACTGAGAACTATTAGATGCTGATTGCTGTTGGGTGAGGGAAGAGCATGACTTATATACAATCACTAAATGGGATGATCAGACTCCAGTGGATGCATTTACACTGAAGGGCATTTGGGTACAAATGCCTGAATGAATAGGACTTAATTGTGGAATACATGAGGTTTGGGGGGGGGCTCTAAATTTGATTAAGAACTGTTGTATGAAATTGTAAAACTCAATAAAAATATTTTATATTATATACACATATATGTGATATATATTCCAGAGAGATCAGGAAACTAATAAATGCCCATTCAAGGAAGGGACTTTATGAGAGGGAAGATAAAATGCATGAATATAAAGGGGGAGGTGAATAATAGAGTAGGAGGGGTTAAATGGAGTTGGGAATGGGGGAGTGTGGCAGGGGAGGGAGTAAGGGGAGGGATAACTAACACTAAAACCCTTAAGGAAAAGTCATATGTAAACTTACCAATACAGAAGCTTCTTAAAGTATACGTATACATTATAAAAAGAGATTAAAAGGAATTACCCTACAACAGGAGGACATTGTCCCTTCTAGACATCACAAGCTAATGAATAAAAACCTCAATGCCAGGAACGGACTCCCTCTCTAGAACCTGTTGACCAGAGGGTGTGGTCCTATGGACCCTCAGACAATACTGGTCACTGCCCCTGGTGTTGGTTACCAACCAGAACTTCACAGACAGTAAGACCCTATTGCCAAACACCCTACAGACATGAGCTGCAGAATAACAAGGAGAATTCACAGTGGTGCTGACCTCAGAGGCTTATTTCCACTGCCTAGCATTCAGTGTACTAGAAGATGTTCTGCATGCCACATATTTTTAAAGACATGTTAGTTAAGCAGTAATATTTTTTCTAGGTTTAAATTTTTTTCTAGTTACATTTAACTTGGTGGATCCCATTTTTCTTAAAGAAATTTCTTTTTTTTTGTAAATTTATTTTAGAGAGGGTCTCCATGCAACCCTAGCTGGCCAGGAACTCATTATGTAAACCAGGCTGGCCTTAATCTCACAGAGAGTCACCTACGTCTACCTACTGATTGCTGGAATTAAAGGTCTGTGTCACTGCACCCAGCTCCTCAAAACATTTCACTGTAAAGAAAAAGGGAGATTGGTCCATTTATAAGATAGTGGAATATGGTTTGGGGGGACATATACTCATCTTACATAGCGTTTGCCTTCATAAAGACAATTTCTTTTAAGAATAACATGTACTATCAGCATGTTAACCCCATACCCTCCCCTTTCTATCCCTCTTTACCACCCTCTGAAAGTCTCCTTCCCTATTTTCTTCTGCTTTTATATCATATATGTGCTCATATCTATATCTATATCTATCTATATCTATATATCTATGTGTATATTTGTATATATTTAAATAATCTATATAAAGTCTAGATATAAAAGTGAGAGAAAACCCGGTGTCTATGAATCTGGCTTATTTCACTTAATAGGATGATCTCAAGGTGCATCTATTTTCCTTCAAATAACATAATTCAATTTTTATGACTGAATAAAATTTCATTATGTATATACCAAGTTTTCTTTATCTATGCATCTACTGATAGACCCCTAGGATGAATCCATAATTGGCTACTGTGACCAGTGCTGCAGTAAGCATGGATGTGCAAGTGTCTTTGTGATATCCATCCTTGTGAAAACAAACAGTAGCAAATAATTGAAGCAGGTGCTTCTAACTTCTTTCAACCAATTGGAAGTCTTTCCCAGCAGAAGTCATTTATCCATGAAAGATCTCCATAGGAATTCTGTGTAAAAATGCCAGGACTGTTTATTAAGTACACATGGAAATCTCTATTGCCATAAAATATTCTCTTTAGTGCATTAAATTTGACAATAATCTTTATAAACAAAAGTGGCTTCTGCTGTATAAATCTGAACACACCACTTTATATTTTTTAATATTTTATTTATTATTTTTATTTTTATGTGTATAGGTATATTGCCTGCATGTCGATAAGTGCAACCATGCCGTGCAATGCCCACAGAGGTCAGAAGGGGCTGTCAGATCCCCTGGAACTGGAGTTATGGACAGTTGTTAGCTGCCATGTGGGTGCGGGGATTGGAACCAGGGTCTTCTGCAAGAACAGTTAGTGTTCTTAACCGCTGAACCATCTCTCCAGTCCTATTTATTTATTTTTGAGACAGAGATTCACTTGCCTCTACCTCCAGAGTGCCAGGACTAAAGGCATTTGCCAGCATGCCCAGCTTGAACACACAACTTTAATCATGAAAATATTCATACAGCCTAGGCAGTCACAAAGATAGTCACATAATTTGGTATTTCTCAACAGGTCCAAAGCAACCTATCCTGTTCCGATGCAAAGTGACCACAATGCCTCTATCTCCATCCTGTGGCAGAGACTGCAGGCTGGCTATTATTATCTATTAAGTTCTTCTTATACAGAATCAATTTTACCTTTGGGTGTTCAGAAGCCAGGATAAAGCCTGCACCATTCAAACACTCCTGTAGTTAGTTATGGCCACACAAATATGGATAGTGTAAATGGGTTAGATCACATGACAGCTCTTGAAAGAGCTGTGGGGCTTTTGCCCTTAGTCTAACCTCTCCCCTCTTCTCTCCACTTCTTCCATTTTTCCTCTCCTATTTTCTACTCCCTTTTGTTGCCCATAGCCCTCCTCTCCCACCAACCCATTTAACATTAAGACGCTAAAGATCTAGTGAACATCTTGGGAAGTCAATAAGTTCTTGACAATTACAGACTCTCACTGTCTTAACTTCTCCCAAAGTAATAAGCAAAAACCCACTGCCCATTAGATATTATTGGTATTTTCCAATATTCTTTTAGCTTTGAACACCCCCTCTCCCCATTCTCCATCTGGAAATTCCAACAGACAGCACCATGTCTGTGCCCACACTCTCAGACTGGATCACTCTGTAGCCCACAGCAGGTAGCGATCACTGCTCTTGACCTCACCCCGTCATCACTATCTGCTTGTGTGCTCAAGGATAGAGCTGTGGCATTTCCCTGTTATTCCACCAGCCCCTTGTTTGTAGTACCTGAGTCTAGTTATGTACATAGAATTGGCCCAGAGAATATTATTTAAAGGAATGAATGTGTAGGAAATAAATGCGTGGGATTGGCTGTGTATGAGCATGTGTGTTGATGTGTATATATGAAAGGGCTCTAAAATATTCAAGTGTGTACAACTAAGTTATACTGAAAAAAAGATGCATGGTCAAATCAATTTCAAACTTTGAAGCATTACTATCTCTCATTGGGATGGGCAAATCTGCGATGGGATTCTGTTAGTTTCATAAACACCAATATCGAGCATGGGGGCATGTGATACATGTGTTTTTGAAATGCACTGAAGTGATCAAGTTGTACTATTTCTCAATTTTATATCCAGTAAGCAAAGCTAACCATAACCTTAAGCCATCGAATATTAGCTGTTCTAAAAATGTACTTCCCATCCAATACTTAACAATCATTTTGCATATGGGATTTCAATATACCATGTTTAAGTGAAGCTAAGGTATAAGTGCTACATTACAGGACCTAGAAATTCCATTGTTACTCTGCCTTATAAAGTCTACTCAGAATAATTTCCAAAGAAGGCAGTTTGTTTAAAAGTCTCAGTTGTGTGACCTTCAGCTCAAAAGTCTTAAAACAAATGTTTAACTGCAAAGGCATAAAACATTCACATGACTTCTAAAGGCACTGACATTTTCAACATTAGCATAATACTTGACCTTTGTGTCCAGTCTTCTGGGATGTGCTACTTCAGCATGTGGGGTTCTCTTTCTTACTGTTTACTGTTCAAAGGCATACCTTGAAGCATAAACTTCAAGAATATAGCAGTTCAAAGACAGGAAAGAACCCCTAAGAGGAGAACATCGCAGAGCAAAATTCAATTAAATTTTAACCTTTCAAACTTTAAAAGATGTGGAGTTGTTCCATTTCCTCCTTGTCCAAATTAAATTGGATCCCCAAAGACACAAAGATGCAGAGAAGTACACTGGCACAAACACAATTATTTTCCAAGAACCAGGTTAAGTCATGACACATCTCATTTATTCACCACAGTATAAATATATTCATGCTTCATAGATTGGTGTTTATTGACTTAATGACAAAAAGATTGTCTTTCATTTCCACAAAGAACTATGTCAGAATTGTAGGAAATTAAAGTCATAAAATCCTAAATTGTTACTTCTTTGCAGAAAGCATAATTCATGTGATACATGAAAATCAAAACCACTTACATCAAAGCTGCCCATGACTGGCTTAATCATTATTAAAATATCTCTGATATAAAATGATATTCAAGAAAGGCAGATTTAATGAAATGCTGGTCTAGAAAAGAAATGTAACAAAGAAGTGTTTTTCTTCTATCAGAATATTTTTTTAATTCAATGCTAAAGTTGGGGGAGGCCAGAGTCTATAATGAAATTAATGTGGTCATCCATTGAGGTTTAGAAAAATAGTATTAGAAAAATGTTCAGCAGTATCTGATTGTAAACTATTTTCAGTAGTAGATACATTGATTTTACACATTTTATTAACTATAAGATATAAAACATTTTTTGTTTTTTGGTCTTTTTGAGACAGTGTCTCTCTGTAGCCCCAGCTGTCCTAGAACTCACTATGTAGACCAGGCTGGCCTTGAACTCACATAGATACACCTGCCTCCCGAATGCTGGGATTAAAGGTGTGCGCCACTTTTTTATTTTTATGTGTGTGAGTGTATTGCCCGCATGTCAGTAGGTGCACTTGTGTTGTGCAATGCCCACAGAGGTCAGAGGAGGGTGTCAGATTCCCTGGAACTGGAATTACAGATGGTTGTCACCCACCATGTGGGTGCTGGGAATTGAACCCAGATCCTCGGCAAGAGCAGCCAGTGCCCTTAACCTCTGACCCATCTTTCCAATTCCCATAAAGCATTATTTTAATAGAAACGTTGGGAATCATATCTTTGAAGGCAGCAATTCTGAGAGTGACATTTTTTAGAAAACTTGAGAAATATTTAAAATTCAGTGTTCAGTAACTATATACTGTGCTGACATTACATTCATAGCTAGAAGGGGACTAGACATTGCCTGGGGCCACTGGCTGTCAACCTGAATTATGCATGTTTAAACCCAAAATGTTGGGCTGCAGCCCAAGGATGAGATTTTTTTGTTCTGAGATGGAATATGAGAAAGTGTGTTTCTACCCAGCTCTGGGTGAAGCCAATTCTTGCAACAGGAACTCTTCATACTTCAAAACAACTGTCTTACAATAAGAAAAACAGCAATTATTCATTCAAATTAACAAAAAAATCCACCTTTGTTCTATACCACCCCAAAATTAGTCTGTGAGATTCTAGTAAGACTTATAAATGATAAATGACTTAAATTTTGCTGATGGGTTGCCATAACAAAGGTCTCTGACTCCCATTTTAAAGCATATATTGCATACAAAAAATGACACTTTTCCATGTCATACCATATTGTCATTTAGTTTATGAAAAGTTTGCATTTAAATACTAAATTTGTATTTTAAAATGTGAAAAAAATAGAAAGCCGTCCTTGATACTGTTTCCTCCCCAAATAAGCTAGAAACTCAGTTTACTTAAAGGGAACATGCTGTGTTTTGTCTTGGGTGGCCAGTTCACTCTGTCAGTTCATGCCTGCTTTATCCATAGAGAACCTCGTACCCATCTGACTTGGCAGAGAGGGAAATCTCTCCAAAAGTCAACTGAAGAGAATGGCCTTTCAGTTTGTTGACTATTAATGAGCAAGGTGTTTTTAACAGACTGTGAAAGGAGAGAATATGTGACTGTGTGGAGTGTGTCCTTCTGTTCCTCAGTTGTGCCTTTGAATGTCCTTGATTCACTGTGATGACAGACAGTCTTCAGTGGCTAGGTGGGTGAATGTTACAGATGGTAACCATCCGTGGATGGATCAAGAGGG
The DNA here is from genome assembly GCF_000622305.1 of Nannospalax galili. Taxonomy (NCBI): domain Eukaryota; kingdom Metazoa; phylum Chordata; class Mammalia; order Rodentia; family Spalacidae; genus Nannospalax; species Nannospalax galili. The sequence continues at coordinate 2,943,351 of NW_008352325.1, forward strand.
GAGTGTGGAGTTCGCTGCTGCTCAGTAGCAAAATTAACAAAAACCTGAAAGAAATAAGGAAAATAGTCACTAGCTTCTAAGACCACTGGACCTTCTTATCTTTACTACTAGAAAGGGAGCCATTGCTCAGATATTGTCCAACGAGCCATAAAATGTAGGCATAATGCCTTGACACCATCCTTACCTTTACCTCATACACATGTAAATCCACTGAGCAGTCAAAGCTGGGATGATAATGAGTCACTAGGAAAGTCTCCATACATTAGTATCTCATCTTCAATAGCTTTACAGTTCTGGAGCTCTTCATAAAGCAAACACTATGTATTTTCCCCCAAATCAGCTATCATTCAACTTCTGCAGAATTTAATCAGTCCTTTCAGTATTAAGGTGTGGAAGGGAAGTTTGATAAACAGGACTGAATTCATTTCATGTCCAGTGCAGTTATGAACAAATTGACACGCTGCACCTTGAATGAAGTGCGTGTGCTGTCAAACCTCCCAGTGCTTACCATCCTCATTAGAAACTTGCAGAACTGAACACGCTTAATTAAAAGAAACAGCAAACTTAAGAAGCCATGTAACTAATTTTAAAACCTGCTGGATGAGGCCCATAACGACATCCCAAGAGCAGCATCCTGCATTGCTGAGGCACAGTACCTGCTCCAGAGTGGTCTGGCTGATGGAGTAATGCTTGATATTCAGGAGGCTCTTGTTGTTCTCTAGAACTTTGAACAGGTCAGCCAAGCATTCCCAACTCTTTTGCACATGGTATTCCAATACATTAAGGTGCTGTCCCTAAAAGTCAGAAAATGTGTGGCATCACAATCATCAGAAATTGTTGAACCAGCTTAATGATACTACATTTCATTGCCAAATTAGTTTGAACATGATTTCCCAACCATGCATGCGAGTAACAGTGAAGTGTATAGGTTAACTTTCTGAGTCTCAATAAAAGCTTATTGCTGACGATTAATGCTGAGGTATATATGATACATGGCATTCACTTGGACTGAGATGCTGTTCTGCTCTTAATGTGCATCCACTGTGCTATAAGCCCAGTGTGAACCTTAAAGGATCAAACATTGCCTACAGATATTCCAGAAAGAGGAAGTGAATGTGGCATATTAGAAATATCTGGAGGTTGCCTGAATTTCACAAGCGTCACGGGCTTCTTAGGTCTCAGATGTCCTTTTCATTAGTTGAGCAACTCTTGGTAAAATAAACCCATCCCTTTGACTCTTGTTTTCATGTGTGCTGATGGAGAGAAGGACATATTGACTGTGGCCCTCAGTGTGGTACTGAAGCACAAATGAGAGTGTTGTGTAGATTATTTGTTAAAAATGAATAAAGCATAGCTATTTATGGACTATTGCCTGCTATAATTTATGATAAATAAGAAATATCTACACGAATTATAGGCCAGGTATAGTCACCCACACCTGTAAACCCAGTGTTTGGGAGGCTGTGGCAAGATGACTGGGGCAAGTTCATTACCAACCTGGGCTATATGGTGAGTTAAAGACTTGACAGGCTATGAAGCAAGAAGGTGCCTCACAGAAAAAAGAAAGAAAGAAAGAAAGAAAGAAAGAAAGAAAGAAAGAAAGAAAGAAAGAAAGAAAGAGAGAGAGAGAGAGAGGAGAAAGAAAGAAAGAAAGAAAGAAAGAAAGAAAGAGAGAGAGAGAGAGGGAAAGGGAAGGAGGGAGGCAGTGCTTCCAAATCACTTTCATGTCAAAACAACCTAGTTACCTTGGCATAATGCCAATTCAGATTCAGTAGATTACAGCCTGCCATTCTGTGTGTTTGCAAGATCTCAGTATTGATGATGCTGTTGGCCTACATACCACATATACTCATCAAGTTTGAAGAAGATTATGACTCCAAACATTTGGTTCTTCTTAAATAATGTGTAAACTACCAAGCTTATAATCCTTTCAGCAAATACCTAAAAAAAAAACTAATTTCCACACTCTTCCAACCTGAACAAAATGAGTTATGCAGCAATAAGAGGGAACGTGTGTAATCATAGTCTACTTTGCGCAGTCCACCCACTGACCAAGCATATCTTCCATCCTTCAGAGTCATCAAGTAATGTCAGCCACTCATGCTATTTGTTTAAGATGTATTGAATTTCATCTGATGTCATATGAGTGTTTAGCCTGCATGTATCTATGTGTACCACATGCATGCCGGGTGCTCACAGAGGCAAGAGGATGTTGGATCCCCTGGAACTGGAGTTACAGAGGATTATTAACCACAGCGTAGGTCTAGGGAACAGAACCTTGGTCCTCTACAAGAGCAGAAAGTGCTCTTAACCCCTGAGCCATCTGTCTAGCCCATCCATGCGATAGTAGGGAGACATGACCAAAAATTCACAAAGAGGTGAAAAGACAACAGGTTCTATCTTTGATAGTATGGAATTAAATAGAAAAATGGCAATACACTTAGAATATGATTTCTACTAAAAGCAGTATTATATGAACTATTAGAACTACTGCTCTGGGTAGCTATTACATTGGACTTGAAAAAACCCTCCTGGAGAAAGGATGGATTCATTAGACAAAATCTTAGGAATTTAACCAAGCTCAGGAAGCCAAGAAAGTTACAAAATTCAAAAAGATCCTCTCCAAGGTGATAAAAGCAGCAAGTAATTTCTGGAAGAAGGAGACTCTCTCCACTGGAACTCCCTGCATACCATGCATTCAGCTCCAGGGATGCAACTGTCACCCATGCTGAGGTTGACTTTACATTGTTGCAATTGTCTTCCAGTCACCCACACTCCTGTTAGTAACCTGATAGACTCACTACTTCACTAAGCTAGACATAAGTGGAAGCGCTCCTTTGGTATGTGTACTCTCTAGGGTGGAAAGATATTTACTCAGGTTTAGCCTGGAAAAGTCACACCACATACCTTAAACTGGATTCCTGGAAAATGGAGCTTCAGGCAGTCAGAAATAGCAGCTGGCTGACTAGCTTCTTTATATAGCCAAATTTTGACTATATAACCATCACCAAACCTGAGAGGGAAATAAAAAATGTGGGTAGAACTATACATCTATTATATATTGACTTATGGTGGGGGTATTCTAAGTCTACTTGCACAGAATTAGAGAAACTCAGTAATGATTTCAAGTTGGTGGGTATTTGGATTCTCAAATATGTAATAAGGAGACTTAACTATAAGTCAGTCACACAGGTGCTGCCATTTCTTAATATTGCCACAGACATAGGTTTAACTTAAAACCAATCAACAAATGCAAAACTCAACACCTAGTCGATTAAAGAGCTAAGGTGAAAATGCAGATTTTGAAAGTAAAGTGCTGAGTTAGAGGAAGTCAGAGGCTGCAAGGGGACCAGCCTAGGAAGCATGTTTCTGGCCTTGTTGCTTCAAGGTCTGCAATGATTAAAATGTGGCTGGGAGAAGATGAGAGGGAATGTATAAGCACTTTAAATACATTTTTGTTTTTTATGTAAAACTATTTTCCCAGGTCCAAGTCTGGGCCCAATGGAACCTCTCCTGGTAGTGGAGGAAGCCTGCATCCCTTCAGGCACTGTTCCTAGCACAGCAGAACTATGTAGGTCGCTTCCCAGCAACCGCGGAAGTCATGTGCAGACTTAGAGTAATCTCATATAGTCGTCTTCAAGGTTTCAGGCTTCCAAAAACATTGTATCTTTAAAAATATTTTTATTAATTCTTCCATAAACGTATACAATTTTTTTGGATTATATTCAACCTGCACTACTCCCCCAACTCCTCTCAGATCCACCACCACCTCTTTACCTCCACAAACTTCCTGTCCTTTTATTTATGTTTATTTTTTCATTTTCTTACTTTTTGGTCTTTTTGAGACGGTCTCCCTGTAGCCTCAGCTGTCCTGGAACTCACATAGATCCACCTGCCTCTTCCTCCCGAGTGCTGGGATTAAAGGCATGTGCCAACTGATGGAGTCCAATTTATGCTGCCCATATACACTGGGTGTGGGACCATCCACTGTCGTGAGGTCAGCCTACCAGGGACTACATTCTTAAAGAAAACAGACTCTCCCTCCTAGAGAAGACATAGCTCCTCAGTTACGGGTAGAGGCTCATGAACCCATTTCCTCCATGCTAGAATGTTTATTGACTTGATCCTGTACAGATCCTGTGCAGGCAACCACAGGTGCTAAGTCCATGAGTCCAGTGGTTCTGTCACTTCCAGAAGATACTACTTTGCTCTGGTCCTCCCCTTCTTCCATAATAGTCCCTGAGCTTTGTGTATGGTGAAGGTACAGATGTGGCTGAGCACTTCACTGTTACTTATCCTCTTTCATCTGACCAGTTGTGAGTTTCTGCATTAACCACCATCCACTGCACAAAGAAACTTCCCTGATGAGGTCTGAGAGCTGCATTAATCTATAGGTAGAGAAATACAAATTTAGAGGGCAGTTTGATACTCTGTCCATTTATCAGAATCATAGTAGTAAGTTTACCCAGGGCTTATGAGCTTCCCAACAAGGGGTTCTTGACCAGATTTGTAGAACGAGGCATGTGTTTCCTCCATGGAGGAGGCCTTAAATACATTCATAAAGAGTTTAGTTACCCCTATAACATTCATGCCACTACTACACCGATGTTGCAACTCCAGAGACTTTTGTAGTTAGAAAGGTTCATATCTAGGTAAGAATGTTGATGCCTTTTTTTTTTTTTTACCCCCCTGGCAGTCTACAGACTGTGAAAGATACCCAGCAGGGAGAAAACTCCTTGGTTAGCAATAACTTGGGTATCATAGGACTTTTTATGTCCTATGACCAACATGTGTGGTATTCAAAAATAGAGTCTTACCACCAAGTTGTGGTGGGATATCAAGAGCGATGGCAGTAGCCTATATTGCTTTGGGGGAAAACTGTGTCTTGGTGGCTGAACATACTTCTTAACACCTTTTTTTACTCTATTGACTTAGGGACTTATTCTATTTATTATTTTATTCACCCCAGGTGTTAGGCATACAATAACATCACAATAAAGACCGAATACCTGAACAGACTATGATTATTGAAAGTACTATTTCAATTTTTTTTAACTATTCTGTATGTGTACAAGATGGGGGGTGGTATGTGCCATGGTGCATATGTGGAGGTCAGAGGAAATCTTTGTATAGTTACTTCTCTCTTCCACTTTTATATGGGATGCAGGGGTCAAACTCAGGTTGCAAGGTTTGCACAAGTATCTGTCATTGAAATTTTTGTCTGCTTTGTGCACTGGTATCTGTATTTCAAGTACAGAACACGGTATCTAGCACAGACTACTTAGAAAACCATGTACTTTTTATAGGACTTTCTCATAGTATTTCATTCTGAGAAAATAATTAGCTTAAAGGATGAACAAATGGTATGTCCAAAATCTTTCAATCATTGTTTACTTTGTAAGCATCACTGGGGAATAGTAAAGCCTGACCATAATAGATTTATGCCTCTTTTGTTTGCATCTTTGTGATAAAGATAAGATGGCCTAAGATTGCAAGGAGAGGCACAGATCATATTTCTGAGCACCCACTGAGTTCCAGGCCCAGGAGTTCTGTCCTCATCTCCTGCCTTGATGTCAGATATACGATAACAATAAAACAATCAGTGGGTAGAGACTGTCGTTCTCTGACCCTAGTCTTATCTGCCTTTCCTCCAAGGGGCAGATAGAAAAAGATGACAAACTGGAAGTAGGGAGGTACTTCATTGTCAACTCAAAATTAGCAGCCTTTAAAGGTGCAAAATGACTTACAACAGATTGCCACAGAGGATTTCAAATGGAACAGGTTTGCACTCCCTGTAGCTGTGGAATGCTAGTTGAGAACCATTAGAGCCCTGAAAGGTGTCACGGCTCCAGGAAGAGTTATAGCTCAAAGCTCTTGGGAATTTTGGGGGTGACAGAGCAATTAGAGCAAGCCTGTAAGTTAGAAGTAGCAGATCTTAAGGTCTGGAGCCAAAGGTCTCTGGAGCAGGAGCTTAGGACAGCTACAGGAATGAATTCCCAGAGTCCAGAAGAGTCTTAGAGGCTGAGGGAGGAATGGGGCCCTCTGCCTGTGGTCAATGGTAGAGTCTTGGAGGCTGGTTGCAGCCAGCTATCTGATGGGACAGAAGTCTGAGATGCAGACAGCCAGGGAGTCTCTAGTGAATCTTGTGGTTGCAGTTTTAGAAGGCTGCCTTGGTTACCCCTGAGAGTCAGGCTCTGAAGTCTTTGTGTCTTCATTGTCTATGGAATTCTGAATTCCATGCTCAAAGTGTGTGTGGAAGCAGGAGGATGCCAACATTTGTTGAGGACCACCTGGGTCCTGATTGACTGGATCTCTAACTACATCCAGTCAATCGGGAGAGTTATCCAAAAGTTAGCATCAGTTCTTAGTACTTATGGAGGAGCTTGTAGGCTACTGTCTTCTTTTCTGGGATGGTCAAGTGCTTGGGGCTCTGGATGATAAAAGATGGAGCCCTCCTGTAGCCAGGTTTTTAAATTCTTTTACTGCTGTTGTCACTGCATTGACAGTTGTCAGTTATCTGCTCTTTGTCCACTAGGCGTAGCTTCCCACCCATCAGAGAGCTCAACCGTGGGTTCAGTCTCATTGACTACAGCCCCTTTTCTTTCCAGCTGGTGGTTTCTAATTTACACATGGCTAATATTTCATTGAGGACCTTGATAAACACACATGGAAATATACAATAACGAGTTCCTTAACACATCTAGTCATCTAGCTTTAGGGTCAGCATAGGGTGTCCAGGTCAGTAGCTGTTCATCTGTTCCCCAAAAGTGGATATTGGAGGTTGAGCTGCTAACTGACACAGACCATCTTGTGCTGACTTGACCAAAGACTGCAGAGTTGGTGAACATTGTAGTGTTTCAGGTGAGGATGGAATGAAGCACCGGTGAATGAAGGCACTCCTCGAGGTGAAGAGCTGGGCCCCCAAGGTTAAGAGCTGGGTCACTGGCGCTCTGAAGCATACCCACTGAGCAGGCTCCCAGCCATGACTGTGTTCTTAGTGACTCTGATGACATAGTGTCATGAAGGGCCTGTGCCAAAGACATCAGATCCTGACAGCCTGCATTCCACCTAAAAAATATGTGACCCTGGAAAGTGGGGTGAGATTTCCAAGCTCGTCTGTCTCATCTAGAGATGGAGCTAAGAACAGATGCTGCCTATTAAGGTTGTTTGAGGACAGAATGAATTCATCCGTGTGAATCTCTTAGAACAGCTTTTGGCACTGGGTAAATAAGTAAATAAATAAACATGGAATTTGCTCTGTGCAGAACATCACCAGGAGAACTCTTCTTCTATTAAGTTGTTCACAGTTTATTTGGGACCTTCCAGGAAAGCAGACAAGAAACTCAAACATAGCTAAGAAACCACTGTGTATGAGGGCCAGTCTGTGGAAAGACAACTTCACCATCAGTTATCATTAACAGAGGTTGCAGCCATCATGGGCATACTCTGCTAATTTATTTTGAAAAATTCATGCTAATTTCCAAAACGTCTAATAAATTCTCTCTAAGCATATATGCATAATAATACTTTAAAATTTTTTTAAAAGTTACATTTCATGTGAACTAACACAGTTATAGTCTTTCTAGAGAGAAACACAAAAAGAAATTATACAGCTGTTAAGAAAAAAATGTTTTCAGGAGAAAATATTCCTTTAATAGGTAGGCAAATTTCTAAGGATTTCTTTAGAATACTTGGTAATACTTTGTAGACACTGAATTATGATAGCATAAATATTCAACAATTAAGAAAATATTCACAAATTATTAATTAATGATGAATCTGGGTTATATATTTAGTTTAGCTTTACTTTCTCTTTTCTGACTAGGTATGTGTCAATAGGGAATCTGAATTCCCTAAAGTATTTATTTGATTGCCATACTTTTTTCAAAGGCTAAAAGGTTTTAAAACAGCTGATGAGTCCTTACTCACTGATCTAACATTTCTAGATAATCTATTATGCCCACATCATTTATAGGAGCAATCAAATAAATAAATAGTAAATATCTACAGGCATAGGAAGCTTGTAAAATACTCTACAACTCTTTTGATACATTTGATATGAACTGTAATGTGTACAAGAAATGCTAAAACAGAAGCATGAGTGACATAAACAGAATGGAGTAAACAGCACAGCCAGACACAAAGGAATACACTGTTATGGAGTTCAAGATCACTGGGGAAAAGACCACTCAGACTCAAAACGTTCCAAGCCAGCCAAATTTATTTAGCTGTCCAGTGACTGTACTCTTTGAGCTGAGTTAGAGAATGCATCACTCACTCGGAGAAAAGTAAAGCTTTTAAAGGTAAAGCTCATATCCTAACCATTGGTACAAAATTTACTTAAAAAACAATTTCCTAAACAATGAGCAGTCAATGTTTGTTTCCATAGGTGAGCAAATAAGCAGTTACAGAAGCCAGATAAGCAGTCACAAAGCTCAGCTAAGTCTCCACTGGAGCCTCCCAGGATTATATAGGTGTGTTCCTTTGGGGTCATCTCTTCCTGGAACTGCTAGCCATGTGCCAGGGTAGGGTCTAGGATGACTCGCCAAGATGGTAATCTTACACAAAATGAGGAGCTCAGGCTATCACACACTGAGCAAACTGACAAGACAGCTGAAATGATGACTGAAAAATCGATCGTCAAATTGCAGAAAAAGTCCATGAACTTTTACACTTCTGGACTAAGACTCTATGCATACAAATATTTTCCCCTAAATTAAAAATCAAAGATGTATGAAAAATATGTTTGTTTTGTTCTCAACCATTAAAAATGTCTCTAGAAAGAATTTTAAATGATGAGAGAATGCTTATTATACGAAGTATAAAATGAAAAATGGAAAATGAAAGACTTAGCTGAATATCAGTTGTGCAAACATTTGTTAAAGGATTCAAGTGAAATAGTATTTGAACATTCTGTTAGTTATTTCTTCACCCTCTTCTGAATAATAAAATAAAGAGCACAAATCTATATTATAATTAAAGAAAAATACATATGAATTCTAAAAACATAAAGGGAGCATGCTTTAATTTTCATTTTCAAATATTTCTTCTAAAAATTATATGCATAAAACTTCTATACATAAAAACTAAAGTTTGACTTTAAAAAATGAGTATTGAGCAGGGCGTGGTGGCACATGCCTGTAGTCCCAGCACTTGGGAGGCAGAGGTAGGCAGATCTCTGTGAGTTCAAGGCCAGCCTGGTCTACATAGCGAGTTCCAGGACAGCTGGGGCTACAGAAAGACCCTGCTTCAAAGAGACAAAAAAAAAGTATTATAAAAGTTTAGTATTCATAAAGTATTCTTTTTAAATGTCTCTATTATGCAAACTTAATTCCATCCTCTACTTCAAAGGAATCTGAGCACGCGCGCACACACACACACACACACACACACACACACGTGCGCATACAAACATATACAATCCATTGATATGTTCTTCCCAACAAATAATCAGAATATGAAATCTCTTCTAAAATAGTATTTCTTCAACCATCACAGGATGAAAGCACAGAGAACAGGGGTAGAGGTACAACTATCCTGAGGTCTCATCAAGTACATATGTCACAGCTTCCCCAGGGGATACAGGAGTCTAGACATTGTGGACTGTGTCATCAGGCTTACCACTGCCCTGCCTCACCACCACATCCCACTTGTGGGGTGCTTCCTTTGCCAAATGTCAGCGAGCTCCCCTTAGTAATTAAACTTCAGTTACTTATCTTTAGGATACCTGAAAGGAGGAAGAGGAAGGCAGGAGCAGGTGGCTCTGAGGAAAGATGGCTGATTGTTGGGGAGGGAGCAAACATATGTATGAGGCTGGCATCTCTGCACTAGAAACTTCTGCATCAGTATCTCAGTCCTTAGGTGACTCTGCTAGACTGATAAGGAACCTGAGGAGAGGACAGTTCTGTCTGAATCCATCCTGAGTTACCAAGCACGGATTATCCCATTTAGTTTCCCAGGGTTTTAGATGCTGCTGCCTCTATCTCTATAGCACAAACATGGAATGGAATCTTGTAGATATTAAAGAACTTGCCCACCTCACGTAACTGAACAGGAATAGAAGGAGGTGTCATCTCAACAACTATAAGTTGAACACAAAACCCCAGGTTGCCACAGGACCTCATCTAACGGCCAGCACACTTCCCTTCTTTGTGTGATCACTATAACAACTAACAACAGTAAGCTCATTTTAGTTCTCACAGCCACCTGTGTGCTGCTCCCAACAGATGGCATCTCCTCTTTTTAAGAGGCAAAGTTCTGAGGCCCAAAGAGATCAGGATGTTTTTTTTTCCATTATGAGCTAGCTTATCTCCTGCAGAGCTGGGATCAGCTAGGGCTCATCCACAAGCACATCTCTTCACCTTAAGTGTCTTTGTTACTTCAACTTCCATTAACTTGAGCTTGGAAAATTTCTAATTATTGCATATGCAAATAAGAATAGTTGCAAAGATAATAGATGCAAGGTATTAAAATAAAAAGCCCCTGACAAATATCAAATAATAATGAAAAAAAAACAAAACAAAGTAGTGTTTGACAGCTGGCATAGCATTCCACATGGAAGAAATAGTCTATAAAAAGAGCCTCAATAAGCTTCTGAGTTTAAAAATAAGATTGTATGAGTAGATGGCAATGCTTCTCAATAAAAAAAAAAGCTTTAACTACATTAACATATCCCTCCATGAAGATTCTTCTCAGCAACTAGGAGAGTGTATCAATTACGTTTGCATTACTCTGACCATAGTTTCTGACAGAAATAAGGGAGGAAGAATTCATTTTGGCTCACAATTTCAGAGGATCTCAATCCGTCATGATAAAGAAGTCCTGGCAAAGCAGCCCATGGTAGCAGGAGCATACAATGGAACCTGTTCACATCACAGCAGGCCCAGAAGTCAGAGAGCAGCCAGGAACCAGGCTGTAACCATCAAGCCCACCACCACTTCAGCCAGTAAAGCCCCACTTTCTAAGGATTCCACAGCCTCCCCAAATAGCACGTTCAACTCAGGAATGAGAGTCCATAACAGCGGCCTGTAGGGGACACTTCACATTTAAAACACAATAGAATTATTTTCTGATGATTCTACCAAGCACAGAACTAGAATCGAGAGCTTGAGGTGCCACCGTCATCAAGAACAGCCAAGAGAACCACAGTTACCAAACTCAGGAGGCCACATTAGCTTTAAGATGGACAGTTTTTCACTCAGAGTAAAACTTGGGCTAGGGGGTATAGCTGAGTAGTAAAGCATTTGCCTAATGCATATAAGACCTTGGGTATGATTTCCAGTACCATAAACAAAACAAGCAAAATCCAATTCAATGGCCATGTCTGAAGGCTCTTCATGATGCCCAGCACCTCATCCCAAAGTGCCCTTCATGCTGCCCACAACAGGACTCATCCCACCACCCAGTCAGTCTGCTCTCCTGGTGCTCAGCTATGACAGACCTTACTCTGGATGTAGATGAGGATGTCCTTTTTATGTGTGAGACAGAACTGCAGGCTTCTCTGGCACTGTCCACTTCTACTTGTATCCCATTCATATTTGATAAAGTGCTGCATGCAGGAAATTCCTTGATAGAGTTTGGTGTAATGGTACCAATTATTTCCTTCATTAAATAGTAAAATGCATTTTCTATTGTTTCCTCTTTTTCAGAGCAAAGAAATCATTTGAAAAACTGAGACCACATTCAAGTCAGCAGGACAGAAAAGCAAATGTCTCATCACCAACATCAAATGGCTTTCACCCTCCTGAGTTCCCAAGCCATTTTGTTTTCAAAGTAGTGAGGTGACAGCTACAAGGCTCAACTCCCACCTGGCTTCTTGTGTTTTGTTTTGTGGTGGTGGTTGTATCTGATCATTTTCCTTCACTTCAGAAATGGTTTGAGGCTCTTTTAGGCAGTTCAGTTTGTCTGTGCGTCTCTCTCAGTCCTTATATCTTATACGCACTCAGGAAGGGAGGACCCGAGTGAATCTGGTCAGGTTTAGGGACTTCCTGGAGCTTTTTGATTTGTTTTCTTCCCAACTTTAAGGAGCAGAGTATAATGTTTCTCCTCTCTTTAGAATACCTTATGCCTTTATGAGCTTTCAAGAAGGGTGAAGGATAGAGTATTTAACCTCCCCCTTAGAACATCCTATTTCTTAACAAGCTTCCTGTCAAGATGGAACATTTTCATCTCAGAGGAAACTCTCACACACATCAAAGTCACAGAATTCTGTGCTCTGAGTGTCTATTCAATATAGTTCTGAGACCAGGTGTGCATTAGTTACTTTTCTGTTGTGATGAAACACCATGACCAAGGCAACATATAGAAGGAAGAATTTATTTGGCTTACAGTTCCATAGGATAGGAGGCCATCTTCGTAGGGAAGCACTGCAAGAGGCAGCTGGAACAGAAAGCTGAGAGCTCACATTTCAAGCTTGTACAGGAAGTAGAGAGAGCAAGGTCAAAGTGGGGCAAGACTATGGACTCTTAAAGTCCACACCTAGGCCCTTGCTTCCTCCAGCAAGGCCACACCTCCTAAACCACCACAAACCGTGCCACCTACTGGGGCCAGGTATTCAAATGCTTGGAACCTATGAAGATGGGTGGTGCATTTCTCACTCAAAGCACAACAAAGAGAGGAAAATTACAAGTCCTTTCACATCAGACATCAGCAGTGGTCACCAAGCATGGCTCACAGTGGTCTCCTCAGAGGCAATGGGGTTGAAAGCAGTCATTGCCTTAACGTTTTATCTCTGATTCTGTGAATGTAATTAAGCACACACTCCATGGAAACAGCTAAAAGCTATGGCATTCTACTTTTGGCTTGATTGGTGGTGCCCATGGAAAAGCCCAGAACACTTAGTGGGTTATACCCAGGAAAAAAGCATCATCACTGGAATGAAGAGCCTTCATAGCCAGCTCACGTGCACAGCCAACTGCAAAGGTGGATACTTCAGGGATTGCCGTCTCCCAGGAGAGGGGAGCAGGCACTTCAGTTTGCTTCTCTGTATGGTCCTTTTCAAAGACTGGCTTAGGCAGCTTTTGAGTTCAGTTGCAGAGGATGACCTTTTATGAACTGATCAAATCCCTACAAACAATTTTTGGGGGCCAGGTGTGGTGGCACACCTTTAATCCCAGCACTCAGGACACAGAGGCAGGCAGATCTCTGTGAGTTCAAGGCCAGCCTGGTCTACATAGTGAGTTCCAAGACAGCTGGGACTACAGGGAGACCCTATCTCAAAAAGACCAAAAAAAAAAAAAATCTCCTAAGAATAATGCAATGAGAAAAAGAATACTTGTCTAAGCAGAAAGGGTTGCTTTAAGGAATAACACTCCTTGTTGCTGACAGAATGCTTTGACAAGACAGACCCTGGGTGAGCCTCTGGGACCAAGTGTGGTGGGAATTTTCTACTGGGGCTTGAGGATAAGGATGGTATGTCATCAGTCAGTCAAAGGCACCAAGACAGAACACACTCAGGAATGTAGGGTGAGGCCAGGTAGATAGAAAGCCCAGAGCTCTCCAATTACTTCCTCTTTCCACATCACATTGAAAATACCAGCAATTACCAAACTCATAATTCTTGCCTGACTCAGCTTCAGAGTCCAGGGAATACATACTTAGAGCACACCATACAGACACAATGAGCAGGGCATGCAGATCATGTCACCCACCCCAAATTTAGAGCCTTTGGCACAAGAATCCTGGACCCTCACTAGCATGGAACCAACCACATATTCCTGAATCTCCAAGGGGAAAGAAAGCCGTAGTGGCGACTGAAGTATGGGAATGAATCATGAAGGAGGCAAATCTTTTCAACATGACTTTGAATCCCACCAAACTCCAAGTAATAGCTAGTTAGATGAACTTTAACAGAGAAAATCAGCTTCTGGCTTTGTGGGATGATGTATACACTTGAGATGGCTGACACCTTGCTGTCCCTGCCAATATTTTCATTGCAGTGATTTGTAGAATAATGTCTTATCAAAAGACTGCTCCTGTGTCTTCCATAATTCTACCCAATCATCCAAATACATCATGAGTAACAAATATAGTAACAGTATTGAGAAAAAAGTAGGGTCATTAGGAGAGTAGATCTTTAAAATGGTTCTCAAAACAGCAGACCTGACCTGTCCATTTGATGGGCACAGTCTATGGGTATAGGTACAAAATCACAAAGCGGTTTTGAACAGATATGGGTTACAGGGGCTGGAGAGATGGCTCAGCAGTTAAGAGCACTGACTGCTCTTGCAGAGGATCCAGGTTCAATTCCCAGCACCCCACCTGGTGGCTGATAATCATTCATAACTCCAGTTCCAGGGAATCCGACGCCCTCTTCTGACCTCTGAAGGCATTGTACAAGATGATGTACACTTACACACATGCAGGCAATAATACACTCATACACATAAAATAAAAATAACAAATAAAAAATGTTTAAAAAGAATAAGGAAACAAAAAACCCTAAATCAAGGAAAATAAGAAAATAATAAAAAGGAGAGTAAAAATTAATTATATCTAGTATGTAAAAGGAATATAGAAAACCCAATGCAAACTGGTTTTGGGATTTTTTTAATGCAATATGGAATATGGCTATGAAATGAATCAATATAACTGACAGATATTTGAGATGATTGATCAAGAAGGAAAGACAGGAGACTCAGGTTACAACTAGACATGAAAGAAGAGGTCTGAATTCTGGCCTTGTAGAAACAAACCATCTTTCACTTTGATGGTGAATGATACTAGGTGTTTAAGAAATAGTATCATTTCTACACAAATTCGATTGCAAAATAGAAGTATGTCCCAACTCATCATATTAGATCGGTATTACTTTATTAATAAGAAAATCAAAGACAATGCAAAGATGAAAGAAAAAAATACCATAAACCAGTATTGCATAGGAATAGAAGTACAAGGGAGCTGGAGAAATAGCTTAGTGGTTAAGAGCACTGGCTGCCCTTTGCAGAGGATCGGGTTCATTACCCAGCACCCATTTGGTGTTAACAACCATCTATCACTCCAGTTCCAGGGGATTCATAACACTATCTGGCCTCTGTGGGCATTGTATGACATAGGCATACTTACATACATTCAGGCAAAAACTCATATGCATAAAAATTAAATTTAAAAGAATATAAGTACAAATCTACTAAATGCTTGAAAAACAAATCCAAGAAAAAATTTTAATTTGGATATTACAATCAAATGAGATTTACCTTCGTTGATTATAATGCAAAATCCTTAATGTAGCATAGCACTTACATAAGTTCAAGAATGCTCATCTTTCTGTCATGATAAAGTACTAACCAGTCTGCACACAGCAGACAACTTTATCAACTTCCTAAAGGGCATCCACAAAAAGTACTAGAAATAATACTTGATGATAAAAGACAGGCGTTAGTCTCCCTGTCCATAGCTGCATTTTCTGTGGTTTTCTTTCTGCATGGGTGACTGCAATCTTACATTGGTAAATGAAAAATTCCAGAAATAAACAACTTTCAGATAACTCTCATCATTAATACATGTGGTTATAATTTGTACATTTTATCATTGACTATTGTTGTTGCTCTTTTACTGTGCCCAGTTTGTATAGCCAATCTTAACACAGTTAGGTCTGAGTACACAAGAGCAAAGTTCATTTAGGTTTCAGTACATTCTGTGGGTTCAGGCATCCCCTGGGGTCCTCCCTAGACAAAGGGGCAAGGTATCTGCAAGATACTTTTTTTTTTTTTTTTTTTTTTTTGAGACAGAGTCTCCCTTTACCCCCCGCTGTCCTGGAACTCCCTTTGTAGACCAGGCTGGCCTCAAACTCACAAAGATCTGCCTGCCTCTGCCTCCCAAATGCTGGGATTAAAGGCATGTGCCACCACGCCCAGCACAAGATACTATTTTATTTTCGTTCTGTTTCTGTGACAAACACTATGACTAAAAGCAACTTACAAGAGGAATGTATTCAATTCATCTTATGCTTCCATGTCACAGTCCATCACTGAGGGAGGAACTCAAGGCAGAAACTGAAGTCATAGAAGAATTGTGCTTGCTGGCTGGACTGCTTTGCTAGTTTTCTTATAAAACCCAGGCCCACTTTCTCAGGAAATGGTGCTGCCCACAGTGGAATTGGCCCTCCTATATAATTTCATAATTAAGACAATTCCCCATAGACCTGCCCATAGGCCAGTCTGATCTGGGCTTTTCTCTCAGATGACTTTAAACTGTCAAGTTAACCATTAAGGCTAACTAGGAAATATTCCTACTCTTGAAACATCTGTTCAGCATGTACTAAACGTTCTAGATGGGGCAGTTAGGTGGAAAAAGAAGAATGAGGGAAGAGAGAGAAAAGAGAGAAAGAACAAGACAGGAAGAATGAGAGAATGAAGAAAATCAAAGACATCTATATTGAAAGGAAGGAAATAAAGCTGTCCCTATTCATAGATAACATTATTACCTATAGAGAATACTAAGGAATATATGAAAACATTCAGCATGTTTGAAATACAAAATATCAACATACTAAAATTCAGTGTGTTTCTCTACATTTGAGATGAACAATCCGAAAGTTAAATTAAGAAATAATTCTTTTTCCAATATCATAAAATATTAAGTTTCACAAAAATACAAAGTGTATGCAGTGTAAATGTAATAACATCACTGTTGAAAAAAATGGAAAATCATCATAACTATAGGGAAAACACCACATGTTCAGTAATTGGAAGGACCAAGATTGTTGAGTTGGCGATACTCTCCAACTCAACCCACAGGTTCGACTCCATCCATGACACTGGTCACTGTTCATATTGGGTTTCTAGGAAGTAGCAAGACAAAAACTCTTTTAAAAGGAAGAATTAAGTTGGAAAACTCATGGGTTTCCAAAACTTGCTCCAATAGTAATCATAACAATTTTTTGCTGCCAATGAGATGCACATTTTCTTTGATGGATTAGAAGCCCAGAAGCGAACCCTGGGCAGAACTGGGTGGCCACATGCAGAGGAGTGAGAAGACATGTGGGCCTCACATAATCCGTACTGAAACTGTACAGAAAGCTAACCAAAGACCTCGATACCAGTACAGAAACTGTGACATTATGGAAGGAAATATAGAGAAAAACTACTGGTGATCTTGGATTTGGCAAGTTGTCTTCATATATGAAACTAAAAATACAAATGAAAAAAAGACATTAACAAAGCTTCATCAAATTAGAAATGTTTGTGCTTTAAAAGGCACTGTCAGTAGTGTGA
>NW_008352325.1:2960605-2966452 GCF_000622305.1 Nannospalax galili
ATATAAACATATAAGGTATCAATTAATAAATAAATATACTTGAAATGCCTTTATAGAATATTTCATTTACTCATATAGTAAAAATATATTTATATTGAGTCTCTCAGCTCAATAATAAAAAGATAACATAATATTAAAATGATTGAAATATTGAATAGAGATTTCATCAAAGATGGTATATAAGGGCACTGGAGAGATGGCTTAGCATACTGTTCTTTCAGAGGACCTGACTTTGGTTCCCAACACCCACACCAAGTGGCTCACAGTAACCTATAACTCCAGCCCCAAGGGAAGAGATGCCATCTTCTGGACTCCCAAGACACCTACAACTCACATGCACATACCCCACCCCTACATATATACATATAATTAAAACATAAAAATAAAATATTTCTTAAAAGATAATATGTAAATGCCAATATGCATGCAAAAATTGTTTGGGAACATAAGGAAAGTACAAATTAACACCATACTGTAACTCCACTTCACAACCACTAGAATAGCTAAAATTTAAAAGTTAACAATAACAAGTGATGACAGGAAGTCGGAACTTCCACACCCTGATAATGGGATTCCAAATGTTGCAGTCCATCTGGAAAATATCTTGGCAGTGCTTCAAGTATCCACATAGAAACCACAAATCTCACGTCAAGGTACATGTGCAGTGAAATGAAAACCTGTTTACACAAAACCTCACAAGAATGCTTATAGCAAAATCATTCACAATCATCAGATATTCATGAATATGTGTATTACTCAGCCATGAGATGGAATGCAGTAACATTCTATGCTATGACATGCTATGACATGGATGAATGTAACATCATGTTGCAATGAAAACCCCTGCATACATCACATGCATATGATTTCATGTACATGAAGTGTTCTGTAGACTTTTCCTCTGAAGTGAAATATTGCCTCCTGGATGGAGGAGGGGGGCTAATAATATTCAGGACACAAAGTCCTTCCACAAGGTTGTAAAAGCAGAAAAAAAATAAAACTGCTGTGCAAAGGAGATTCTCGGGCCAACTAAGCTGCCTGTAAGTGCGCAGGGGGCCCCAGGGTACAGCTTTTGTGACTTGTCACCATGCCGGATTGGAGATTTTGGTAATGTGACAGATTTTGAGTGCCTGTGCTCCTGCATCTAATCTCCTACAAGAATCCCCAATAAAATTGTCAGTTCACCAGCCTAGACTTGGGAGGGATCTTTTCTCCAATCTGCTGTCAGTACCATACTGGGGGTGAGCAGGCATTTGTTCACATTTCAGAAAATGGCACACAAGTGACAATAAGAGAAATTCAGGTTGCTCCGCACATTCACCCTAGCTAGACAGGTAAGAGAACTTGGACAGCCTTGTCCCCACCACAAGTCCATAGCTCTGTCCCCAACACAGCCAGACAGGCTAGCGGTTCCAGGGCCACCCACATCCTATGCACACCTATGTCTCTACAGCTCACCTCGGCTGGTCAGGCTAGTGGCATTGCATCCCACTAGTCTCACGCACTCCCACTTCCCTACCCCCAAGCAAATAGGACAGGTTAGAAGGCTCAGGACCTCCAGCCTCCAATGCATACTTTGACTGTTCTGTGTCCCAACCTCAGCTGGGCAGATAGAGATTTTGAACACCCCTACCCACACTACACACTCTAAGGCACTGCCCACAGTCTAAACAGACAGGTGAGAGTATTTAGGACCTTCTGTGCATTCTGTTATGCTCACTTCAGCTGCATAAGTTAGAGGCCTTGGGAGCCCTTATCCTGCTGTGCCTTAAATAATGGCATGACTGAATTAAAAGAGGATATGAGTAAGTGCCTGAAAGAATCCAAGAACAGAAACAAACAGATGAATAAAATTAAGAAGTTAATGCAGGTTACGAAAATAGTATTCAATAAAGAGATAGAAATAAAAAAGAAAATCCAAACAAACAATACTGGAACTGAAAAATTGAATAAGTCAAAAATAGAAGTGGTCACTTGGAGGATAGAATATCAAGGCGTGAAGATATGGTAGACAGAGAGAAACATTCAGTTAAAGTTAGTGGTGCACTAAAAATATGTATGTATGCATGAAACATGAGATTTAGGACTAAAGTTACAAATTAAGGCCATAAGAGAATTCTATGCTAGAAGTAAAGAAAACATTTTCAATGAAATCATAGAAGAAAATTTCCCAAACCTAGGGAAATCCATGCCAATCGAAGTACAAGGGTTATATGGAACACCAAATAGACAGGATCTGAAAAGAAACTTCTTAGATCCTATTACTGTCAAAACAATAAAATTCATGAAACAGAATAGAATATTGAAAGTAGTAAGAGATAAGGGCCAAGACACATATAAGCAGGCCTGTTAGAATGACAGCTGATATGTCAGTGGAAAGGCTGAAAGCCAAAAGGTCATGGAAGGATCAAGTTCAATTTCAATTTCTAAGAGACCACAAATGCCAATCCAGACTTCTATATCCAGAATCATTATATGTCATAATAGGAGAGAGAAAATCTTTCCATGACAAAAACATGCCAAAGCAATTCATGACCATGGAGTGACCTCTGCAGAGGCGAATGGAAGCAACACTTCAAAGGAAGAGAATGATAAATGCATACAAGGAGCTACAGAAGAGAAGATACTAAAACATTTGTTAAGCAAATAGGACTAAGCAAATTTTGACCAATCCAAAGGTCAATAAAATGACAGGAGTTAATACATATCTTTCAGCAGTAACTCTGAATATCAATGGACTCAGTTCCCCAATCAAAAGGTACAGACTAGTTGAATGGATGTTTAAAAAAGCAGAATTCGTTTTGCTACATCTGAGAAATAGACCCCTCTTGCCACCATCAAAGATGTATGTACCACAGGGAGAATGGATAGATAAGATATTTCAAGCAAATGGAAGTAGGAAACAAGCATGCATCATTATTCTGATATCCAACAAAATAAAATACAAACCAAAACTAGTCAGAAGAGAAAAAGAAGGTCACTTTAGGAACCAGTACATCAAGAAGACATTATAAATCTAATCATAAATGTACAGAATATAGGTGCACCCAATTTCATTTAAAGAAATGTTGCTAGATTTAAAGTCACAGATTAACCCACACAGTACAATCACGGGTGATTTCAATACCCCACTGTCACCAACAGACAGGTCATCCAGGAAAAAATGAATAAAGCCACAAAAGAGATAAATGACACCATAGATCAAATGTACTTAATGGACATCTGCAGCACCTTCCCCCGAAATATTACAGAATGCTAGTTTTTCTCAATAGATTCAATGTAATCCAACCAAAATTGCCACTCTATTCTACACAGAAATACGAAAAAAAAAAATTAGAGTTCATAGAAACCCAAAAGATCCCTGATAGCCAAAGCAATCCTGAGCACTGCAGGTGATTTTACCATACTTAATTTCAAGCTTTATTACAAAGCTAAAGCCATATAAAGCAATATGGGACTGCCACAGACATACATCTATGGACAGAACAGAAGACGCAGATATAAGGCCATGCAACTACAGCCACTAGATTTTTAAAGAAGCAAAAAATGCACACTGAAAGAAAGAGCATTTTCCACAGTGATGGGAAAACTAGATAGCGACACAGAGAAGAAAAAACAAGATTTGGTTTCTCACCCTGAACAGAATTCAACTTCAGATTGTTCAAGGGCCTCAACATAAAACCTGGAACACTGACAGCACTAAAATTTTAAGTAGGAAGTATACTTTATAATGTAGGCAGAGGTAAGGACTTTCTAATAAGTCTTTAGTTGTTCAGGATATTATTCCAACAGTTGACAAATGGGACTGAACAGAAAGTTCTCTCAAGAAGAACTATGAATGGCTGATAATTAGTAAACTGCTCAACATCCTTAGCCATCAAGGAGATGATTAAAAACTACTTGAGAGGCTGTCTCACTCCAGCCAGAATAATTATTATCAAAAAAATCAAAAGACAACAGATGTTGGTAAGGATGTAGGGGAGGAGAACCCTTATTCACCGTTGGTTTCAGTGTAGACTGGTGCAGGCACTATGGAAATTAGTGTGGAGATTTCTAAAAAGTTAAAAATGAACCTCCAGGTGACCCAGCAACATCACTCCTGGACATATGTCCAAAAGACTCTCTGTACTCTATGACTGTGCTGCCTACATATCCAGATTCACGACTCTCTAGTCACAACCTAGATGTCCACCAACTGATTCATAAACCAATAATGAAAAATGTGTCACACACATACAATGAAATTTTATTTATTGTAAAGAAATGAAATTTTCCTGTAAATAAATGGAGCTAGTGCGGTAACCTAGCACCAGGAAACGCATGCCACCTGTTCTCTCTCAAATTTGCATCCTGGCTCTCCATTATAGATTTCTCTATTTAAATTGGAGTGTCTATGGAGGCTGAGAAGTAGAAAAGGAATCATGGGGAAGACAGTAAGGGTGGGAGATAGTAAAACACAGGAGCTATGAAACCAGACAAGATGGAGAATACCAGGCACACAAAGGGTTAAATGGGGTTGGTGCAGAATGACAGAGAAAATGTTGGGGTGGAAGGAGGGCTAGCAGACCTAAGAATGCCTGAAAAACCCAATTACAAACCTGCTATTTTACAGTCTAAAAATATAATTTTAAAAAATTAACTATAGAAAGAACTTAGAGTGGTGGTGCCCTTCATGGATAGATAATGCTATTCACAGAAGTCATAGAATTTTAAATAAAAACCTGAGGTGCCATGTGCACAATCCCTTCCTGTGAATTGTTGACTGAAGAGATCCTACATTCTCCCCAAAGAACACTAGCTAGTGCCATCACTCTTGATTGCCCACAAAAAATGGTAAGATCTTATTGTTGAAGATACAACATAAAACATAAAAGTCATGTTGGAACTGAGTTGCAAAGTTTTCCCTGCTGAAAAGCATTCAAAGTGCTCAAAGGTGCTGTACTGAGTGCTGGGAAAGAAAACTCACCAACAATCTCTCCTAACTGTAGCCTGTGCATGCAACAGTACTGTTCTACCAGGAAGCATATACTCACTGGTGCAGCAGTGGCATGACTGTATGGTTCATACCCTATTGCCTTGTGATTGGATTGGAGACTGAGCCCCTGAGAGGGAATACACATCTGGCACTATAAACCTGGACAAAAGTCTATCCCTGGGGAGATCATGGGCCCAAGGAGAGAACATATTTCCATTTTTCCCCAAATAGACATGTTATAAAACTTTTTTTCTAAATGTTTATACCCATAGACTAGTGCTGTTCTCAGCCTGGGGCAGAGAAGCTTCTTTGTACAGAGACTCATATCTCCAAGAAGTGAGAATAAGTGAATATTGAGCACTCAGCCCTAAATGGGGCATCTACACCTTCTGCCAATGGCCCAAGGAACATCTTGGAAGCAGGGTGGAAAGAATCTCAGAGGATAAGTTGCTATGACATGATGCCATTCAGATATCTTGGAAGCAGGGTGGAAAGAATCTCAGAGGATAAGTTGCTATGACATGATGACATGATGCCATTCAGATAAAACCCAATTCTGACTATCATGAACCCAGCCACAATGGATAGCTGCACAAAACTGGGCCCTTCAATTTCCATCATAGATAGAGGAGGTGCCCCTGAAGCTCCCCATCATCCTGAGGATCTACTGACAATCAATGATTATGCAGACTGGGGTAGGATTTCTTCAGTGGAGTAGC
Source organism: Nannospalax galili (assembly GCF_000622305.1). Lineage (NCBI taxonomy): Eukaryota > Metazoa > Chordata > Mammalia > Rodentia > Spalacidae > Nannospalax > Nannospalax galili. Next base: position 2,966,300 of record NW_008352325.1, read on the forward strand.
CTCTAGGGAATTAGTTGGGAGGGAAGAAGGGGTTCAGATGCAAAGGAAGGAGGATAACACGGTAATGGGGGGATGAAGAGAATCACAATCAATTTCATGTATGTATGTATGTATGAAACCTTTAATAATTTTAGAAAGAGAAATAGAAATTTA
>NW_008352325.1:2967498-2978935 GCF_000622305.1 Nannospalax galili
GAACTTAGAGTGGTGGTGCCCTTCATGGATAGATAATGCTATTCACAGAAGTCATAGAATTTTAAATAAAAACCTGAGGTGCCATGTGCACAATCCCTTCCTATGAATTGTTGACTGAAGAGATCCTACATTCTCCCCAAAGAACACTAGCTAGTGCCATCACTCTTGATTGCCCACAAAAAATGGTAAGATCTTATTGTTGAAGATACAACATAAAACATAAAAGTCATGTTGGAACTGAGTTGCAAAGTTTTCCCTGCTGAAAAGCATTCAAAGTGCTCAAAGGTGCTGTACTGAGTGCTGGGAAAGAAAACTCACCAACAATCTCTCCTAACTGTAGCCTGTGCATGCAACAGTACTGTTCTACCAGGAAGCATATACTCACTGGTGCAGCAGTGGCATGACTGTATGGTTCATACCCTATTGCCTTGTGATTGGATTGGAGACTGAGCCCCTGAGAGGGAATACACATCTGGCACTATAAACCTGGACAAAAGTCTATCCCTGGGGAGATCATGGGCCCAAGGAGAGAACATATTTCCATTTTTCCCCAAATAGACATGTTATAAAACTTTTTTTCTAAATGTTTATACCCATAGACTAGTGCTGTTCTCAGCCTGGGGCAGAGAAGCTTCTTTGTACAGAGACTCATATCTCCAAGAAGTGAGAATAAGTGAATATTGAGCACTCAGCCCTAAATGGGGCATCTACACCTTCTGCCAATGGCCCAAGGAACATCTTGGAAGCAGGGTGGAAAGAATCTCAGAGGATAAGTTGCTATGACATGATGACATGATGCCATTCAGATAAAACCCAATTCTGACTATCATGAACCCAGCCACAATGGATAGCTGCACAAAACTGGGCCCTTCAATTTCCATCATAGATAGAGGAGGTGCCCCTGAAGCTCCCCATCATCCTGAGGATCTACTGACAATCAATGATTATGCAGACTGGGGTAGGATTTCTTCAGTGGAGTAGCCTCTAGGGAATTAGTTGGGAGGGAAGAAGGGGTTCAGATGCAAAGGAAGGAGGATAACACGGTAATGGGGGGATGAAGAGAATCACAATCAATTTCATGTATGTATGTATGTATGAAACCTTTAATAATTTTAGAAAGAGAAATAGAAATTTATATGGCATAAGGTAAATTTGCTTTGGTTTAGGCTAGGGTAATAGAACAGAGGCGTGTCAGCAAAGAGATAGGGCTTCTTTTTGAAACAGCAAAATGTTTCCCAATTAACTGTGGCAGGTGTTGCACATATTTGGCAACCTATTTCAAGCAATTTATATGGCATAAGGTAAATTTGCTTTGGTTTAGGCTAGGGTAATAGAACAGAGGCGTGTCAGCAAAGAGATAGGGCTTCTTTTTGAAACAGCAAAATGTTTCCCAATTAACTGTGGCAGGTGTTGCACATATTTGGCAACCTATTCCAAGCTCTTGATTTTATATATTTCACACTGGTGAGTTATATGGCATGGTAAATACCCCTGAAGAAGCTGCAAAAACAGCTAGAAAACATTTGCTAAAGACCAGCAAAGAAGATGGCTGGGCTTCTAAGAAACTGTTTACAAGATGTTTGAATATTGGTAGATTGTAAATATGTCCCTGGTTCTTAACTTCTTCAGATACTCACGACCTTTGCATATAACCACATGATGTTTTTCCATGGTGAATGAGAAACCCTAGTCCTAGGGGACTAGCCACGAGACTAGATTTTACCTGCTGGACACGAGCAAGTAAGTTACCCTTTGCACCTTGACCTGTCCTTTCTTGTGCCTCAAGCTTTCCTGATCTCAAAACTATGATGAGTGACAGGTGGGATAAGTCACACCCAGTTATACTGATCAGCCATCTGCAGGGAATCTGCAGTTTCATTTTTTTTGGAAAGGGGGATTGAGACAGGGTCTCCCTGTAACCCCAGCTGGCCTGGAACCCTCTATGTAGACTAGGCTGGCCTTCATCTCACAGAGTTCTGCCTGTCTCTGCCTCCAGAGTGCTGGGATTAAAGGCATGCATCACCATGCCAGACTTAATCTGCAGCTTTCTAAGGGTGAATTTTGAAACCACTGAGCTTCCTAAGTGTGAAGTTTTGAAACCACTGAAATTTTTTATAAAATTGGCAGCATTTTTTAACAAGCTGTAATTATTTCATGTTTTCCTGTGTCTTTATTTGAATGGAGACAAAATCCAATATGTGAAATGTTTTAAAGCCATGGACTAAAACAGAGAAAGACTGAGGATTCATTTAGCTTCATACAAGTACATTTGAGATAACACTTTGAACTCAGAGTAAGTACATCTCCCCAGTCCCAATTCACGCCAAACCTACAATATAGCTCTGACCTAATAGCGATGCATTTCCTGGGCTAAGCTACATTTTCTTGTGCTTAAGTCTGTTCTTACAATGAAAAATCACAATCCTGCAGTGTACGGTTGAGTTTTGTGTGGCAGGTTTTGCTGTCTGCATGGCACATTAATTCATGGCAGGCCACAGTACATCCGTACCAAATCTGGCTTCCCAACAGAAAGGTGACAGCAGAATACTGCCAAGGCCATGGCAGCAATTAGGACTGAATCACACACCTGATAGCTCCTGTTAATGGAGACACTGAGTGCAGACACAGACCTGCTTCTAAAAGCTGCAAACAAGAGTGAATAATGCACTGCTTTGAGAGAAAGCAGGCTTCATCCTGTCTAAAGAAAAACGGAGTTGGAATAAGAGCATTTACTGAAGTGGTTAATGATTGATATTAATATTCAGTGTTCAGTAAGCTAGACAGAGTCCAAATGCTTCCAAGACTATGTCTGTTTGATTTCTCATTTAGATTCCAGCCATAGATACTTGGAAGGACTTCTCATTAAGAGAACAGAAGGGCAGGGCTAAACTTTGGCAGAGCAGGGTCTCCTCTTGGAACTAGTGTTCTTGTCTTGATGGCATTTTCCAGGGTGAATGAGATGGCCTGACTTCCCAGGTATCCTATTTCTTGGTTCATGTACTGGAGTACATCAGATCTGGGAGTAATTAAGAATAGCTAATAAACTAAGTTTAGGCCACAGAAATCTCTGTCATTCATTCATTCATTCATTCATTCAACAAATACTCGGAATATATGTAACATACCATACTCTATCCAAATGTTAAGTATACATACATAAACAAAAATAAGGATCTACCCTCTTTGTTATTGGGCACAGGCAGAAAATAACAGGTAAACAAAGGAACACTCTTTAGTGCCTACTGTGTTTTGGTACACGCGAGAGTGACAGGAAACTCAAAATGCAGGGATGTTCACAACTTAACATCTGGAGTCAGTCTGCTACCATACTCTATCCAAATGTTAAGTATACATACATAAACAAAAATAAGGATCTACCCTCTTTGTTATTGGGCACAGGCAGAAAATAACAGGTAAACAAAGGAACACTCTTTAGTGCCTACTGTGTTTTGGTACACGCGAGAGTGACAGGAAACTCAAAATGCAGGGATGTTCACAACTTAACATCTGGAGTCAGTCTGCTTCATCACTAATCAGTACAAGCCAGAGGAAGGAAGACAGCAGTAGCAAAAGGTGTGGTCTTCTCCACAAATTCACATCTACCTTTCATATCCATTTGGCCAGAGGAAGCTGCAGGGAACCCTGGGATGTGTAGTCTTGCTGTGCTAGCCACGTTGCGTCCTTACCTCCAGGTTCTCCTGCTCTGTGAATGGGTGGAATGGGTTCTAGAAACCTCTCTGCAGTGTCAGAAAAGCAGAGAACCCATGTTTCTCTTGGAGAGAACATTATAGTTTACAGTAGAGGAAAGGAGGCCAACCCCTTCTGGTGGGAGCACTGCAGGTGTGAGGACCATTTTGTTTTTTGTTTTTTGTTTTTTAATTTCAAAATAATATAAAATGTTTGCTATTACTCCCATTGGATAAAAATATCCACCTTTCAGGTGTGTCAATAATTTCAAAGTTTTATGTGTCACAAATAAAGATCTGACTGCAAGTCTCTGTTTCACCACACCTTGCAGGCTGTTTGCCACAGAGGAGTTGCTCACATGTTCAAAGGCAGCTAGATGTTTTCTCAGGAAATGAAACAAAATAAAATGCCACAGGAGAACCTCATGGCTACCATCAGATCCATGCCCATGGCATTGTTTGGAGCAGGGCTCAAACAATCCAGAAATTGAGGTGAAAATTTGCTTCTTTCGGGGCTGGGAAGATGACTCAGCAGTTAAGAGCATTGGCTTCTCTTGCAGAGGACCCAGGTTTGGTTCCCAGCACCCACAGGACAGTTAAAAACCATCTGTAACTGCAGCTCCAGGGGATCTGATGCCCTCTTCTGGCCTCCATGGACACCAGGCCAGAAAACGGTACACATACACATGCAGCAATCACTCATACACACAAAAAATAAGAATAAATAAATCTTCAAATTTGCTTCTTTCAATAGTAACTTTGTGTTGAACCTACTGCCTAGCTTTTTGGCCTGTTTCCCCATTATGACGTAACAATCACCTGTGCCATAAGGATTAGCCTAGATCCTGCGTATGAAATTTTGGCAACTGACCTGTGGAAAGTAGTTGTGGAAATGGCTGCAGGGGCATGACTCTGAGTTCAAATCACTTTACTTCAGAGTTTGTAAACACTGGTTCAAATCTTGGATGAATCCAGCTGTCCCATCACTGAGCTAAGAAAAGCTAGTAAGCACCCAGCTTTTACATTTTCCCATCCTGCCTCCAGCCACAGGGAAAAGCATACAGCGATGAATCTCCACAACCTTTCTTCGTTACCAATTGTCTGGGCTCCTCACCAGGATCTTCCAAGAATCATGTCTTCTACCAAGAATTCTGCTCTCCTCGATGTTCATTCACCACCGACACCTTCTTCTCACTTCCCAAGCTTCCAGTGTTCCCCCTTTCCTTAAGCCCAGACCAGGCTGCTGGACAGTTGACTCATTTTCCTGCAGCACCTCCTACTCAGCACAGCCTAGTCCATGCCCTTGCCAGAAGTGACTTTAGCTGATCTTATTTAGAGTATAGCTAGAGAATAGAAAGAGCTACTATAGGCCAGTCTCTTGCTTCCATTTGTTTCTCCATCTTTCCATCTTAGAATTGTAATTTCCCACTTGGGGAATTGATCCAAACATTACCATGGAGTGTATAACCACTAACTGACTTCTAAACCATTTTCAGTCAAGTTGCTATGAGCACAACTCGTACTCTACTTTCTTATGCCTCTGTCTGTAACACAAGCAACAGCTAATGCACATTTGTGGCTTAGCTGCGCCTTGCCCACAGAGACTCCCATACCAACCTTCCACTAAGGCAGTAGCCTGTTACACTCTCTTTGTTCAGTCTTACCTCGTGTGTTTTGAAGCCTTCTCACCCCTCTTTGGTTCTGCTTAGTCCAGTTGCTACAGAGCTCATGCTTCATTCACCATTAATCCTCAGCACTACACAGATTGCACTGGTATTTCCTGATGCAAACCAAGCTGCATCCCATGGCGTTATGCTTACCAGTCTCTTACAGAGATTGTCACAAGACAGCACTTACATGTTCAGGTGACTGATACTACACTAGGCTTTGTATGGGATTAGTAATCACATCATCATCTCTAATAAAGGAGTCTAGCAAATATACTCAAATGCACAGAAACCACAGGTGTGAATCCCAACCAAAATTCTCGTCCAAGCTGGCACTGGCTTCTATCACTTCATTTCCCATCTTCATTGTGAGTGAGAAATAGTCAGCTTGTTATTAATGAAAAGCATTAGGAAATGAAAGCAGAGTGCATGTCCCCTTTGGTAAAGTGACAGCTCTGGGGGACATTGCTCATGATCATTTCCAAGAACAGAGGCATTCTAGACTACCCAGCATGAGACAGAAAGGAAGATGTTAATCTCGTCCCAGGTAATTACCTTATAACAACATTAATTTTGTTCATGCAACATGATGTTGTGAAAACAAATGAGAAGGGAATTCACATGCAGCAGCTGCCATAAAAATACGTTGAAGACACACAGCTGAGTGAACAACTCCTCTTTAATAAAACTATCTCTTTTAAAGAGAAATAATTGGAGTTTAGTTGTAGCATTTGAATTATATGATGCTTTAAGCTAAAGTAAAAGTCATGAGTATAGCATTCCGTAGGACATGACTGCATGGCTTCCCATCACGGCAAAAATCATAGAGAAACTCCCTTCCCCATCTGTGAAAAATGACATAACATATCGAATTATCTGTTTCACTTTTAAATGAGCCAGTTTATTATTTGGGGATGTAGTCCTAATCTGAGCTTTTATGTTTATGGTAAGGTTTTATGGAAGCATTCAATCAAAGTTGCCACAATGAAGCACATGGTGTTACAGAAGGTGACAAATTAATTTGCAGCTTCGCAGACAGTTGTAACTTGTGAGCTCAAACAGCTTTACATTCCCTTTCAGTTTGGAGAAGAAAGTCCGCCAACACCTTCCAGAAGAGAGCATTTTAAGTTAAGTGGCCACATAATACAACTATGATGGTGTCCTTTGAAATTCATTCCTTCTTTTTACTCTGAATGCCTAAAGCTTTCACTTTAGCATCTCAAGACAGTGGAAAGGCTCACACTACCTTTAGGATTTTCTGTAAATCATTTAAATCTTTGTTATAATGCAGGCTTTATTGTTCTTCCTCCCCAAATCAGAAGTTGGCCTGGTATACTTCAAATCGCAAACTCCGTGTTCAGAAGCATGCTGCATTTTCCCTTCCTGAGAGAATTGTTTCAGTCTCAAGTCTCTTTTTTAAGTCAGTTCCAGGGGCAGAAAAGCAAGCAGCTGCAGCCTGCAACTGTTTCTGGCTCCTTAAAGGTGTGCTATAAATGGGCCCAGTCAAGGCAGCTACCAGGGCTGTCAGGATTGCTTCAAGTATGACATGCAGATTAAAGAGTACATCCCTAGTCCCAGGAGCTGGAATATCAGTATCAAAAGATATCTACACACACACACACACACACACACACACACACACACACATGCACTCATACATACACGTGCACACACTCATACACACATGCACACATACATACACACTCATACAGATATGTACACATGCACATACACACACCTCCACACATTCACACATATACATATGCAGTCACACATGCATACACATACACACTGAGTCACACACACATACACACATTCACATTCACAGATGCACACTCACACACATTCACATTCACAGATGCACACTCACATACATACACACAGACACATACACATGCACACTCCCTCCACACACATGCATGTGCACACACACATAGGCACAGCTGATGTGCTCACTCATAAACTTATAAATCTCCATGGCATACAGGGCTATTTAGCACATAGGACTGATCTGAAATGGAAGTTCTATATTCTCTAGAGCTTTGACCGCTCAACTAACAAGCCGTCTTCAAACGAGGAAAGATTCCAGCATGAGCCTGACTGTGGGATGACCATTCAACATCCGTGTTTTTCATTCCTCCTCGATAATGGAAATCTAATTTTATTTAAGTGGCAATTCATGCAGTTTAAAGCCAGATTTCTTGGATTTCCTAGTAGCCAGGAAACTAAGGCAACACAAGTCCCAGTTGCTAGATGGAACTTAAGAGTGAGCACATGCTGTTTGTTGTCTACATAGAGACACAATGGGAAGAGCAACAGGAGCCACTTTGATTCCAATCTAACTGTAGAGACAAAAGCCACCAAACAGATGCCAATATCCAGCTGCTGGGTTCCATTGTGTACATACGAGTGTGCAAACGTGGTCAAATCAGTGAATTTACTCACATCAGAGTGGCTGATGCTCATTTACTTAGACAAATATGGCTCCTAACTTATAACAAAATTCTCAAAAATACAGCAGAATGTGGAAAACTCCTGAAAGAAGGTCTCAAAGGGGAAGGAAATCGTGGGATTATCAAAAAGATGAATGATGGGAGTTGGAGAGATGACTCAGCAGACAATAGCAAATACTGTTCCTACGGATGACCTGGGTTTAGGTCCCAGAACCCAAGTCAGGCAGCTCACATTGCCTGTAACTTCAACTCTAGAGGATCTGAAACCTCTGGCTTTTGCAGGGACCCGCACTCAGGTACACAGACACATACCCCATACACAAACAATCACATGCACATAGTAGTAAAATCATAGTAGTAAATCACATAAATTCTAAAAATGAATCTTTAGAAAAGGTGAAAGACACAGAATAGAAAAACAATTTTTTCAAAGATACAGAAGGAAGAAAAGGATGATGAATAACTTTTTTTTAACTATACCCAATGACTACCTCATAAATGACTCTTCCCTCAAGAAATTGGAAATTATGAATTCAGTGAAGGAGAGGATGAAGTCTTGATCTGATGTAGAAACACAATCAAAAATCAGATCAACGAGGTATAACTTGGTACACATGTAACTGAAAACCAAGTCCCAGGAGCAAGTGCAGTTCCATGCCTGTGCAGTTCTAGGATGTGTGCCAGAAGGATGCAGGACCCTCTGTGATTGAGCTTGTGAGCTCTGGAGTAACCGAATCCCAGCTCCCCACAGGTATGAGACCCAGCTCAAAGAGGATCAGAGTGAGGCTCCATGTCACAGAGCAAGTGGAGCAGGTAATTACAGAAGTGAAAGGAAGTGACCCTGGGGAAGTCGTCCAACCTTTCTGTGACTCATTTCTGTATCTAAAACAAGGAAGTTGTAATAATAACTATTCCACAGGATCATGGGGAGCATTAGAGATGCACATGGCAAACCAATGTTTGACTTCATTTTGCCAGCATGTTCATTGTGTTTTCTTTGCAATATAATACTTTGCAAATACTTTGCAGCATAATTTATGCTAATACATATCAAGCAGATGAACTTTGAGGACTCAGGCAGCTTGAGGAAGAAGAGAGTACACTGATTAGGGAAGAAATAACAAGGAAAAGGAAAAGTGATGCAATGTTATGGAAATGTTTTCATAGGTTTATTTCTTTTTATTTTATGTGTATGAGTGTATTTCCTGCATGTGTGTAAGTGTACCTGTGTTGTGCAATGCCCGCAGAGGCCAGAAGAGGGTGCCAGATTCCCTGGTACTGAAGTTACAGATGGTGTCAGTTGCCATGTAGATGCTGGGAATCCAACCTGGTTCCTCTATAAGAGCAACCAGTGCTCTTAACTGCTGAGCCATCTCTCCAGTCCTTGTTTATTTCTTACATGTTTATCTGTTATAGAAGGCAAACTTTACACTAAAAAACTGTATTAAGTTTAATGTGTCAGTGGCTCTGACACAAGCCAGCTTTTCTTTGATAAATTCTACAGTTTATATCCATTAACAATTAAGCCTAAACCTATGGCTCACATAATCAGATCCCAAATTCTGGATGGACAGGGATCGTGAACACTGTGATGGTCTCAGTCAGTGAATGACTCCTCCCATGGACTTTGTCTTACAGAGGCTTGTGGCCAAGTTTAACAAGAGAAAGGCAAGCAGCTAAAAACTGAAACATAAATCTCCTGACAATTAGGAACAGGTTATAAAACATTATACAGGCATTCATAAAAGTTAGAAAGTGTGACGTTTTATTTTCGTTTAATGATACTTGGTAAAGGTGAGCAGAGCACATATGGAGAGCAGTTGCTAGTAGGTTCATATGGCAAATGATTGACCTTAAGAGAAATCATCAACAAGGTGGACCCTCCCTGTATCACAATGTGTTACTCAAGGCACTAGAGACATGTCATCCATCCTCACATGCCATTTCTATCCAAAGTGCTGTCTCCAAAAAGTAAACATAGTTGCACTTTATATACTTTATATGTTATTATCTGTGTACAAACATATACATATAACTACGAGAACAGTTTGAGAAGTCTAATCTTAAAACACTTAGTGAAAGTAAAAAGATTTACCAACATAAAAGGCTGAATTACTTTCTATAAAATTATGATTAAAGAACAAATTAAAAGAAATTGGAGGGCTGAAGAGATGGCTCAGCAGTTAAGAAATTTTACTGTTCTACCAGAGTACCACTGTTCAGATAGATCCCAGTACCCACATCAGGCAGCTCATCTGTAACTGTAGTTCTAAGGGATCTGATACCCTGGGTCTCCATGGGCAACTGTACACATATGTCCATGTACCCTTTCACAGACAGACAGACAAACAGACACACACACACACACACACACACACGCACACACACACAAATAAAAGAGAAGAAAAGAAAATAATTCAAACATCTCCAAATGACAAAAATTATAACAAGACATAAAACTCAGAAAAATTTATAAGAAAATATTAAGCTTCCAAAGAGTATATGTAAGGAAGACATGGGGAGATGGTTAACTGGAAAGAAATCTTTAGTCTGTTATCATCCCTAATGAAAAGTAACCATGGCAGACCTCCTTGCCATCTCAAGTTAACAGACACCTTTTAAAAAGTAGGGTTTGTGGTAAAATGGACACTCTGACTCTCTGTGAGGAGGGTTATATTAGAAGCACTTTTTGACAAAGCACTTTGTGTGTCAGGAGGTCATTTCTCCTCCAGGAGGTACTTGAACCCTGCAATCATCTTCTCCCCACTACCTGTGTCACAAAAATGTGGGTATGGTGCTCTCCTGGGAAAAAGAAAGCTAAATGTTTTAGGGAAACAGCCTGGGAATTTATGTCTTTGGCTTGCTAATTATAGTTATTTAAAGTCACCCTTAGCTTCTCAGAGCCTTCATATACTGCTGTATGTCAGGAAGAATTAATTGGACCAAACTGTTTGGAAAGCGCCTTGTTAAAATACAGCATCATGCTGCTGAGTTGACAAGAAACACTGAAATGGTCAGAGAAGCTCAGTACCTGTTCTTGATGTGCTGAGGGGGGCCAAGACACCTGAAGCTGCCGTCCACCATGATGGCCAGTCTGGTGCACAGAGCCTCACACTCTTCCATGCTAAGAGGAAATAAACAAGCTGAAGTGAGCCATGAACTAATGCTGGGACACCTGATTCAAACTTCAGACATAAAGAGGAAACAAAAAAACATTGAAATCTACCCAATGACTTTATAGACATACACAGGTGCCAAGGATCCAAGTGCAACCAATTATGACTAGTAATAATCAGATACATACAGATTAGAGACACATGCACCAACATCTCAGTCTTATTAGAAAAAACAATGAGTCTTTCTGTAAGAAACAGTATATTTTAAAATGAAATGGAGATCTTCTTTAAAGGTTAAAAATTCATTCAATTTTATGTCTTACACGGCTTATAATGAGTTCAATATTATATAACTGTATTAATTCAACAGCAAACCTAAAAGTTTTATAGCCACTTTTGTAAGAGATGTATCTTTGCTCTGGATACTGTTACTGAGTATGTTAAAGCTGTAATGAAATGCTTCTTCTAAAAAAACTTTAAAAAACACTTTAATTAGCAAATATTAATTGTGCAAA
>NW_008352325.1:2979103-3001764 GCF_000622305.1 Nannospalax galili
CAGCAATACCACAAGCATACAGTATATGTACAGAGGTGCTTAACAAAAAAGTGTGATTTTTTTTAACAAAGAGAATTATATAATGATATTAACAGACAAAAATGAAGCCTTGAATCAACAGAATCAATAAAACAAAAAATGGATATTACGAAAATAGGAACATTATAATATGAAAATTAGTGTAATGTAAGATTTCTTATTTTATGTTTTTTTAAACTTTATTTTATTTTATTTTTTATGTGTATGTGTGTATTGCCTGCATGTAGGTAAGTACACCCATGTCATGCAATGCCCATGGAAGTCAGAAGAGGCTGTCAGATCCCCTGGGACTGGAGTTACGGACAGTTGTTAGCTGCCATGTGGGTGCTGGGATTCGAATCCAGGTCTTCTGCAACAACTACCAGCATTCTTAACCACTGAGCCATCTCTCCAGCCCCTATTTTATGTTTTAGTATCAGATTCAAATGATGTAAAATATAGTACTGTAAATAAGATTTAATTTGTAATTATAGTTTAATTGTAATATAAGTTTAATATTAAATATAGCATTATAAAGGTTTATAATTTACTGTTATAATTATGAGTTATAAATTATAATACACATGTAATATAGTACAAATAAAAATTAAATCATCCCCATGAAAAATATTGGAAATAATTATATAGTGTGTCTTTATTTTTTGATTTATTTATTTTTATTTTATGTCTATGAATGTTATGCTTACATGTATATGAGCGCATTACATGTGTGCAATGCTAATGGAAGCCAGAAGAGGGTATCAGATTCCCTGGAACTGGAGTTAAAGGCCATTGTTAGAGGCCATGTGGGTGCTGGGAACTGAACCTGGGTCTTTTGGAAGAGAAAAATATAAAATATACTTAGAGGAAGAAAAATTGTAGAAAACTGTGTAAAGGATGAATGTCCTAGAAGAAACTGTGACACTGTTGAAGTCATTGCAATGAGGAAACACTAAATAGCTGCACTGCTAGTGGTTTTAGAGCAAGAGCCACAAATAGCCATTGGCCACATTACTGCAGATAAGCTCTGAGCATGGAAACAGTCTCCAAGCATAGCAGGAATAAAAGAATCTTCAAAAGAGACATTGGACATACTTCACAATGCAGCATCTCCAACTTCTAGTCAGAGCGTCAGAACAACAAACTAGTATTTAAAACAACAATTAACAGGGTCAGCACAGAGCCCAGTGGTGCAACACTTGCCCATGGGCTGTTCACTGAGAAATTAAAAAAAAAAAAAAAAAAAAAAAAAAGGGTGAACCCAAGCCCCAAGATGAGAAACATTCCCCCAGGGGGTTTACCATAAAAAAAAAAAAAAAAACAGGCATAGCAGATAAGATTGGATAAGATTGATGTGCTTCCCGTGATTGCTACAAAGAAGTCATCTATGTGGTTTTAAAACAAAAGGAACTATGCATGGTTAAAAAAACATAGCAATGAATTAGAAACTTAACCATCAAATCAACTGATCTTAGCCCCGTTTCTTAGAATGGCTTTCATCCTATGTTCTCCTCTGTGTCGCAAAGGAAATGTACTTTCCCCTCTATTCCATTTCGAATAGAAACAATGAGCTATCAGGTCAATAAAACACCCTGTTAGTTATAGACATCTTCTCAGAAGTTCTAAGTGTGCCATCTCATATACGCATGGTGGAATAAAACATGGCAGAACTCTTGAAAAATCGATTTGGCAATAATTCCTTTTCTGGAACTTGAACTAGGAATGTCTATAATCACTTATTTATGAGAGCCACAGCCCAGGACTGCCGCCAGCAGCCTGAGGTGTTCTCTGCCCCATAGAGACCTCCATTCAGGTAAAACCATATCCTTGACTACATCAGAGAAAGGAATTTCAGGATGAGTCAGAGTGGAGCAAAACAGCAAGTTTATTAAGTAGACAGACAGAGGGACACAGGAAAAGGACAGTTCACACAAGACGGAACTGGATTCTAGGAGAATTTCATTGAAGAGTCTTACAATGGTATATATGTGATTCTGTGGCTTTTAAAGTTACATTGCTCAAAGGATTAATTCACAAGGTTTAAAGCTTAAGCAAGCTTAAAATGAGTCGATTAAAAATTAGGTGAAAATATGAGCTGGTTTACATATGTCTCTCCTCTTAATTTCTTTTCTAAATAAAATTGTAAGGTAGTTTTGTGAGCTGTGTGGTTCAGATTTGGGGGTGACAGAGAAGTGACATGCTAAACCTCGAGATTGCAAACATTCTGACCCTACGTAATCATGGTTTGTTTTGGTTTAATCTGTTTTGCTGAAAGGTTTTTTTCAGCAGGAAATATGAACTTGACCCAAAGTTGAGGTGTTTCTTTCCTCTCTCACCTCCTTTTTATTTTCCCTGTCTTTCTACCCTGTCTCATTTTATAACAGGGAAAATCTGGAAATAGGTAAATGTCTTCCAGTGGGTAATGCATCATTCATAGAATGGAAGTGTATGCTGTTAAAATGCATGTGTGGGGTGTGTTGGCTGTTGAAATGAAATACTCTAATGTCTAGTTACATGGGGAAGAAGCAGGTACATAGCAATGGTATGATAGCAGTTTACTAGGAAAACTGCACAAGTGAAAGAAGATTCCAGGAGGAAATAAATTTTTAAAAAGTATGAATTTCAATATGTAATAGGTAAAGATAACGTAAAATTTCTTTCCCTCTTTCTTTACCAACACTTCGTATAATACGAATTTTCCTTGGGGCATAGGTATTATACACATTGGCGGGCATCCATCACAAAGCAATTTAGCTGCTGAATCCGTGTGTGGTAGGATCAAGAAGCTATTTCCATGTCTTCCTTGCAGATAGTAAGCACCCAGCATGTGGAAAGCAATGTATATGTATAATGTATAGGACAAGTTGAAATAAGGTGAACATGTTGCCCTGGATTTGTGTTTGTGTGTGTGTGTTTCCCCCCTATTTCTTTAAGCTGGGAAGCAGGCACAGTGCTGATCAATCAACTTTAGACATTAGCCATAGCTGTGGGGCAGTGCACAGATGGGTAGTGACATGGGGGCTAAACCCACATGTCCTTGGAGGATCTCAGTGAGCACAGCTACCAACACAAATGGTTAAGTGAGAGGAAACCATGTCTTGTCTGAGCCACTATAACGTGAAGTTTCATTGCTATGGTAACAATGTGAGGTCTATGGAGTGCATAGAATAGGCATTATAAATCTGCTCATATATTTTCATGAGAGTATTTTTTCTCTGATTATTTATTTATTTTTTGCAGTACTGGGAATTTAATCCAGGAACTTCTGCATACTAGGAAAGTGCTCTACCACCAGCTAAAACCCCAGCTCTCTTTCTACATTTTGACATAAGGTGCCACTAAGTTGCCTAAGCTGGCCTTGAACTCACTATGTAACTCACGCAAGTAGCCCAAGTTAATAGTAATCCTCCTGCCTCAGCCTCCCAAGTAGCTGTGATTACAGATTTGTGTCACTTGGTCTGGCATCTGTTTCATTAACTAATTTATTATTATTATTATTATTATTATTATTATTATTATTATAAATTTGATCTTTTTTGAGACAGGGTCTTCCTGTAGCCCCAACTGGACAGAAACTTGCTATGTAGATCAGGCTGGCCTTGAACCCTTCGAGATCCACCTGCCTCTCCCTCCCGAGTGCTGGGATTAAAGGTGTGCACCACCACGCCCAGCTCATTAACTAATTTAAATTTAAAATAGGTTTATCATATTTATGACTGCACTGTGGGTAAAATATGAGGTCATTTCTGTATTTTTCCTTAAACATACTTTGGACAAGTGGAGGTATAAATCATTATCAGTGTGAATCCCAGGCTCACTGTAAATGACACAGTAGTTCTAAGTAAAATGTATGATCTGCTGAACTAGTATGCTTCAAGCATGTGAGGACCACAAAACCAGAGCTCAGGGCAGAGAATTTGAGTATTTTCTTTAGAGAGAAGAATATACAAAACCAGGAGCTCATCAATAATGAAATAATTCATATATCATTTACTTAAAAACATAGTAAACACTGAATTTCCATCCCAGATGATTAGATGTGTAGTTAGGTGAGGCAGAATTAAAGCCCTGCTGTGATGGTTTGAATGAAAATGTCCCCCATAGGCTCCAAGTATTTGGACATTTTGCCCCCAGATGGTGGCACTGTTTTGGGAGCATTTAGAAGGTGTGGCTATCCTGAAGGAAGCATGTCACTGGGGGTGGGCTTAGAAACTTCTTAAGCCTTGCCGGATTTCAGGTTACTCTCTTGCTTCCTGTGCCTGTGTGATGATGCAAGAGCTTAGCTTCTGCTGCTCCTGCTCCTGCCATCTCCAGCCACCATGGCTCCCTGCCAGGATGGACTATAATTCTCCTGGAAGCATAAGCTCAGATAAGCTCTTCCTTCTATAAATTGCTTTGGTCAGTGTTTCTATTACAGCAACAGAAAAGTGACTAATATAGTAATTGGTACCATAGAGTGGGCTGTTGACTGTGAAGAACCTGACCATGTGGGGTTTTGAAGAAATGTGGAAGACTTTGGAAGGTTGGACTAGAAAAGCAGTTTATTGCTGTAAGGGGAGCTTAACAGTTCATTCTAGTAAATGCCTGGAAGAAAGTAGTTTTGAGAACAGAGGGAAATAAGGACTTAAACAGCATTTGGGATATTTTGGCAAAGAGTCTGGCTGGCATCTGTTCTCGACCTAAAAGCTTGCTTGAGGCTAAGTTGAAAAGCAATGGACTAATTTCTCTGGCAGAAGAAATTTCAAGACAGCTTAATGTATAAATTGTGGTATGGATATTAATGCTGAATATTATGCAGATATACACTGAAAAAGAGCAAATGGGGCAGAAAGAAATACAGTTTGGATTGAAAAAGAGCACTAGGAAGATAAATGTTGGAGCTTTGGCATATGCTGGATAGGAGCCCTTTGATAAGGAGATTAAAGTGATTAAGGAGGGACCTAGAGATTTGGACTTAAACAGTAGAGAGAGTGCCTCCAGGGCAAGACCACAGCCAGTTAAGCCTCCAATTCAGGAAAGGAAAATGCTGCAGGGGCCACTGAAGAGAAAACCTTCTAAAATGGATAAAGCAGGCTGGAGTCCATCCCAAACGTGGCAGTGTTATTCACCTGGTGCTGGCTTTAGAGGCATGAAAGATGCAAGAGTGAAGCGGTCATAAGTTCTTCCTCCACAGTTTCAGAGAGCCGCTGAGGCCAGTCAGCATGCAGCAGGAGTTCTCTTGCATAAAGAAGGCCCTGATAGGCCATTGCGTGATGCTGTGAAGGTGAAGCCTGGTTGGCAATGGAGACCGCAAGAAGATGTCTGTGATGCTAGAGCTGTGAGGCATCTGCCAAGAAGACCTGCATACAGGGAGTGGTACCAGCACGAGAGAGATGTGTGTTGCATGCAGCAATGCTAAAGAGGCTGAGCCATCTTAGCCCTTTGGAAGTAAAGTCCCAGAAGTTGGACATGGAGATACTGGATTTGGTGTTTGCCCTGCTGGTTTTTGGTCTTGTTTTGGTCTGTTATTTCTTTACTATGCCTCTATTCCTCCCCTTTGGAATGATAATGTGTATTCAGTTCCACCATATGTTGGGAGTATGTAATTTGTCTTTTGATTTTATAGAGGCTTACAATTAAGATATTTACCTGAGTCTCAGAAAAGACTTTGGACTGTGGACTTTTGAATAGTATTAAGACTGATAATGACTATGGGGACTTTTAAAGTTGGACTAAATGCATTTTGCATTTTATATAGTCATGAGCCTATGGTGGCCAGGGGGTAGAATGTGATGGTTTGAATGAAAATGTTCCCCATAGGCTCTAAGTATTTGGACATTTTGTTCCCAGATGGTGGTGCTGTTTTGGGAGGTTTCAGAAGGTGTGGCTATTCTGGAGGAAGCACATCACTGGGGGTAGCCTTAGAAACTTCTTAAGCCTTGCTGGATTTCAGGTTACTCTCTTGCTTCCTGTGCCTGTGTGATGATGTGAGAGCTTAGCTTCTGCTGCTCCTGCTCCAGCCACCTCCAGACACTATGCCTCCCTGCCAAGATGGACTGTAATTCCCTGGGAATCATAAGCTCAAATAAGCTCTTCCTTCTACAAATTGCTTTTGTCAGTGTTTCTATCACAGCAACAGAACAGTGACGAATACACCTGCATTGAACTTGTGCATCAGTGTTTGATGTGGGAGGAAGAGGCTGGATGGTCTTCCAAGGATGGACAGATTTCTAGTCCTCTTAGTAAGAAATCTATTATAAACTTCTGCTCTACTCTGAGTTTTCTCCTCCATGTTTTCCCAAGAATAAGAGGCAACAAGAGATGAAGAAGAAACTCTTATTTTAGAATCACAGACTGACACAGGCTTCTCTTATCTTCATTCACACAAAGTCATCAATTCTTCATGCTGCATGAAGAGCGAGAAATTTAATGGAAATCAATTTGTATATGTGCATATGTATATCATTAGTATGAAACCAAATGAACAGGAGGATGCAAAAGGGAAGCCTAGATGATATGGGGCCTTTCTGAGAATATCTATAATAATTATATATTATAAAAAATAAAAAGAATTTTTATCATGACACCATTTTACTCCTCTGAGGAGCTGTGGCTGGATGTCAAGACACATGCCTGCATGCTAGCAACAGATGCCAGCAGAGTCAGTACAGCAGGATGCAGCTGCCAGAGTGGCCAGAGCAGGATTAACATGTAAAGTAAGAATATATGAACATTCTGGGACTGGAGAGATTAACTCTGTGGTTAAGAGCACTGGCTGCTCTTGCAGAGGACCTGGGTTCTGTTCCCAAAATCCACATGACAGCTAACAACCACCTGTAACTCCAGTTCCAGGGGATATGATGGTCTCTTCTGACCTCTGTGGGCATTGCACTTACATACATGCAGGCAATACACATAAAATAAAAATAATAAATAAAATATTAAAGAAAGAATATATGCACATTCTGTGCACAAATAGAATAACTATCAAACTTAATATGTTTCTGTGTAAAAGTTTATTTTTGTTTGGTTTGTTTTTGAGATAAGGTTTCCCTGTAGCCCCAGCTAGCCTGGAACTCCTATAACAGACCAGTTCGGCCTTGATTGAGATCTACCTGCCTCTGCCTGAAAAGTGTTGGGATTAAAGGCATGAGCCACCACACTTGACCAAAATTTTAATTCTGGAAGAGAAAAAGAACATAAATTAAAATAAAACAAAAACTCAGGTGTGGATCTGTGGCTGCATCTTGGTATGAAAATTGTCAAATCATTTCCCCCTAAACGAAGTACAAAGCTGGACAAAATTGAGGAACTAGCCATTAAAAAATTCTGAAAATGAGCTGAAGGCATGTAAGAACATGAGGACTACGGCCAGGGAAGACTGGTACTCTGTGGCATGCAAGCCACATGCTGCTGTCTCCCTCCTGAGCTTCATCAATGGGCTGCAGCAGGCAGGGGAAGGCAGGCTGGGAGACAAGATTAAAAAAAATCACAAAGGGACCAAGACTTACTTTCAAAATGGGAAGAAACGGAATGTGGGGACTTGGAGCTGGATCAATAGAAATTATCCAATCTGAGACTAGACCAAAACAAGATTGAAAATAAACCTCAGGCAAAGAAATTCAAAATAAACACGAAGTGGGCCAGTATTAAGTTAAAAAATTGGTCAGAGAAGCCACCCCATCTAAAACATCTATTTTTCAATAAACAGACATAAAAGGTATGCAAAGAAATGGGATTTAGAAAATGCACTGGGGGGGGGGCATAGTCAGAAGACCTTGTCTCAACAAACTCCTTAATGTACTGCTTAAAAAACACACAATTGCAACTATCATGAATACACTAAAACTACAGGAAACCATCTTTCTAGCTTGCTTTCAATTGCTGTGACAAAATACTTTGCCCAATACCAACTTGGGGAGGAAAAGGTTTATTTGGTTTACATTTCCCGGGTCATAATTCATCAGGGAACCCAAGGTGGGAACTCAGGGCAGGAACCTGGAGACAGGAGCTGGAGCATAGGCCATGGAGGAATGCTGCTTCCTGGCTTGCTCCCTTGCTTTCTTATACAATACATAACAACCTGCCCAGGAGTAGCACTGCTCACAGTGAGCTGGGCTGTCTCCCATTATTCAACAATCAAGAAAATACCCCACAGACATGGCCACAAGCCAGTCCAATGGAGGCAATTTCCCAGTTGAGGCTCCCTCAACCCAGGTGTGTCAAGTTGACAACTGAAGCTATTTGGCACAACTATTATTGAGAGAGCTAAAATACAGCCCGCCAGAAAAGGCAACAGATTAGAGATTCTAAGAAAGGAAATGAAAACTTAAAAAATTACAAGTGGAAATCTTTCGATTAAAAAGTACAATAGGTTAGGCTACTTAAACCTCCCCACATTGTCCCCATCTCTGCCTTAGGCCTAATACTTCTCCTGCTCCTCCCACATGAGACCTCTGGACTAACCTGACAAGCATGCCTCTTACCACTCATCAAAACAGCTTCTTTTTGCAATAGATGGAGACAATTTCACCGAGAATAATTGTCTGTGAGATGCCCAATCCTAAGTGTCACATTTACAATGCAACCTCTACACCTAAAGCTCAGGGAACATAGCAGAACAGGGGACAGAGAGAATATTAATGCATTGCTCAACTCTTACCAATGAAGCTTCCTTATACAACAGATAAAGCCACAACTGACCAAAATCTACAGAATCAGACTGTAAAGTGGATGTCCCTGGATGAGACTCCTATAATAAGCTTCTGCCACTGAGGGTTCAAGGACAATTGGAGAAGAGGGACCTGAAAGACTATAAGAGCCAGGGGTAGTGGATAACCACAAGGAAAGAGTTTTCTAGATACCTGGGAACTTGCTCATATGAACTTACAGCAATGGTGACAGCATGCACAAGAACCGTGCAAACACAAACCAACTAAAAAGCCAGCACAGAACTGGGGAAATGGGTATGAAACTCAACCTTAGCTGAGAATTGTTGGTAACTGATCACTGCTGGGTGAGGGAGAGTTGGTCTCCTTTAAGGGAAAGATGCCAGGTATGTTAACCAGGCTCCAGTGGATGAACTCACACTGAGGGACATGTAAGAACACAAACTTAGTGGGCCTTAAAGTATATGACAGAATGCATGAAATTCAGTGGGGGGGCTATGTGGGTGCAGATAGGGGAGGGGGTCTAAATATGATTAAGATGTATTGAACAAAAATTCAATAAATTTTTGAAGTACAATAATTTTTTAAATAAACAAAGCCAAGAAACTTTGACTACAGGGCTGCAGAGATAGCTCAGCAGTGAAGAGCACTGTTCACTCTTGCAGCGGACCTGGGTTCGATTCCCAGCACTCACATGGCAGCTAACAACTACTTGTAACCCGATTCAGGGGATCTGATGCCTTCTTTTGACCTCTGTGGGCATTGCACACCATGGATACACTTACACGCATGCAGGAAATACACTCATACACATAAAATAAAAAGAAATAAACCTATGAAAACATTTCCATAACATTGCATCACTTTTCCTTTTCCTTGTTATTTCTTCCCTAATCAGTGTACTCTCTTCTTCCTCAAGCTGCCTGAGTCCTCAAAGTTCATCTGCTTGATATGTATTAGCATACATGCAGACAATTCTCATACACATAAAATAAACACAATAAATAAAATATTTTTAAAAACTGGACTGCAAAGAACAGTACAAGATTCAAGATGACAGAGTAAAGATTGACTGTGGATAGAGCCATAGATTCAGCTCTGGGAACAGACCAAGAATACAGGGCAAACAATGAGCAGCAGTTCAGACCTGTGTGCTAACACCAGGAGAGGGGCAATAGAAAGAGCTGGAAAATCTGAATAAACACTAACTAAATGAGATCAGAAAAGGGCAATGTATGGGTTACAATGTAAGACTATTCCTAGATCAACTACTAAGAAAAGAATTTTAAAGCACATAAGCAAAACATAAAAAATAAGCCAGGTGTGGTGGTATATCCCTTTAATCACAGGCAGGACTTGGGAGGCAGAGGCAGGTGGAGCACTGTGAGATCAATGTCAGCCTGGTCTATGTAGGAAGTTCCAGGCCAGCAGGGGCTACATAATGAAAACTTGCCTCAAAAAAATGATAAAAAACACATCAAGACCTTTGGAGGCTGCCTGAGAATACCCAACTCATGCCTGACTTGGCCTCAGCAGGCTAAGAAATAGAAGCAACATAAGTGTCCCTCAACTGATGAGTGGATAATGAAAATGTGGTACACTTACACAATGGAGTTCTACAAAATCATGAAATTTGCAGGTAAATGATGGAACTAGAAACAGTTATACTAAGTGAAGTAACACAGACTCAGGAAAACAAACAATCTATTTTCGCCTTCATATGTGGGTCTTAGCACCAAATCCCTATATGTGAGTATATATACTGATGTAACTGCAGGAGCCAGGGAATTTTAAAGGAATCAGGGACATAAAGGCAGAGGAGTCTGAGAAAGAGGAACAGTAGGAGACAGGTGTTACCAAGAGGGAAATAGAAAAAAATGGGTGTATTTTAACTTGGGAGGGAGGAGGGAAAGTTAGACAGGGAGGGAGAGAGAAGAAAGATAAATAATGCTTAGCTAGTGTGAAAAAATAGAGGGAAACGTATTAGTGCAAAAGTCTAATGAAAAATTACACATACAATATGGCTACATGAGTCCATGTGTAGAGCTGAAGGCTATATAAGAAGAAACAGTTCCAGACAAAAGAAACCTCCTTTAGAGTTGTTGGCCAGGTTAGTCCAAGAGACTCCCAAAATTACACAGACTGTTGTCACAGCTCTTAATCGTCTTCCTGAACTTGAAGGTAAGACCCTATTGCTGAAGACAGAACATACTTCAGACACAGGACTTGGAGCAACAGAGCTGGAACTGACCTGGAAGCCACCTCCCTGAGAGCTAGCTCTCATAGTTTTGGAGGACACAGGCTGCTAAGGGAGAACATCAATCAATGATACAACCCCAACTTTAAAGCCTAATAACCACAACAGTGATTGGCAAAACATACTACATTGGGGAAATAGTGGCACTTTTATCTTGGGGGTAATCGACATCTACCTAATTGGACTTGTGGCCCACTCAATGGGAGGCAACTCGTGTGTGACACTGTAAATATAGCCAAATATACAAGGCTGGAGAGGTCACAGATCTTAGAGAAAACCCTAAATCTGTCACATTCCTACACAAATGTAATTTCTTTATGCTAACTATGAATCCTTATATTTATAGACAAGTGTACCAGTCACCACTCACCCAAGCAGCTTCTTTTGCAACAGGTGGAGACTATTACAGAGTTCCACAACTGGTCACACACAGAGAATAAGTGCCTGTGAAATGCCCAACCCTGAGCGACACATCTACAATGAAACCTCTACACCTAAGATTCATGGAACACAGTGGAACAAGTAGAGAGAATACTAAGGCATCTCTCAGCTGTCATCAACAAAGTTCTGTCATGCAACAGAGGGCAATGAACACAAAAGGCCACAAAACACCAAAGCAGAGAGTAAGAGTGGGGTCTTTGGACAGGACTCCTATATTAAATTCCTCCCTCACAGGGCTCAGGGACCATTGTAGAAGAGGGAGTGGAAATATTGTAACAGGTGATGAGGTGAAGAGGTACACGACCACATGGAAATAGATTCTTACAGGCTCCTGGGACTTTGCTCATATGAATCCACAGCAATGGCGTCAGCACACACAAGACCCATGCAATCTCAGGCAGACAAAAAAACCAACATAGAACTATGGAAATGAGCAGCAGACCCCAATCTTAGCTGAACTATTGGCAGCTGATTAGTGCTAGGTGAGGGAGAACTGATCGTCTTTAAAGGTGTGACTTTAAATAGGCTGATTAGACCCCAGTGGATGAACTCACATCGAGGGACATCTGGGTACACTAACTTGATACAATAGGCTTTAATATAAATGACAGAATGCATGAAATCTGGTGGGGAGTGCTTTGGGAGGGTGTGGATGGGAGAGGGGTATAAAGATGATTGAGATATTTTGAATGAAAGTTATATTAAAGGCATCAAATAGGGGAAATTATAGGAAAACACAGGAGGCAAATAAACACAAATGGTAAAGTGGCTATTGTAATTTCAGTAGTATCTGTGATGACATTGATTTCTTTGCTTAGAAGCCAGACTTTCAAACTGGAAAAGGAAGACCCAACTATCTGCCAATCTCAAAAAAAAAAGTCCCTCTATTCAAAGATATAAACTATTTGGAAGTAAAAGGGTATAGCTACTCATGTATACCTCATACCATCATTAACCAAAACACAGCACTGTGACTTTCACCAGAAGACCTGCACGCAAAAAAAAACACTGACAGAGGACATAATGATGGATATGTGTGGAAATTAGGAGCTCCAGTTCGAAAATACACAGAGCAATGCAGGTGGAATTTAAAGGAGAAAAGGGAAATTTAACAACAGTAACTAAAGTTTTCAAATCTTATTCTCAATAATACCTATAGCCATGCAAAAGTTTTCAAAACTTTTTTGAAAACTTTTATTTATTTATTTTTATTTTTATGTATCTAAGTATTTTGCCTGAATGTAAGTGCTCCCATTTGTGCAATGCCCACAGAGATCAGAACAAGGTGTCTGATCCCCTGAGCTGGAGTTATGGATGGTTGTTAGCCCCCATGTGACATGCTATGAACCAAATCTGAGTCATCTGCAAGAGAAGCCGGTGTTCTGAAGCACTGAACCATCTCTTCAACTCCAATAATGCAGATTTCTTAACAATTTCAAATAAGTAACATTCTACTCAACCATCCCAGAATACACCCTCCTGCCCCAGACTTGTCCATTCCCTCAGACAGGACACAGGCAGGGCCATGACCAAATCCAGCTGCCATCTTACTCTCACAGGTCTGACTGTTCACTTCCCTGACACCATGACAATGCTCATGTATCAGTAGAGCAGGACAGCTTCAGCAGAAACTAAGATTTGCAAAATCAGGAAGAATATTTATTACCTGGTGCTTTATGAAAAAAAAGAGATTATAATCTTTTCTAACTCCCTATCATAGGTATTTTAAAGACTTCTAAAAATGTTGAAAGGTGGAAATCACAAAAATAAGTTTGTCTGAACATAAGACAGTTAAATTTAAAAAGAAAAATAGAAAGAAACCAGGAAAATTTCCCAAAATGTCAAAAATTAAAGAACATTTGTAAATAAAACATACTAAGAATAAATCACAAGAGAAATTAAGAAACATTTTCAAGTGAATGAAAAATTCAGTAATAGGTGAAAAAAGTTGGAGAGGTTATACAGCCTGTTAGCCAATCTTTATTATTATTATTTTTTACAGAAAGCCACTGTAACACAGGAAATGCCGTGTGTGCATAGAAAGGAGCACATCCCTGTGGGAAGAGCTGAGACTTGTCAAGGAAGGTGAGCTGATTCCCACAACAAGTACCTTCTTAATTCAATGAGGACTAGGTAGTTTTCCCACAAATGGTTCTGGAACAATTGAATATCCATGTGCATAAAACTAAATTTAAACACTCACTATACTATATACAAAACAGCCCCAAATATGGCAAAGATGGTTAAGACCTACCACTCTAAACATTTTTTAGAAGAAAATGTAAAAGAAACATTCTCATGAATCAATGGTAAAATGTTCTTAGGAATGTCCCAATACAAACCAAAAGAGTCCCAGGTGGTAGATTGCCATAAGCAAATGGGGTTTTCCAGACAGCTGCTCAGTTACTCATTTGAACTCATGGCAATAGTGACAACATGCACAAGTCCCAAATATACTCACAAAATCCCAGCAGAGACATGGGGAAGTAGGTAAGAAACCCCAACCCAACCTAAGGAACATTTGGCAATTGATGACTGCTGGGAGGTGGGGAGAGACAATGTCTTTCAAGGATATGATTCTTGATACGTTAACCAGGCTCCCATGGAGGGACCTATACTGAAATCATTTGGTGACACAAATTTGACTTACTCAGCCTTATTATATGTAATACAAGGCATTAAATTGGACGGGGGCACAGAGGGAAAGGACTCTAAATACCATCAAATTATGTGGTGTGAAAATCTCAAAATTTCAATACAAAATTTAAAAAATAAACCAAGAGAAGTTAAACTTGATCAAAAAATTTTTAAACATTAACACTTCCAAAGATAGGTATAGACTGAGAGAAAGCATTTGAAATCATACATCTCAATAAAGGGCCTGAATATAATACAAACTATAACAATTTTTAATATATACAAAACCTTTTCTAACTAAATACAACTAGACAAGAATAAAACTAAAAATGAAGGAAGTTTCAGGCTTGCAATACAGGCCTGTAATCTCAGCTACTTGGGCAACTGAAGCAGGAGGAACACAATTTCAAGGTTAGCCTGGGCTACAGATTCTGGGCAATTGAGTGAGACCCTGTTTCAAAATACAGAGAAAAATGAGGGCTAGGGGTATAGCTCAGTGGTAAAGCACTTGTCTAGTACTCCTGAGGCTTTAGGTTCAATTTAAGTTACCACGGAGGGGAAAAAAAAAAAGGATTCTTGCAAAATCAAACACAATCCAACAATGACACTACTTGAATCTGAAAAATATCCACACAGAATCCTACACGTTGGTGTTTATAATAGCTTTATTTATAATTGTCAAAACTTGTAAGTAATCAAAGTATCTGTCCATAAGTAAGCAGATAAATGAACTGCAGCATTGGCAGACAACAGACTATTGCTCATGTTGAAAGTCAGTGGGCTTTCAAATATGAAAGGATGGGACGAGAGAGAGACTATGAAAGAAGCCAGCAGCAAAGGCTGTGGGCTAGGTGTCCAGCTGTGTCTTTTCAGGAAAATGCAAGATGATAAAGAGAGTAAAAACGTCTTTGCCTGAGGTCCTGTGGAACCCGGGGATGAGGAGCTGGAACACAGATAATTTTTCAGACAGTAAGTCTGTTCTGTAGGAAGCCAACAGGTGAGACTGTTTACTGTTCCAAATCCACTGAATGTCCAGCACCAAGATGGAAGGCAGAGCAGAGACTGTGTTCAGGGCTTGTGCTGTGTCTCTGCAGGTTCATACACTGCAGCAAGTATCTGGCTCTAAAGGGTTGCTGACAAATGTGCACAGCTGTTACAGGGCATGGGTTCAGAGGGACTCTCTGCACCCTTCTTTCCATTTCATCATGAACCAAATCTGCCAGAAGAACTCTTTTCTTTTTCCCTTGAAAATTTCATTAAAAAATTATTTTTTAATGGAGGAGCTATTTGAATAGACATTTTACTAAATAGTTTTACAAATAGCTGATAAGCACTAGGAAAGATAATTAACATAGTTTCTTTACATTTATTTATTTATTTATTATATGTGGGGGGGCACACATGTGAATATGGGTGCCTGCAGGTAAGAGGGCAACTTTCAGGAATCGCTTTTCTACTGCTACCATAGGTTCTAGAGATCAAACTCGGGTCTTCAGGTTTGCTGGCAAGTGCTTTTACCCACTGAGCCATTTTGCCAGCTCTGCTTCTTAAAGTGTTAAACATGAGCTTCACTATCCTGCTATTATACTGCTGAAAATCTATCCAAGAAAGGTAAAAACATGTTTCTATATATACAGACATTTATGATACTGCTCATTTGCTAAACTGGAAACAATCTAAGTATTCACCAGGCTAGTGGAGAAACAAAAGTATCCTCCTAGCAATGGAAAGGAATGGATTACTGATACATGACAACATGAATAAGCTTTAAGAACTTTATGAGTGGAAACAGATACAAAGGGGTATATTAGATAATCCTATTAATATGAAATGTCTATAAAAGTCAGATTCCAGGACTGGAGAGATGGCTCAGTGGTTATGAGCACTGCTTGCTCTTGCAGGGGAGCCGGGTTTTATTACCAACATCCACATTGCAGCTAACAACCATCCATAACTCCAGTTTCAGGGGAATCCTATGCTCTCTTCTGACCTCCGCAGACATTGCATGACACAGGTGCACATACATGCAGGCAATCAGTCATATACAAAAATAAAAATAATAAAGTATTTTTAAACAGATTTTAGATCTTTAACACCTTATTCATAGTATATTTTAGTTAAACATGGAAAGAAAAACAAGCCTAAACTTTAAATCCAGTCTCCATTACATCTTCACGGTTTCCATGAGTCAAGTTTTACCATCCTCCATGGAGTGGTTAAATGAAATTTTTGTTTGCATTGCACTGGCACAGCACAGTATCTCCTTAAGCTGAAAGGAGGCTGGAGGTGGAGAAGTCTAACTACAAAACTAATTCTGCAATGAGGGAATGTGAGAACAGATCCCGTGCACTTCTGGGGATTCACCTGTGGCTACAGGCTGCCCTGATGGAAAGGAGTTGGGTTCTATGGGAAGGACTGAAATGGTCCAGCCCTCACCTTGAGCACCACAGCAAATGTGATCTCTGGACTCAGGCCAGGGAAAGGCTCCAGGACTAGCTCTGTGCCTGCTGTGGTCCTGGCTGCCTTGCATGACCTCTCTCTGCGTCAGTGTCCTGAAGGGCTCTGGTGACTGAAGGGTAATGAAGCGATCCTGTGTCATTCTCTGGCTGGCCTCATTACTACTCAGCCTTGCTCAAACACTGGTATCTAAAGGAGGCAGCTCACCTGTGTGAGGTCAGCACCACAGCACAGCCATCCCGAACTTCCTGTGTTATTGTTTGCCACAGATACCGCTTAGAGCAGGGGTCCATGCCAGAGCTGGGCTCATCCTGAGGGAAAGAAAACACACAGTGCTGGGTATTCAGTGAACACACACAGGAACGTACATCTACCATATGGGGCCAGACCCTGGTGGAGAGGAAACCCCTTTGTAATGCTGACAGACATCTCTTCACTGGCTTCTCTGCATTCTGCTCCACAGTCAGGATGAAGGGAAAAGGGAGGTGACAAGCAGGTGTCTGACTCCCCAACTCCTGCAGGAAGCTGCCCAACAGGCTCTCTTGTTTCTAGCTGAATTAGTGAGCTGAAATGTTGGGAGAGGCTAGAAGTAGGTTAGGGAGGTAAGGATCTGGCCTAAGGCACCCTGCAGAAGACCACATAAACAGCTAGCACAACTCCATGGTGGGGGAGGCACAAAATGAGTATTTAGGAAAATGATCTGGGAAAACAAGCAGAAAGCTCTCAACCCTGGTATATTTCTGTGCAGTTGAGAGAAGACACACCATCCTATGTGTTTCCATGCACCTGCCAAGAGTGACCATGACTTATGTGTGCATACTCATAAAGGTCGGAGGCAGCCTCAGAATTATTCACCCGATTGACAAGAAGAGGTGTTTTCTGATACTCCAGAAAGATGAATGCTTCAGATCTGAAGACAGCAGTGCAAGACTCCATGGAGACAGGATATTAGTAGCATTTCAGTGACCAAACCCAGTTAAATGGGGAACTGTGAGCTGGGTGACATAGGATTGGAGATTGCCATTTTCAGAAAGCTCTTAGCGTGAAAATAAATAGAAAAGTCAAGAAAGTCAGAAGACAAAGCATGAGCAAAAGAAAAGTTCCAAAGAGATAGAATCATATACAAAGAGCCAGGTAGGGATTCTGGAGCAGGAAGTACAGTGAGCAAAATAAACAGTGTAGTAGAGTCTATTGCAGATGAGATCCAGCCAATTAGAGTCACAAATACAGGCTATTTATCCAGTCATAGGAGAAAGGGGGATAAAAAGACCAACATGGAATGAAGAGAGCCACAGGATTTCAATATGGCAGTTGCGGACAAAACACAGCCCTTGTAGATTTCTGGAGCAATACAAGTTAGTGCAGCCACTACAGAAAGATTGTACAGGATCTAAACAGGTTAGCAATGGAGCAACCATATGACCATGCAATCCAGCAGCTCCACTACTCCACCAGAGGGAACACAGCCAACAGCAGTGAAAGTACATGACCATGCAGGCATGCACCAAGACCTTTACCTCTTCAATGTTCTTGTTAGTTGATGCATGAACAAACAACAGGGGAATTAAATGCCGTAAGTACACAAAGCAGACCATTTTGACAGCAATGGAAGAGCCTGGGAGATGCTTCTTTGGTGAAGTAAACCAAGCACAAAAACACTGATGTTGAGTATTCTCGTGTCTGTGTGTGTGTGTGTGTGTGTGTGTGTGTGTGTGTGTGTGTGTGTGTGTTTGTGTGTGTGTGTGAGAGAGGGAGAGAGAGAGATATCAATTTTATTCAGCCTTAAAATGAGTTCTTGATCACGCTTACACATAACATCCAAAACCCATTCCTACAAGGAGCAGGACAGTTACCGGTGGAGCTTGGGTCACTGTGGAGATGCTGGTCAAAGGACATGCACTTCAGATAAGCAATCTAAGTAAACTGAATTGGGAATTGCTATAATTGGAATGTTTTAGTACTCTTCAAAATTCATGTGGAGACAATGCCCAGTGCAGTGGGATCTGCAGATGTGGCACTGGGGAAACAATAGAATCATGAGGACTCCACACGCACTATTGGCACTGGATGCCCATATAAAAAGTGAACGATCACCCTGTTTTGTATTTGTGACTTCTACCTCCTGAGAACAGGGCACTCTGTTTGAGGTGCCGTCTTGAAGGCAGACTGTCACCACTCCAACCTGATGGTGCTTTAACCCAGGACTTCCAGTTACAGAACTGTGAAAGATGAGCCTTCTGTGTTTCCTGGGTTGCCTACCCTGTGATATTCTGTGATAGCAACACAACTGGCCTGGCAGGTACTGTAGTCAACAATACTGTATCCTATGTTTGAATTTTGCTGAGCAAGTAGGTCTTCAGTGTTATTATCATATTATGAAAAATTGGCCCCTAGGCAGAGTGACGAGCAAGTCAGTTAGCTTGATTATGGTCATCATTCCAAATGCTTGTTTGTGTTAAAACACCACACTGCACACTTAAGATGTAAATAGCTGTTATTTGTCAATGATGCCTCAACAAAACTGTGCAGTGGGGACACATTTTCATACCAGTTTTGTTTGTCATGGAGGTCTGTTTAGGCAAGCCAACGCTGACAATTTTAAAATGAAACCCCTACCTCCATAAACTTTCAGAATGGTTTCCACCAGAAAGAAGTATGATGGTAGAAAAGGCATCATTTATTGAGCAGCATCAAATAGACTGAGATTTCTTGGAACCTAAAGCTTTCTCCTTCAATAAACTCCAAAGCACTTGTTATCTGAACCACTTTTAAGAGAGATGGTGCTCAGCTGTGTGATGCATGCCTGTGCTTTGGCAGTCAGGGAGCACTAAGCACATTGCTCTTAAGAGCTACTGGCCATCAACTACCTCCAAAGAAGAACATGGAAGGAAGTGGGGAAAGGAACACCGGACAGAAAAACAAACACCTGTAAATCAAGTGGTATATGTGTACTGAGTGAATCAAAGCTGGAATCTATATTGCTCAGGCAGAGGGCTGGGTGCGTGATTTCAGACTTTCCTGGCCACTCCCCTCTTGTCTCTGTGGAGAGTGTCAGAGGCATTGTTTTAACCAGATGCTCTAAACAGCCACCCCTATCATAATTATTAAGGCTTGTTGCAAGTTGATTACTCTCCAGGTACTGGGTGCTATATTTTAGATGATTATTTAATTTACTGTTTTTAACATCTCTCCATGAGACAGACACAATTAACAGTATTGCTCAGAGACAGGAGGAAATAGGCTCAAATCTACAAGAATATAAGGGGAATTGTATGAATACAATTTAAACTTAGACTCTGGAGCCCCCACTTGGGCACCATGCCAGATCCTGGGCATCCATGGTGAGTGGGAGCAACAGTATACGCAAGAAGAGAAACACAGGTCTACAGTGAACCAAGGATGTGGCTACAGTGAATCAAGGATATGGCTTCAGTGAATCAAGGATGTGTCTAGAGCGAACCAAGGATGTGTCTATAGAGTAGAGGGCCCTTCAGTGAAAGGAGGAGCCACAAGGTACCTGACTGAGGGCTAGGACCCCAGCAAGAGGCAATGGGTGTTCATGACCTGTGAACTCAACACTGCCTGCCTTATTTTGACAGGATAACATTGTAGCAGAAAAGTAAAAGTAAAAGCGTATGCAATCAGACACCACAACAGTAAATAAATAAACAACCTTCACATTGGACCTCGAAATTTTTTATTATTTTTTATTTATTTTATGTGTTTGAGTGTTTTGCCTGCATATATGTAAGTGTACCCATGTCATGCAATGCCCATGGAGGTCAGAAGAGGGCATCAGACCCCCTGAAACTGGAGTTATGGATGGTTGTTAGTTATCATGTGAGTTCAGTGATCTTAACCACTGAGCCAGTAGTTCCAGCACCTTGGACCTTTTGATAACAAACTAAGAACTAAGTAAAACAAATATCCAGTGGAGTTTCCAAGAGTCAAGCAGTCAATGACAAGATCATTTTTTCTGACCTAGCTCTTCTGAATCTCCATTAGCTCCCACAGGCAGATGCTGTTCATGTGTGAACAAATCGTTAAGAAAATGTTCTTCTTTGATTCTATGCTTTTGATGGCCCTCTGACTCTCTTCAGGGTGAAATCTGAGGTGCACTGTGGTGATTAGAATTCAGTCAATGACATAGGAGCAATTCTCTTTACTTGTTTGAATGGCACTCTGTGCCGTTAAAGCTAGTTTTGAAATACATGCAGTTGGTTCTATTTATTGACAGTAATCCCTCCAGTCAATGTTTCCATTCAGCTAAACAGAATGGCTACAGATTCCTAACAGACCATAGACTGCTACCTCTCCAGGCCATGTTCTCACTATATCCCTTGGTGGGACCTCCATTTGCCTCCTTCCACATCCATTTCACATGAATGTGTTACAGAAGTTTCCACCACTTTAAAAAATACCTGAGGCAATAAACCTATAAGGATGAAATGTTTAACCTGGCTAAGAATTTTAATGGTTCTAACCCATTGCTGTTTGGCCCATTACTTTTGTTCCTCCATCAAGGTGAATCAATACATCATGGAAAGAGCCTGTGGTTGAGCAATAATTCTTACTTCATGATCAGGAAGTTACAAATGGAAAGAGGAAAAGCCTAGAGTCTTACTGCCCCCTTCAAGGGCATGACCTAAGCATACCCACTAAGCCCCACCTCTTACACTTCCTACTACCTCTCGTACCCGTGCTTTCTGTGAAGAAAGTAGTTATCACAAGGACTTTTGGGAGACTTAACTAAACACAGCAAACCCTGATTGATGCTCATCCTCATGCTTCACCAAGAAAGTGTCACCATAGCTATAATAAATACATATCTGCAAGCAGACAAAGACTGTAAAGCAGGAAAGGCATGCACTGGTTTTCAGATAAGAGGTGAATGCTAACATTTTAATACCATTGCATGTTAAGTTTTTATTGAAATTTTGTTTAACAAATACAAGTGAATCTATCAGAAGATGTCTGATTACTATAAAATTCTACTGATATTTTACAATATGTTGGGAAATACTCACTTAGTACAGAAGAGTTTATTAGTTCATCAAATCGGTGTTTAAATTCTGAAATTTACCTTCCAGAACTCTGATAGTTAAAATAATTTACGACATGTGTTTTATTTTAAGGCATCGATGCTGTACTGATATTCCATCACTCACCAGTAGCAGGATGTCAGGTTTCCCCACCAAGGCCAGGGCTGTGGAGAGCTTCCGTCTGGTGCCCCCACTGTAGGTGGCCACAGGCTTGTCCACGTTGGCTTCAAGATGCAGGCGTCTCACCAGGTCTGCAGCTACCTGGAAGGGAGACGCTATCTGTGATCCTACACCATTCTCCATGGTCCCTACCTGACCGGGGTTACACCCTGACTCCTGCTTCTCCCAACAAACCTGCACTCTACTCACACAGACATAGGACACCCTTAGAACACTTCAATTTCTGACATAGGGAGCAACACAGAAAGGGCAAGGGAAGGAGGGTTCTGTGTTCGCAAACCCTTGGGATGACCTGGAGAGCAGAGGACTGTGAATCACTGCTGGGCCTAGATAAATATGGGCTTAGTGGGAGGTATGTAGGTCATTTGGGGCATGCTCTTGAGGAGGGCAATAAGACTCCACATTAAGGTGTAAAGAATAAAGGGAAGTCACAAAGAAGACTGAGAAGGAGCTAGGTAGAAATGAACCCAGATAACAAGGCGTCAAAACCTCATGGGAAACTAACTGAAGGAGTCTTAGTACAGGAAAGAAGCATCCCTTTTACACTAATAAGCCATTGATAGCATTTCCATACTCAGAGTTTGGCTTGTGAAGTACCTAGGGGTGGGGATAGAATGGGAAATTCTATCCCAACTTCTGGGAGCTATCTGATTGTGAGGTGCGACTTCATTCAGCAAAGCTCACACATATCTCAGCCATGGGGGAATTCTGATGTCCCCAGCCTTATGTTCATAACCTCTTTCCAGACTGTATCTTGCCACACACTCTGAGAGCCAAGCTCATCCCTTCAATCTTAATGTAAATCTCAGTCCCCTCCCATGGGCATCAGCTGTGTCTGTAAGAATAAATTTAACCTGGTACTCCCAATGGTAATTTGCCCTACACTACTTATCTGTTTCCACTTCTGTCTCTTGTATAGGATCCAAGTTAGGCAAATTTTTGTTTGTTTCCAACTGTCTACATAATCTTAAATATATACAA
>NW_008352325.1:3001843-3015564 GCF_000622305.1 Nannospalax galili
ATTTAGAAGGATAAAATTTATAGGAACATAAAGACCAGTTGATAACTGTATATCCTAAAGTCTAAATAAAACAAGATTAAGCTAAAGCACATATTTTTGACAATAAATATAATTTGGGGTTCTAATAATATGAAAATCATGAAATATTACAAACCTCAAAACTTCTTGGATAATAATATGGTTCCCAATAACATCTTTTACCTAAATTTTTTGTCACTGCATTGGTGTAGTGTCAACATAATTTAGAAAATGAACGAAGAGACTCAAGTAGTAGTTGATGGTCAAACACTGTGAGTCAAGGGAAGAGATGTCAAGGTCCAAAAGGAGCCTGAAGATGAATTCCTGAGTTTCCTACTAACTTTCCTAAGAAAGTCATCTCGGAGCCAATCCTATGTTTTCACTGAAAATATTCAAGTCATTGTCCACAGATCACCTTATAGGAAGTATCCTTTACCCTGCATCCATTCTGTACAGCGATATGGATTAAAATAAAGTCATTATTTTAAAAAAACTTCAAAATGTCCTATCTAAGACAAGCAAACACAAATAGCTAAGGAGGATGCTATAGGTAAGAGGAGGTGGAGTGATGGCTTCTGCAGGGAATAGAGAGAGAGACCCTGGAGTTCATGCAGATTCACAAATGAGGTTTGACTGTCATCCTGGATAATCTTCATACAGAAGAGGGAGGAGCGATTGTTAAACATCATAACAACTGGGCTTGTTGTTGGTTGTGCTCTTTCATTAAAGGAGGGGAAAGCAGGGTCTTTGAACCCTCACCACATTATCCAGCCACTCTTCCCACCCAACTCTATGTAATTTGGCCCTAATCACACATGGTCTCCTGGATTTGGGGAGGGCTAAAGTATACAATCTGGGGAAGGCTAGGAAGAGAAGGCTTGACTCATGCTGGGAAAAGGCTTTCCAGTGTGCATACCCTCAGGTCATTCATACACCTCAGTTATCTCAGTAAGTAAGCTCAGTAAATTCATTGGCTAATCAGTAAATCTGTAATCAAACATGGTTTGACACTAGAAACTTAAAAGGGAATAAGCATTGCTTAGTATCCCCAGGAAAAGAATGCTCACAACCAATGGAAAATTTATTTCTTAATGTTATTATGTCTCATAATTACTTAAAAAATAAAATGAGAATAAAAAAAATGTTAAAAGGATATGGGAATGGAGATATTTTCCAAAACAGAAAGAAAAAAAATGAGAAAGCCTAAGCAAGTGATGAAGCTTTGTTTAAGTTTCTTATAATATGGAAACAATGAGACAAAAAGAATATTCACATAATCTTAAAATTTCTAAGGTCATAGCTTATTCAACTAGTTTAAGGAACAAAATATACATCTATCAAGGTTTACCTGAGAATATTTTGTTTTTCACCCAAGCTTTATCTACATAGCACATGGTAATCAAAAGTACCAGACTGGTGGAACTAACCTTATTGGATGTTTAACAGCCATAGTTTGAGGCCTATACTAATGTGGTCAGAGGGACTTAAAGGACAGTTTTTGCCCCTTGCCCTCCAAGGTCCACTAAGTTCCAGGGGACTATAGAACATATCTCAAAACATCCTACAACTGTGGTGAGTCACCTGTCCTCTTGCTCAGGGAGGACACGGAGATCCCACCAGATAGACTTGAACTAGTATCCAGTCTACAAAGAGGAGGTCAACTCAGAGGAAACATTCCTCCATGCTTCCAAGTGAAGTCAGCCATGGTTGAGCAGGACTTTTGACTTATCTTCACATTGATGGAACTGGTAAAAGAATGGAGCCAGGGGCTCCTCCCAAGCCCATGTGACCCCCAAGGAACAGATCCTCAAATGACCTTAAGTGTAAATATAAATTGATTTATTTGGGCCAAGTGTATGGTCTTAAACACCCAAAAGGAAAGTATAACCAAAGAATAAAGTCATCAGTATATTTCTTTAAGAGGTCAAGGGATTACACTTCCCAGACATTAGGCTTAAGTCTATGTAAAAAGTTATCTAGACAATTATTTCTCATTGATGATTTTGTTCCTAACCAGAAAGTGCTGCTCACATGTAAGAGTTCAAATCTTGGTCTCTAATACTGTAGTGCCCACCTGTAGCTAAGGAGGACAACCAGCTATTATTCTAAAATGATCGATAAATTGGTTTTCTCCCCCTATTTAAAAGCCTTTTAGAGGGAACTGACACTGATTCTAACTATTCCAACAGCTATAAATTTTCTGAAAGCAAATCCTGAATCCATCACTCTAGAGTCCAGCCTTGGAAGACAAAAGAAAAATGAGGATGAACCCAATAGAGGGATGACATCAAGAAATTCCAATGGTCTCTCATATGAACATTTGAAAATTGCCCTGTTCTGATTTTTTTCGAGTTCCCTGTGTGGAACTAGTAATGCTAATTACTCTTGCCTTTACTTCTCCTTCATATCTCCTATTCACCAGTCAGGACTTTCTTTTCCCCTTACAGATAAGAGTTATTCAATTTGGGAGTCTTTTAGATAGCCCCACTGAAGGGGTTCCCCAATTGCCTCACCCTGAGTCCCTGTTCAGCATGAAAGAAGCCAGAGCAGTCTGTGTTCTGATTCCCTATCCACAAGTTGGGTAACCTCTTCAAAGGATGATGTGATAAGAATAGGAGGTAGGAATTGGCTAGGCAGTTAGTGTAAAAAGATCCCAAACAAAAGTAGCCAGTTTCTTGGCTAAAGTCAAAATGTCATCGGGCCTCTTAGCAGCATACTCTGTTCCAAAGGTGAAAAACGTCTAAAGTATTTGGGAGCACTTATCTAATCCTTAAAAGATTTTAGGGTTACCTTTTCAGAGGGGGGAATGTTAGAGTAGCA
The DNA here is from genome assembly GCF_000622305.1 of Nannospalax galili. Taxonomy (NCBI): domain Eukaryota; kingdom Metazoa; phylum Chordata; class Mammalia; order Rodentia; family Spalacidae; genus Nannospalax; species Nannospalax galili. The sequence goes on from NW_008352325.1 coordinate 3,004,682, forward strand.
AAAAGCCCTGGGCATGGTGGCGCACACCTTTAATCCCAACACTTGGGAGGCAGAGGCAGGCAAATCTCTGTGAGTTCAAGGGCAGCCTGGTCTACACAGTGAGTTCCAGCCAGCTGGGGCTACAGAGAGACCCTTTCTCAAAAAGACAAAAATAAATAAATAAACAAGTAAAGTATTTTTTAAAAAAACATTACTACTCCCCCAAATTTCTAAATACTAAGTCAGTGTCTCTGTTATTATTCAACAAGTATTATTTACATTTTTCCCTGTACCACTCTATGTGTATGAAATTCTCCATAAATTATTTTTTTTAAAGAAGAGGGAGGAAGAAATCCAGGAGGTTTCCTAGGAGAGGAAATCTTTGTTTCATTAAAGAGTTCTGTGGGCAGCACTGCAACTCTATGTATTCTGAAAAGAGCAAACACTAATAACTGAAAGGCAGCAAAAAATGCAAAAGTATAAAAATCTGGGTGATTTTTAGACCTATATAAATGTCTAAAATTAAAATGTATGTGTATTAGAAATGTTTATTTTGCTCTAATGCATTTTATTCAGACTAGAAATGAAAGAAAGCTAATAAAGGAGAAAATGAAACAAAATAATGATGAAAAAAGCCAGGTTCTATAGAATGCACCTCAGAGAGTAAATACATTTTTAATAAATTTGCCAAACTGTTATTGCTTACTTTTATGAAACCAGGAAAATGCTTGTTATAGTTCCTTAATTTCACCAAAGGTTAAATAGTGCAGTCTACAAATTCCAGAGTGGCTAATCATAGGGAAGATTCTGGAAAATGCAGGAACAAATATATCAGTCTGATCTAATGCTCTGTGAATGTCACTTTCAGAAAATAACTGAAAATGACCTAATAAGATGCATTTTGCTGACCTCTTTTCTGCACTCAGCACCACTATCAAAATAATGGCAAATGTAATGTCCTGGCAATTGAGGCTGGCAAAATACTACCTAGACTCCCAATGTCATGAGTCACAAAATCTCACTGTTACTGTCCCAGAATAACAAAATGTTGTAAGTTACAGAATTTCTCACATTTTTCTTTCAGAAAGCTTTAAAAATTGTATCACACTTAATGCAGAAGTTTGGAATTCTTCCGACTTCATGGCTTATCTTGCAGTATATTTGGCACACAGTAGGACTTTGGTAAACATCCTTGTCGCAAAAATAGATTACCCAGAAAAGCATACACTCAACAGATGCCAGAACCAAAGGCTGCCCATTGGCATATGTAGCCATATCAAAACTCTGCCATGAGATTCAAGATCAAAATGAGACTTTAAATAGGAAAAGAAATTGAAGATTTCTGATAGAAAGCCACCTTCTGGCCTTTCCTCTTCCAGCGACCTGCTGGCTCCACTCTTTTTGACCTAGGTCTTCTACCTCTGCAAAACCTGCTCTGAATCATAAATAACTTCTAAGATACAAATCATGTCTACAGACTATGCTGGGGAACAACACTCAGTAGAAGTATTCTCTGTGAACGATGTGCACGAATTTACAAAAATGAGGCCAGTAAGTACCCCACTTCTATCCCAGATAGACCAAAATGCAGAATTCTCCAGCTGTCATCCCAATTAGAAGTGTTGTTTGGATATGATACTCATCCTGAAATTACCAGCAACTTCATTTATACATTCCCCAGCATCCCAGATTGTACCTAAATTCCAGAATCATTTGGCTGTGATTTGATACAGAATGCTTCACCACCAGGTGATTGATTGCAGGCTCAAATATCCCCCTGGTATAAAACTGCAATGTGAACAATAGAAAGACTAGAAATCATCACTTCAACCTGCACTACCTAAAGTGAAAGCCAATTCAGCAAGTTTTGGGAATGTATGGCCCATGAACTCTGTACTCCAGGTTGAGCTCTTTATAAAGCCTGACTCATAATAGGAGGAGGGAAGGAGGACCAGGGGCTGTGAGGTTGGTCTAGAAAGGCCTTGGCAGCAAGCATGGATTCACCTTGAATCAAGGAACACAAGATGGCTGCCTGTCTTACCAAGCGGAAGATGCCAAAGAGCATGGCAGATGGGTGAGGAAAAAGTCTTTTGGGTCTCTGTGGCCCAAGTTTGCATGGGAGGTGTCCTCATGGCCCCAACTCATTGGAGCACAGTATAAGGTAAATAACTAAGAAAAACTCCAGATTAAAGGAGCCCTGTACTCACTCCACATAGTTTCTGATTCCTTGATCATTTCAGGGGCCAAGAAATAAATTGGAACCATTGATAGCAAAAGGACATTCATCCTAGACCATAGCAACAATCAAGGGAGACTTATTTTTATTGATTTTTTGTGTATTTCACACAGAAAATCTCAAACAATTTTAATCATCTTTATACTCCCATCCCCTCCAGGTCCCTCCCTTAGACCCCCCACTGGAACACATATACTCTGTCATCCGTGCTAAAGCCTACTGTGTCAAGTCAGGATCCCCAGACATTCGCCAGTGCAAGTCCATCCACTGAGGTCTAGTCAGCGCCCCTTGTTTTAGGAAGATCAGCTCTTTTTCACCTAGCAGTAATCAGTTGTCAGCATTTCTCAACTAAGATTGGGTCTGCTGTTCGTTTCCCCAGTTCTATGCTGTGTTTCTGTCTATCTGAGTTTGGATAGGACTTCTATATGCTGACACCATTGCCATAGAATTATATGAGCACTGTCCCAGGAGCTTGTAGGGCTCTGTTTCCATATGGTCATGCAACTCCTCCCTGGTTCTTACAATCTTTCTGTCCCCTCTTCCTCAATGCTTCCTGAGCTCTGAGTGGGTGAAGTTTAATAAAAGAGTCCTGTCCAAGGATGAGCATTCTGCAGACTCTTAATCTCTGCACTTTGGTCATTTGTGACCTTTTGTGTTCCTGGCCTCTGTTGCATGACAGATCTTTATTAACGAGAACTGAGAGATTCATTAGTGTCCTCTTCTTTACCACTGTTCTATGTTCCTTGAGCCTTATGTGTAGAGGTTGCATTGTAGATGTGTCACTTAGGTCTGGGCAATTCATAGACAATATCTGTGTAAGTAGTTGTACTTGGTAATAGTCTCTGACTGGAAAATAAGATTTTTTGATGAGTGGTGACTGGGATATCTGTCTGCAAATATAAGGTTACATAATTTGCACATAGTAAGAAATAAATTATTCTAGGGATGTGACAATCTTGTGAGAACTCTTAATCAAAAGCCTGTGCTCTAGGGCTGGTTTGTCATCAGTGGGACCTGGATAAGTCATCTCAATACTCCGTTTCAGTTTCCCAATTGCAAAATCAGGAATACACCTCTTAATTACTTTGAACAGGGTGTGGGACAGATGTATAAGATGATAGTCATTTGTCACTTAATTTCATTATCATCTTGTGTCTTCACTGTTAAATATTTGAGATCCACAGTGGATGAAACACCAAGATATAGTCCATGACTAAATAATCATTTCTTGTTATCTTATATCTCTTAGTTCTCATGCTTCTACATTTCAAATGTTCACATATTTATACTAAAGATAAATTTGCCTCCAAAGACATGATCTCCTTTGGGAATATATAGAAACTGTCGATCTATTATCAACCTCTGAATGAGCAAGTGGCAACATTATCTGTAAAATACATCCCAGTTTCATGAAAGAAATAAAGCAAGTTCCTAATTGGTGACCATTAAAATATCTTCTCAGTGGAGAGGTTGAAAACACAAACCTGAAGGGCAGTGGACTATCAGAAGGCAATTGCCCTGGGTGACAGGAAGCACCGAGTCTTATTAAGAAAGACTTTTCATGGGGTTATTCTCCCAGATAGAAGGGTCCAGACTTACAGTCATTGCCAAGCATCCACCTCTCCAATCAAAAACTAACAATGGAGGGGAGGCAGCTGACAGGGAAAATGCCCATTAAAGACAGAGCCAACAATTAGCATTGGATGCCAAGAGCTGTTTGACTGCACCCAGAAGGTCTCCTGCAGGGAGGTCAGTTTTCTTGGTTTATTAAGAAAGGAAGTAGGTAAAGGGTCCAGGATCTGGATAATGAAGTGAAGAGATTTTGTTCAGGCTTTACGCTAAGCTATGGAGTGTAAATAAGAAACGAAGACTGAAGCATTACAAAAACAGCACAGAGAATGAATTTTCATGGACCGGTGGACAACAGCTATTAGTTTTTTCTCCCATGAATCCTAGGATGCTTTGTCTCCCACAGACTCCAATCGAATGCATCAATAAACCCCACCCTTCTTCTCCTATGCCTTTTTCAGAATCCAGAAACCCAGCGAGCACTCCACATACTACAAAGAGGTATACAGTGGGTAAAATATGCTTTAAGTGACTTCCATTCTGGCAGCTTCCTATTCAGAACATCCTCTGTATTGTTCATCAAGTCTCTGGGCTCTGCTCTGACCACATCGCTTCATCAAGAGAAGTGGCAACCTGCTCTTCTTCCCTCAGAAAGCACATGAGGAGCTGTGGGGGTCCCTGCAGTTATGGCTAATATTTTATTCCCCTGAGGCCCCCAGTAGGCACCCCAGACAGGAATCTGTTTGCCTGCTCACAAGGGAGTCACCCACTCCAATCACTCCCAAGTTCCACACACACACTCTGTGCCAAGCTTGTCATATTTATTCCTGACTACAAATGAATACTCCAGTGAGCATAAAGGGCATTTACAGGACAAAGGAAAAGGAGCTGGAGACAGTGTTACACAGGATGTTACCTTTGATTTAGCTTCTTCCCCAGGACTTCCTCAAACACATTCTAAACATGCAATATCAACCAGGCAGTCATATTTAATATGAGCAACCTTGAGGCCAACCTGAGAGTCCAGCATCTCTACTGGGTCCTTTTCCTCTGGAAAATCCAAGGGCTGCTTACCTGGGGGATGTATTGCCTTGGAATCCCACGCAGTCTGCAGTAGTAACTGAGATGTTCCCAACCAGTCAGGAGCTCATCCAGGGTATCCTGCTGCGGACAGTAGCCAATGAGAATGCCTGCCTGGTAAGCAGACTCCAGATCCACCGCATCTCTGTGCACACAAGTAGAGCAGGCTGAGAACAGGCCTCCTGAACACACAATTCATCCCTTAAATCTGGCTCAACAATCAGTCTATTGTCGTTAACTGACCATAGTTAACTAATTTAGCACAAACAGGCTCCCCTAATGAGAAATGAAGGGGACCAGAAAATGCCACTCAAAAATATGCATCTTGGGCAGAGGAGATACTTTAAGCTTAAAGGGAACTGAAAATCAGCAAACTCCAGGAAAGCTGTTTATCTCTTCCCAGAAGGCTGAGATAGAGTACAAACTTCCCCCTCGCAAAGGAAACATCTACTTGCAAAGACTGGGGCCAAATAGAAACATAAGGAGATGACACTAATTTGTCAGGCTTTCCCTCTCTTGCCCAGAACTTTCCTCCCTATCCAAAACCCCCAACCCCCTTCCCTTTGATGAAACTGGTGTGGAAGCCCCATTCTTCCAGCCCATCATTTGCTCCTCTCTCCCTCCCTCTCTTCCTTCATATCTTCTCTCTCTCTCTCTCTCTCTCTCTCTCTCTCTCTCTCTCTCTCTCTCTCTCTCAATATCTACTTTCTTCCTGGCAAAACTCTTTCTTGAATATATACAATCAAATATGCCTTTTATTAGTTTAATTTCCAAGGCCCTAACAGAGAGCCTAAGAGCGTAGAGGGAAGAACTGTTTCCTCCTCCTTCCAGGAGCAACCCATGAGCTCAGTAGACGCTCCTTTCCAAATCAGCTTGTGTTAGTCATCATAACCATGATAAGCTTGGATGTTAAAAGAAAAAGTGTGTGTGTGTGTAGCACTGAGCTTTATTTTTTAATTATGTTTATTATTTTCCATGCATTCATGTGCATGTGGATGCTGGCCCATGTCTGGAGCTCAGAGGACAATGGGGGTTCTCTCCTTCCACTGTGTGAATCTTAGGGATCAAACTCAGCTTGTCCATCTGGTGGCAACTACCTCTATCCACCAAAGCAACTCTGTGAATAATCAATGCATTAATCCTTAAAATTTCAATTACAGATTTTATAATTCAAGTTAATTGGAACTATCATATGTCAACTTTCTTTGAATATATGAAAGATAGACAGTAAACTTAACGGGCCCAATTCTCAGTGGTTTCTACACAATAATTACCACTAATCCTGGAGTGAAGGTTATGTAAAAACATACATATTTAAAGACATGGATAAAACATACATATTTAAAGACATGCATAAAATGATGTTGACCATGAAGAATCTTAAGGACACTTTGGGAAAGAAAATTTCTCTTCCTAAATTCAAGTGTTATGAAAAGAGAGAGTTGCTGAGAAGGTGTGATTACTACTGGGATTCTAAGCACTTAAAGAAAAAGCACAGTGAGGAATTAATGATCATTTAATTTCTATCAAAGCAATATATATGTACATGAAATATGCAAACAAGGGAAGAAAACATGGATTTGTGCAAAGAAAAAGTCAATATGACTTTGATTTCTCTACCTCTCTGGTACCCTTTTCTGAAACTAGTAAGAGTTACACATTAGGGGGTGGAGAGATAGTTCAGTGATTAAGAGCACTGGCTGCTCTTGAGAGGACCTGGGTTCACTTCCCAGAATGCACATGGTGGCTAACAACCATCCTTAACTCCAGTTCCAGGGGAATCCACACCGTCTTCTAGCCTTGTGGTCATTGCAAGACACAGGTGCACTTACATTCATGAAGGCAAAGGACTCATACAAATAAATTTTTAAAAAGAGTTATACATTAGACTTCGGTTTCTTCTTAAGTAAGTGGGGCCAAAGTTTTTCTCAATCTGATTTCTGTTGCACAATAGATATTTTCTATTTGTCACTCAAAAATTTTATCAGCCTATTTTGAGTCTTTATGACACAATGAGATGTACTTGCATGTGTTCAATGACCTTACCTAGGATATTATAATTCTGTTAATTATACCAGTATATAATATCAGGATATATATTTCATCTGCTTCTGAAAATTTCTCTCTACCTTGTATTTTTTCCTAGTCTATTTTATTGTGATAAGACACAAAATTTACCACTTAATGTGTACACTTTGATGGCACTAATATTCATATGGCTTTCAATCATCTTGCACTGTGGTTCCAGAACCAGTGCTCCCCTATCCATCTCTTTCTCCTCATCCCCTGATGCTGCTGGTCTGTGTTTGCTCTTTATGGGTTTGCCTGTTCCAAGTATTCTTCACACAGTAGATATGAACACACACCCTGTGGAGCCTTTGCATGTCCTACTAAGAATGCAGACTCATTAGTCTTTGTGCATCTGACTTTTTTATTTTTGATACATATTTTCAAGGTCACTTCAGATTAAAAGATTTATTAACATTTCATTGAGCTCCTTTTTGTGTGCAAGAGTGTGTTGGCTGCTTGTAAGTATGTACACCATGTGTATTGAGTGTGCACAGAGGCCAGAAGAAGGGATCGAATCACTTGAAACTGGATTCACAGATTTTTGTAAGCCACCATGTGGATGCTGGGAACCAAACCTGGGTCCTCTGTAAGAGCAGTCAGTGTCCTTAACCACAGAACCATTTCTCCAGCCCCTGTATTCTCTTCAATGATAAAAATGTCCTTAGTAGTTATAATTAAAATGCTGCCTTCATATTGGGTATGAAAAACTAAAGCTCATGCAATGCAGCTGACCCTGAGTTCAGTAAAGAGCCTGTCCTTACATACCCCCTGCACTGGCAACATTATAAATTTAATTCCAGAAAGGGAATATAGAAAGGTACTGTACTAAAAGAAGAGGAAGTAATTTTTTAACAAAATTAAGTGCTTTTAGAGCACTTTTCCTCTTACCGGAAGTTTGAAAATGTCATCGCAAGCTTCCATATGCTCTCACTCCTTCCACTTGGGGTGTTCCCATTAGAGTGGCTTGCATCAGCATTGTAGGTTTGTAATCACAGAAGAACTAACACTGACCTACCATCCAAGTCTGTCATTTATACTGTGGTTCACATTTTGTGTTGCAGTGCTGTTTTATGCACAATAGAGCATCATAAATAATAGTTTCGCTAACTTAAAAATCTAACGAGCTCCTTCTATCCACCCTTCCGCTCCCCCTGCCAAACTTTCAAGATCACCTTTTCTTGCTATGGTTTTTCCTTGTTTAGAATAGCAGAGAGTTGGAGTAACATGAAACGTTTCGTGCCTTCCTTCACATAATAGTATGCTCTTAAGTTTTCTTCATGTTATGCTGAATGAATGTGCACCCCAAAATTCATTTGTTGAAAGCTAACGCTCCAAGTAATGATAGTAGAGGTAGAGCCTTTGAAATTAGATATAAGCATGAGAGGTTCAAGAATAGGTAAGTGCCGTGATGTTTAGTAAGTATCAGTCTGACTGAATTACATCTTGACAACTGGTAAAGCAGTCCTTTGGAGTGTGTCTGTGAGAGTGTTTCCAGAAAAGACGGGCATGGAGAGCCACACTCAGCAGGAAAGCACCGTCCAACAACAAATCTTCGCCCACAATACCCACACCGACCTACTACCCCTTCTAGGCCTGGGCTGTAGGGCCAGATAAACAAAAGAGCAGAGGAAAGCAAATTCACATACCTCCCCCACCCCCCATTTTTTGTACCCTTTTCTTTCTACCCTTGGCCATTAGCACACCATTAGAACATTGCACTTTGGGCTGTAGGAACTGTATCAGCTACTCCCTGGCTTTTGGGTGAGACCTACACTATCCACTTGGCTACTTCTGGGGTTTGGGGACTTAGATTGAACCACATTACTGGCAATCCTGGATTCCCCTTATGAAAAGCAAATGGCCTGTTGTGAGACTTCTCAGGCTCCACAATCACATGAGCAAATTCCCCCAACAGAATACATCTTGTCACTCGCCTTGCTTGTTTGTTTTTCATTCTGTTTTGTTTTGACTTGGTTTTGTGAAACATGGTCTCTCTATATCCCCAGTTGGCCTGGAACTCCCTTTGTAGAGAAGGCTATCCTGCATCTCACAGAGATTCCCTGCCTCTGAGCTGTGTGCCACCATACCTGGCTTGTCGTTTTTGTCAATCTAAAACATTTTATTTCTATGCAGGTTTCAAATCCTTAATTGAAGCTGTTCAGAAAAATCTGGTCCCAGAGAAAGTGGACAACTGAATGCAAGCCATAACCATGTAGTAAGCAATTACAGGTATGCATCCCAGAGAGAAGGAAAATTCACGAGGGTGCCTAGTACATGCTCACCTGTGGCTAAAACTCATGCCCTCTGGACAGAGGAAGAGACAGGAAGAGGTGCATAAAGTGGCCCCCTAGAGGCTGAAGGGCTGAGCAGAGCTGGAATCACCCCTCTGAGTTAAAAACTCAAAGATTTGGGTTTACAAAGACAGACCAGACCTAAAGAGCCCATAACCCAGAGGAATCTGTAAGTGAAACCTTCTACCCAGATGCACTGCTCAGTTCCTTCACCACAGAGGCCCACAACAAAGAGACACATGAATGACAGAGCTCTACAGAGCTAAAAGTGAAGCAGAGGTATACAGTTTACAATAAACCATGGAGATGAGCTAAAGCACAGGAGTGAAGAAAACAGACGTTGGGACTCGGTAACTGAATGTGGTTTTCACTGGGGACCATCGAACACTGAAACCCTAGGAGAAACAGAAACAGGTAAGAGAAAAAAGGGCTCTTTAATCCAGTCACCTTGCATTCTGAGTTTTATAATATGATTTTTTATTCTAATTACATGCTAAAGCCAAATGGAGCTCTTGTTGGAGGGAATAAAATAATCCAGAGGTTTTAATATGTTTATTCAATGGAGCTTTATATAAGAGGTTGAGTTGTGATACACCAAAGAATAAGCACATGAAAAGCTGAAATCCTAACACCCTGTACTTAGAATTGTGGCTTTCTTTGGAGATGTATTTTACTGTTAAAATTAAGTTTGAATGAGATCATTAAAGGGGCTCTATCCCATATGACTGGTGTCCTTATGCAAAAGGCGAATCTGGACATGGGATATGCATAACAGGATGGTGTGGTATGACCAGCACAGGACAACACAAGCATCTACCTGCTGAGGTACAGTCTGGAACACACTACAAAGCCTCAGAGAGATCAGCTCACAGATGCATTGATCTCAGAATTCAGGTCCCCTGAACTGGGAGATAACATATTCTATCACATCCCTTTCCACTTGCCTGATCATGTGAGAAATGGTCAGAGCTGCAACTACTAGTTTGGTATTATAATGAAACCAAAGCTTGGCTCATCAAATAACAATGGCGTTATCCCAGTAAACTCAAAGTAAGTTGAAAATATTAATCAAATGCATTTGCTACCAAGTGTGGCCACCCATGTCCGTAACCCTACCACTCTGAGGCAAAGGCAGGAGTATCACGAAGTAAAAGCATCTCAACATGAAACAATATGGATACATCCCACAACATGGGAGTTTGAAAATAAGACACTCGTTAAAGAGTAAACACACTGACCCAGATTTGGTGGCCCATGCCTTTAATGCCAGTTCACAGGAGGTAGAGGCAGGCAGATCCCTGTGAGATCAAGGATCAAAGTCAGTCTGGTCTACATAGCAAGTTCCAGGGCTACAGGAAGATCTGGCCAAAAAAAAAGCACTAATAAACACCGTATAATTTCATTATTGAAACTCACAAACAAGCAAAACTATTTTAAAGTGATTAGTCAGAATATATATATATATATATATATATATATGGTTTGAAAGGAAAACCTTTCAAAGAGGAAGAGAGTTTCTAAGCACCTTGTAGAGATTATATGTGTTAATTTTAAAGTTAATGTTTTAAAAGGTGTTATTAATCTCCATGTGCTAAAATAAGTAAAATACTTGACTCAATCTTTTTTTATTATATTTATTGTTTTTCATTATTTTATGT
>NW_008352325.1:3015672-3021528 GCF_000622305.1 Nannospalax galili
AAGAGGCTGTCAGATCCCCTGGAACTGGAGTTACAGACAGTTGTTAGCTGCCACGTAGGTGCTGGGATTCGAACCCAGGTCTTCTGCAAGAACAACCAGTGTTGTTAACCATTGAGCCATCTCTCCAGCCTCCTGACTCAATCTTTAAAGACTTTAATGAAGTTCTGCTGCAGTGTCTCCTGTTGACCCTCCTCAACCTTGAGGCCCTCTTAAGCAATGAAAGGTAGGACATTTGACTTTGGACCGTGTGGAGATATGGAACAAATATGCTCAGCATTCTTGTTGCTCAAGACCCCAGGCACTTTCCTGGCTAGCCCTGTCCATGTCATTACTTGATATTTCTAGTTGATAATTTCGAGCTCTAAAACACAGAGGTTACTTAGAACCAGTGAACAAGGGTATGCTGAGTTCCATGGGATCCTTCTATAGAGTGGATCTGACATCTTCCTCTATTCACATTTATCATGATCCAGTGCAGTAATGGTAGCCTAATTTCTCATCATAAAGTTACATTTTAAAACTATGATCATGATTTCATAATGAAATAAAAAGCTTTTTGCCTTTCACAGAACATGGCAGTCTCTTTCTGATGTACAATTAAAATTACTGCATTTGCCTTGTAGTTAGTAAAAACCTCTCCTTCGGTGCTAACCACACACTTCTTGAATAAGAATCACTATCAATCATATGGATGCTGTTAGGATACACTCCCACCCGGTTCATAGTTTCCACACATTTGCACTTTGGCTATCTTAGCCTAAGAGAGAAGGTCATAACATTCTGTACACTTTATGCTTCAGCACCACTTGTAAAGACAAGACATTATTTTTCAGTTTTGAATCTGACATAAAAATGAACTTCAAGTGGCTTTTATCATGATGCATGGCAACTTGCTTTTTCCTCTTTAATCAATGACATAACTGTTTTTAAAACCTAGAAATTAAATAGAAAGTTTAGAAAAACACTCTGGGTGGTCTTTGCCTAGCTGAGAACTCCCGGGCTTCAGGCATTTAATTCCCTTTATATTATCAGCAGTCTGTAAACTCAAATAGTTAATGAGAACAAAAGATTGTGCAGGAAACCTAGTGTGATTTGCTTTCCAGGACCACAGTGTTTGAACCATGTTTGCTTTTCAAACTGCCTTTCTACTGCTCACACTTAACTGCAGGTTTAATCCCAATTCAACACATTCTGTGATAAAATGACAAGGTCTGGCCTGACTGATTATCCATGTGTGTCTTCACTGATGCCACAAAGTAACCAGAACTACACAACCAGGCGGCAGAGAACAGCGCCCTCCACAGCAGCTTGACTTCGTTCTAAAGAGAATATGGTATACCCAAGATGCTTTGTTTATTAAATACAGATCAAGAATGTATCACTGAAGGCTCGAATGCATTCATTCCCTAGGTTTTGGCCTATAAATTATTTACACACTGCCTGCTTTTGCATCCAATGTGGGTAGAATTCTCTCAAATCTTTCAGATTGGTAACTAAACATGAGTACACATGCAACAGAAAAAAGCACAGTCATTCTGAGGGAGCATTTAAGCCAGCCCTTTTCATACATTTAAATCCTGTATACATACTGGTGCTCATTTCAAAGCCTCATCTATGCTTCTTAGCATTCATAGTGCTGGAAGGTTCTATGCAAGCCATCTGAAGAGAAAATTTAGCTTGAGCCTTACCCAGCCATGAACCCTGCAAGCTACAATATATGGAACATATGGAAACATATGCCCACTGGTGTAATAGTAGCATGAACACCTTAGGTGTAACCAACTACTTTCTAATTGGATTTAAAATCTGTTTCATAGGATGGAACTCATACCTGACATTGATATCAGGCCTAGGAATCTGAGGCTAAACAGTCCACAGGCCATGGGAGGGAGCCAAATACCACTATTCTGTTAAATAGATATATTATTAATCTGATTTCTAATAACTTATGTTCATAGGTTAGAGCATCCCTCAAATCTCACCAGAGAAGTTTCCTTGTGCAGCAGATGGTGATTTGTTAATCAGAAAACCACAACTGACCAATGTTCAGAGACTAAGAGACTGCAAAATGCTTATCCCTGAATAGGACACCTATATCAAACTTCCGCCTCCCAAGGTTCAGGGATCTTTGAGGAAGAAAGGGCAGAAAGACTGTGAGAGCCAGAGGTGGTAGATGACCACATGGAAAGTTTTCCAGACAGCTGGTCAGTTACTAACAGGAACTCACAGCAATGGTGACGACACGGACAAGTCCCATATAACATCAAGCCAGAAAATTTCAGCATAACTGTGAGGAAGTAGGTAAGAAACTCCAACCCTACCTGAGGAAATATTGGCAAGTGATGACTGCTGGGTTGGAAGGATTCAGTCACATATAAGAATGAGATTCTCAGTAGGTAGACCTGGCTTTAGTGGATGAACCTACACAGAAGGACATTTGGGGACACAAACCTGACTCTATAGACCTTAAGGTGTGTGTGTATGTATGTGTGTAAGCATGTGTTTATTAGAATGCAGAAATTTGGTGGAAGGTTAGAAAGGGGTGTGAAGATATGGGAGAGAATCTAAATACGATCAAATATATTGTATAAAATTCAATTAAAAAATTTTTAAACAGTGATTATGAAATAATGCTACTTTTGAAATAAACCTGCATTTTAAGCTGTTAAAAAAATCAATCAAGGTAATCTCAAATGAACAATCTAATGATACACTTTAGAGCAGTGAAAAACAAGAACAAACCAAAGTCAAACTCAGCAGATGAGGAAAAATAATCAAAAGAAGGAGAGAAGTCAATGAAATAGTAACAAACAAACAAAAACCCACAAAGGCTTAGTGAAGTACAGAGTTGATTCATGGAAGAGACAAAAAAGGTTGACAAATACATAGCCAAATTAACCCAAAGAAAAAGAGAGAAGACTCCAATTATTAAAATTAGAGATGAAAAGGGAGAGATTACAACAGAAAACAATGAAATCCAGAAAATTACATGCCAATGAACTGGAAAATGTAAATGAGAAAGATCAATTGGGAGATGCAATGATCTATCCAAGTTAAACCAAAATGGATTAAATAATTTAAACAGAGCTATAACAAACAAAGAGATTGAAACAGTAATAAAAAATTCCCAATTGACAAAAGCCCAGGTTCAGAAGGATTGGAACAGAATTCTAAAATACCATAAAAAAGAAATTAATTCTTCTCAAATTATTCCAGAAAATAGAAAAGGAAGGAATGCTTCCAAACTCTTTGAAGCTGGTGTCTTGATTCTCAAAAGAGACAAAACAACAACAAAATAACAACTCAATCTCCTTCATAAAGTCAGATGCTCCCAGAGGAAGGAAGGACATTATAATGGCCCTAGATGTCTCAGCTATCCCAAATCCTGGACGACCAGAAGAAAAAATATATTGAAGATTCTCAGGCATTGGGATTTCTTGCCTGCAGTTCTCTAGCTAATCAAACTACAGAAGCGATATGGAGGTGGAATGGCGTGCTCAGATACTGGCTTCAGGCTGGAAAGATGGCTCACTTGGTAAAGAACTTTCTGCATTCTCACATAATAAGTTATGCGGATGGTGGTGAGATAGCCTAAGCTAAGTTGTGATTTCTAGTGCAGTGAGGGACACCTGTCTCAAAAAACAATGTAGATGGTGCCTGAGTAACAACACCTAAGGTTTACCTGTGCACTACACATGCCCACATGCACCTATACAACAAATACTATTTCTAAGAAAAGGATTTTATTGACTAATCATTCATCCTCAGGAAGTTTCTGGAAGCTGTACTCAAAACAAGCAAAAAAACAGAGAAGACTCAACACTGAACCAGAAACCTAAGATAACAAAAGCAAAACGGTAGGAAACCCAGGGCACAAGGGGACACAGGTAACAGAGCAGATCTGAGCTTACACAGCTGCTGAGAAGGTCTGATGCATGGATCTCACAACATGCTGAGGGAAGATGGAGACAGAGATGAACAGACTGCTAAGAGCAATAAGATGAGCAAAAATGAAATACCATGGCGTTTACAGATACACTACAAAGGTACAGGCATAACCCTGCGGTCTGGAAAGCTGAGTTTGCGTGTGTATGTGTGTGTGTGTGTGTGTGTGTGTGTGTGTGTGTGTATCTATATGCATGTCTCTGTGTGTCTGTGTATGTCTCTGTGTGTGCATGTGTGCATGTCTGTATATGTGTGTACATGTCTGTGTATGTATAAATGTGCATATATCTGTATGTGTGTTTATAGGTGTATGTATGTATGTATATGTGTATGTGCATATCCATGCACATGTCTGTGTGTGTACATGTGTGTATATGCATATGTCTGAGTATATGTGTCTATGTATGTGTTTATGTTGGTGTACATGTGCATGTCTGTGCTGTATGTGTGTGCATATCTCTGTGTATGTGTATGTCTTTGTGTATGCATCAATGTGTGTCTGTGTGTGTCTGATTGTGTGTATGTGTACATGTTCATATGTATTTGTCTGTGTATGTGTCTGTGTGTATCTTTGTGTATATGTATACACAACTGTGTGTATGTGGGTGTATGTCTGTGTGTCTGTGCATGTGTGTATATGTGTGGGTTTTCTTACTGGTTTACATATTAAAATTACTAGAATAAATTTTATATAAAATACATGGAAAATTAGAATAGTTCAAAAGATGACTGTGATGACCCTTAATTATTCACAATTTAAGATTATCAGACAAAATCACTGTTAATTCTTACAGTTTAAAACCTGAAAAAAATAGTTTGGAGCTGTAGCTCAGTGATAGAGTGCTTGCTCAGTTCCTAGGTTCAATTCTCAGTATGACCAAAGAAACAAAAAACAAAACACAAAAACAAAGAGAATTCTGAAAAAAAAAAACACTTCGTAAAAGACATTTATTAGAACTGTAGTTTTTAAGCATACTTCTGGAAATTTACTTTCTAGTAAAATTAATCAAATAATTTAAGTATATGTATTTATTAGGAATTATAATGCAATAATATAATTTTTACTTGCCAGAAGGTGGAAATTTTAAACTAAGAAAAGGTAAGAATTTAACAAAAGAATTCATAAAGTAGTTGATCAAACGTTTTAAAAATATATTCTTTTCCTGTATAATCAATTAAAATTGTAATAAGAAATCCAGTCATAGTGGTCTGAATTACATAAATAAGGACATATAACCTTAAGAAGAAATGTCTTGGTTACACTAAATTTATGAAGTCTCCAGTAGATGGAAATGTTTGGAAAGTCAGGATACAGTCCTGAACAGTGAAACTCATCTCTGTACACTCCTCAGTGATGACAACATTATATATAAGTAATGAAGAAGACATCTGGCTTGATTAAGCACAGTCTTTAGCAATAAGTAGACCAACTGCCAAAATGCATATAAATATGAAATTAAGGGGCTGGAGAGATGGCTCAGAGGTTAAGAGCACTGACTGCCCTTGCAGAGGACCCAGGTTCGATTCCCAGCACCCACATGACAGCTACAAACCATCCTTAACTCCAGTTCCAGGGGAATCTGAAGTCATCTTCTGACCTCCACGGCATTTCACGACATGGGTGCACTCACATGCATGCAGGGATTACATTCATATACATAAAATAAAAATTATAAATTTTTTTTAAAAAATGAAATTAGGTGGCACTGCTATCCTCAGGCCTCTTGGGGTAAGTCTATAGCGCAGCTCTCCGCATGTCCCTAAGCGACATTCACCCTTCCATCCCCCGCCTCGCCGTTCTATACTTCTAGTTTGGGCCCTGCGCCATTCCTAGTCCCGGGGCCCCAGACACCTGGGGAACCAATACTGCTTCCTTACCCTTCCCACCCAGAGAAACTCACCCCCTTCCTT
>NW_008352325.1:3027486-3044474 GCF_000622305.1 Nannospalax galili
TTATAGCCACTTTTGAAAGAGACGCATCCTACCTCAGGAAACCGTTATTGAATATGTCAATTGTGTTCTAATGATATGCTTCTTCTAAGTATGTTGTTATTAAATAAATAATTTGTAAAAATTTTTAAAAAATGAAATTAAAAGTATACAAATGAGTTATATAAACATAAGTAATAACTTATACAGTAGTCATTTCAAATCAATAAAAACTGACTCAGAAATGTATTGGAATATGCAGATAACTTTTTTAAAGACTCAAACTTAAGTTCTTTATCTCCAAATGTAATATGGATTTACTAAGGATTTAAATATAAACAAAACCCAATAAACAATGTGAACTATTGCCTTGGGTAAATTCCATTGTTGAGGTAAGAAAAGCATTTTCTAAGCAAGCTAGAGATAAAAAGCATTTGGAAAACTGAAAATAAAACCCTCAATGACATCATGCCCTTCCATCATAAAGGGAGAGCTTGGGGATTACATTATCAGTAGCATTAATTGTTCCTGTGTGGTGCTAAACAGTAAAGTGGTGTGCAGCTGTTTGCTTGATTTTGTGGTACTTTGAAGGTATTTACAGTGAGACCTTCTGTCTTTCTTCAGAATGCAGCAGCTTATGAAAGCAGGCTAGAGACGGAGCCCAGCTATACTTATCCTTCATGCTGCCAACAGATACAGATTTCCATCTGGTACACACTCAGGAATCCAAATATTTTATTTTATAAAAGGCAGCATGAGATGGAAAGAGGTAGACTAGAGAGAGTGGAAGGATAGAAAAAGAGGGCAAAAGAAAGACAAACGCTTGCGGCTGGAGAGATGGCTCAGCCGTTAAGAGCACTGGCTGTTCTTGCAGAAGGCCCAGGTTCAATTCCCAGCAGCCACATGGCAGCTAACAACCGAGTGTAACTCCAGTTCCAGGGGATCTGATACCCTCTTCTTACCTCCATGAGCATTGCAGGACATGGGTGCACTTACATACATGTAGGTAATATACTTTTACACATATAATAAAAATAATAAAATATGCAGAAAAGAAAGACAAACTTTTCAATATGTCTTTATCAGTCTCCACAGTTATGACTGAATGACGTCCCTGGATGCCAGTTAGAGAACACTGTTAGAGTGGGCAGGCCCTATAGATGTACATGCAGTACATCTTACAGTACAGTATATTATTGAGTTCCACAACTGGTCACATACAGAGATTGTCTCTGAATTTCCCAACCCTAAGTGACACACCTACAATGAAACCTCTATACCTAAGCTCACAGACATAGAGGAATAAAGGGTAGAGAGAACACTAATGCATCTCTCGACTCTCATCAACAAAGTTCCCTCATGCAATGGAGAGCAATGAATACAAAAGGCCCAAAATGGCCAAAGCATAGATAATAAATCTATGAACAGTGTGGGTCCTTGGATAAGACTCCTATATTAAACTCCACCCACCCAGGGCTGAGGGACCACTGTGGAAGAGGGAGCAGTAAGATTGTAAGAGCCAGGGAGGAGGTGCACGACCACATGGAAACAAAGCCCTTCAGGCTCTTGGGATCTTGCTCATATGAACTTACAGCAATGGTGCCAGCATGCACAAGACTCACGCAAACTCAAGCAGACAAAAACTCAGCACAGAACTGTGGAAATGGACAGCAGGCCCCAATCTTAGCCAAAGAACTCTTGGCAGCAGATTACTGATGGGTGAGGAACTTCTGGTCTTCTTAAAGAGAGGGACTCTAAGGAGGCTGACTAGACCCCAGTGGATGAACTTACAACTGGGGGACATTTAGGTACAATAATTTGACATGATGGGTCTTAATACAGATGGCTGAGTGCATGAAATCAGCAGGGTGGCTATGGGAGGGGGCCAAAGGGGAAAGGAGTATAAAGATGATTAAGATGCTCTGTATGAAATACACAAAAATTCAATAAAAAATTTACAAAAAAAGAAGAATTTAACTCCCACATAGTACATAGATAATCACTTTCATGTTGCATTTGACATCTGAAAAGCTTTAGACAAAGAAAAAGGAGCCTCATGCTTGTATTTTAATCATCTTCCATCTGCAGAAGCTCATCCTGTTCATTAAAGAAAATGCAGTTCTATGTTGGAAAAGCCTTAGGTGAAAACAGAATATAGATCTACATTAAGCCAGGACCTTGGGTTTTGGACTTAATGTCTGGAAAAGGTAGCAATTTCCTCCAATATTCCTCTTCACTGAGTATTATCTCTTAATTACCAAAATGCTTAGGGGCAGTTCTATGCCTGGGGACTTTCAGAATTTTCCTAATACTACTTTGTAACGAAGGAGATTTCCCAGGATGATTTAATTATGCTGGGACATGAATGTAGGAATATAGGAAGATATTTAAAAGTGTTGGATAAAGTTCTAATGAAAGTAACAAATTAGGCTGCATACTCCCTGTGAGATGACACTAGGTTGTTACATACATAAGAGGTTTTCCATTAAAACATTAAAAATCACACAGAGAGAGGGAGAGAGAGACAGAGAGAGGGAGAGAGAGAGAGACAGAGACAAAGACAGAGAGACAGAGACAGAGTTTACCTCTGCATTAACCTTATTGGTTGGGAAAACATACAGAATGTGTCTTAGATGACAGAAAACACACAATATAAATTACATTGGTAAATTATCATGTGCTGTTTGTTCTTGCTGAGAGCAGACTCAGAGACTCGGGGGAGATCTGAGGTCTCCAACTCAAGTGTGTTTGTTTGCAATGTCCTCCTAGACTCTGTCCTGGGGCAGTCTGATCCCCTGACACTGTGACAAGAACAAAGGAGAACAACAGACAGGTCAAGGGTGGTAAAAACATTGCGCCCATGAGAACAGCTAGAGGGTAACCATTTCAGCAGAGATTGGTATTGTTTATCCATGGTATGAAAATTCCTGTTGTGAGAAGTAGAAGCCTGATATTCACCTCTGCAGAGGACAGAGAGGACACTCGCCCGGACTTCTCTGAAGTAGGAACACCAACATGACTGTTTCGACAAGGCTTATTTATTTTTTTCTGCTGGATGTTGTAAAAACACAATTTGATGAATTTTTCTATCTATTGCTTGCTATTTGATGTGTTTCTTGGAAGCCTCATTGCTGGGGAAACTCCACTATGCCTTGGACTAATCATCGGGAGTCAGCTGGCTACTTTCTCTGGGCTCCCCAGTCATTTCTGGGGGATGTTGGAAGCACCTGATGTGATGATTTTATCTGTCTACTACTTGCTTTTTGTTCTGCTAGTTGTACTGCTTCGTGCTTAATAAACTCATTCAT
Organism: Nannospalax galili; assembly: GCF_000622305.1. Taxonomy (NCBI): domain Eukaryota; kingdom Metazoa; phylum Chordata; class Mammalia; order Rodentia; family Spalacidae; genus Nannospalax; species Nannospalax galili. The sequence continues at coordinate 3,030,771 of NW_008352325.1, forward strand.
TCAAGTTCAAAAGCAGGACACTCAAAGATCATTCTCAGCACAGAACAGACACGTAGACGTGAAGCAAACAGCAGCACTCACCGAACTGAGCATCCCCAGCATAAACTTGAGAAAAGTTCTGTGCATACCATATTCTGATTATTCTGAGCGCCCCACTGAATTCTGGGCAACCAACCATAAGAGGACAGAGTTAATGTACACTGGTGATGCCCCTTGTGCCCACTGAAGCCTATGCTGAGAGCTTAAACAGGAGCCTTCTGCCAGTTTGCATTCCTGATCAAATCTTCGTCATGGCATACAACAGACTCCGTTTTCCTTTTACACAGAAGAAGCGTTTTTCAGTTGGATGGTACTCTTTTCCAGGAAAGGAAATTCACATGAGAACTTAACTATTAGACAGAAAAATGACTGGAGATGTACTGGCCTAGAAGTCTAGTGGAATCTGAGGCAGAGAGCGATATGAAGAATGTGAAGTATTGAAAATGTGACACTAAGTCAACTGAGAAGCAGGTTAATGAATGCAAAGTAATATCACTGTAAATATTCAAGAGTTCATGTGTGCAAATGTGTGCAGATATGTGTATGTGCTGGGAGAGTATAGATACATACGCACATGCACAAATGGATGTACAGTATGATTTTTCAAAACGGGAATAGAAGGGTAATCACTTTGATTTAAGGTTATGGAGAATTTTCCTTTATTCTTTTCTCTTTTCTAATATCCTTATTATTCTTATTTTATTTTATGTGTATGAGTGTGTTGACCGCATGTATGTAAGTGCATCCATGTCATGCAATGCCATCAGAAGAGGGTGTCGAATCTCCAGGAACTGGAGTTACAGGTGGTTATTAGCTGCCATGTGGGTGTTGGGAACCAAATCCAGGTCCTCTGTAACAGCAGCTGATGCTCTTAACCACTGAGCCATCTCTCCAGCCTCCTTCATTCTTTTTTAAACTATATATTAACATTGTTAAACTTTCATCTAATTTTAAAGGGGAAAAAAACAAACCACTGATGAGCTTAATATCAAAACTAGAGGATAAAGCCTCTATAAGCAATAAATGAGTTCCATGTATTTTTATTTTGGTTCTGCATTTGTTTATATACAGCAGAGTCACTTGTATATAAAGTCCTAAGTGCCATGCCCATAACACTTAACACTTTGATGGTGTTAGAGCTGTTAATAGTTATTGCTTACATGAATTCTAAAATAGTGGTCATTTACGAAAGGAGGAAACTAAGGCTAACACCAAACAGCTGTCCCACTCGCATATATTAAAATGCAGGAAGCTTCAAAAATGCTAGCCTGAATACCAAAAAAAGGTTGGTATTTTAAAGGAGCTTTTGTGCCATTTAATATTTATTTGCCTCATAATCTAGTACATGATAATGGTGCAAGATTTGGAAGGTATAGACAGGAATAAGCAGCAGATAAAAGCTACGTTTTCCACCTAGATATAAAGCCGGTGAGCTCTTGAGCTGTTCTTTGTCCACTGACTTAAATGGCATTTTCAGTACCATCAGTAGCTAAGGCTACTGTTTTGAAGAGGAAAGATCTAGTTTTCTCTCCTTTATTGCAAGCTCTTTTCTTCCATTTTTTTAAAAATAAAATGTTTGTCTTCATATTGGGGATTTTCAGTTTCATCACATAGTAACAGGGTATGAATTGCTTCTTATTTTTAGGCAAGAGAGGTAATACGCTTCTTTGGTCTAAGGAGGCATCTGTTTTATTAGCACTGGAAATTTTTCTGTCATTACTTCATCAAATGCTGTCTCTCCCCCACCATTTCCTCCACTCTCAGACTGAAAGATAATTAAATTTTCTGTAGGATTTATCTTCCTTCTCTCTCTCTGTTTGCTTGTTTTGGAGACAGCTCTCAATCTGTAGCCCAGGCTGGCCTTGAATTTATGAACGTTCTCTTGCCTTGGGGTCAAGAATGCTGGGATTACAGGTGAGCCACCACTCTCCACTGGATCTTTCCTTCCACGCTTCACATAACCACATTTTCATATTGTTTCCATAAGCAGCATGTCATTCTTTCTAACCCAATCATGATGTTTTCTTTTTTAATGCAATGAGTATCTTCTCAGTCTTAGAAAGTTTAGTGTTTTCAGGCCTGCTCTTCCATACCACCTTGGTTTTCCTACATTCCCATGATTGCTCTGTTACTTGGCATCCTCAGCGCCAATTCTCCCTTGTGTTGTGTCCATTAATGAATATCCATGAAGATAAGGGTCGTGTGTGGATTGTAGTGTTTGGGTTCATATTCCCCTTAAATGGAGCTTTTCACAGTTTAGTAGAATGGATCTTCTTCAGGAAGACTGTGTTTTCTTCTTGTAGATGCCAATGGGTACATCAACCTGAAGCCAGTTTTCATTAAGTAAATTATTTTTGATTTACAAATAAAATCTGGTCCATCTCTCATGTACAACATCTTCTGAAATGCACACACACCATAGCATGTGCTGGAGCCTGCCTTTGTGTGATATGCTTTAGGTCCTGATGGAGCCTCCTGGAGCCCAAACCACAGAGCATGTAGGCAAGGGGTTCCAAAATGCTGGAGCAGATCCTTCCTTTCAAACTCTGAGCCCAGAGAGAAACTGGTAAGTTTTTGTTTGTTTGTTTTGGGCTTTTTGTCATTTTTCCACCACTGTGAGATTTTTTTCAAGTTCCTACCCCTTCAAGAAGGATGTCGTTCTCCGAAGATGCAGCTCACTCTGCAATTCCCCCTGTGCAGTGCTATGCTATGTTCATCCACCCTCTAGGCTATTGGAAGCCACTTCCAATGCACAGTTTCACATCTATTCTGCCCTTGTCTAGGACAGCCACACCATCAGCCCAAGCAGCTCAGATGTGTGAACATCTCCCTCCTCATTGTGACTTCAAGAGAGTACTTATGAAACAGTTTAATTAACTTTTTTTCGAATAGGCACATTTCCAGGTTATTTGTGTCTTCTGTCTTATTAAATATCATTTCACATACTTTAGCAAAAATATTTACTGCTATTTGAATTTTTGTTGTTGCTGTTGTTTTTGAGACAGAATCTCCCTGTAACCCCCGATGACCTGGAACTTGCTATGTAGACCAGGCTGACCTCAATCTCATAGAGACCCACCTGCCTCTGCCTCTGCCTCTGCCTCTGGAATGTTCAGACTGAAGGCATGTGCCATCATGCCTTACTTAACAATAATATTTTGAATTAATGTAATCAAATGTATAGTAAGAGCATATTAGTGTCTCACTTTCTGCTATTACTGATATTTTCATTCATATTTTTCTTTAAATTTCCATTATTTTTCAGGACATGAAATTGTACAAAGAATATTACTAATTCCTACAAGGAAAATTACTAGTTCAAATACTTTTAATACAGTTTACCAAACTAAACTCCAGGAATATCATGATTGTTTACTCTAAAGGGATATGTTTAATACTGCCTATTTTACTATCTTCATAAAATTGTGGGCTATTTTTTAAATTATTGAATTTTTCTTTATTTCATACATAAATCATCTTTAGACCCCTTTCCCCCTTCCCCTTTGGTACCGTCCCATAGGCCCCCACTGGATTTCATAATTCTGTCATTTGTATTAAAGCCTATTATGTAAAGTTAGCATCCTGAGATGTCCCTCAGTACAAGTTCATCCACTGGGGTTTAGTCAGCCTATCTTGAGTCTCTCCTTTCAAGATCAGCTCTTCTTCACCCAGCAGTAATCAGCTGCCAATAATTCTTTGACTAAGATTGGGGCCTGATGTTTATTTCCACAGCTCTGTGATGGGTTCTTGTCTGCCTAAGTTTGCATGGGTCTTGTGCATGCTGACACCATTGTCGTAGGTTTGTATGAGAAAGGTCCCAGGTGCCTGTAGGACTATTTGCATATGGTCATGCACCTCCTCCCGGGCTCTTATAATCTTTCTGCCCCCTCTTATGCAATGGACCCTGAGCCCTGAGTGGGTGGACCTCAATGTAGGAGTCCTGTCCAAGGATCCACACTCTGCCAACTCTTATTCCTTGGGTTTTGGCCATTTGTGGCCTTTGTGTTCCTGGCCCTCTATTGCATTAGGAAGCGTCATTGATGGGAATTAAAATACAAATCTTTGCCATTTTGTTCCTATTTTAACCTTGATGGTAAAAAGTGTTTTTAAATACTGATCAGTCATTTTTTTCATAGTGCTCTAAATTCTTTTGTATATTGCCTAGTCTATATGACTATAGATGTTTAGTCACTATAATATTTCACATATTATGTCTATCAATCCCACCTTGTTTAGTGTTTATCTTAAAATTGCAATGTTTTGACATACAAAAGTTTTAAATCTTATATTCAGACATACCTACACCTTATGTTACAAATTGCATTTAATTGTATATTAATAAAGAAGAATTTTTCCAATGAGTAGAATGTTCATATTCACTTACATTACTTCTAGTTTTCCTTTCAAACTAGTGTTAGATTTGTATACTACTGTATTTTATTGTCTCTTTGTTACCATTAAGATAATCAATTGGGGGATGCAGAGATGGCTCAGTGGTTAAGACCACTGGCTGCTCTTGCAGAGGACCCAGGTTCAGTTCCCAGCATCCACATGGCAGCTAATCACCATCTGTAACTCCATTTCCAGGGGATCTGACACCCGCTTCTGACCTCTTTGAGCATTTCATGACACAAGTGCACTTACGTACATGCAGGTAATAGACTCATACACATAAAATGAAAATAATAAATAAAATATTTGTAAAAAGGTAATCAATTGGAAAGGTGCTATTTATTGCAAAAGGAGTATAGTTCAATGAAGTCTCACCTCACTATTGCTATTCAAAAATGCCATGATTAAGCTCATCTCTTTATTCTACGTAAACTGTGATAAGCTTCTTCTTGCACTCTTCAAATCAATTACAATTACCATAAATCTGTAAAAATTTGTGGAGAAAAGTAATGTGAAGACTATTCAGTCTTCCACCCATGAACATGGTACATATTAACCCATCACTGCTTATTCAGTCCTACTCACTGCTCTCAAAATGTTACCCAATTTGAACACCCACGTGGACCACGTCTTATTCACACATGCTTTGCATGTACTGTTTTATTTAAGGATCCTCCAGCTACATCTCCTAACTCAAATATATTACATGAAAAAAGATAGCAATATAATTGCTCTTAACTGTGTCTTGTAACAGTAACATAAATTCCAGAAGATGACCAAGTAAAGGTGTTAAACAGTCTGTCCTTTCCTTTATGGCTTGTTTTAGTGGCAATGACTCTAGAAGCTGAAATCATGGGGAATTTTATTTAGGATCTCTGCATCAAATACAGACTTTTTCGTGTGTTTACAATGAAAACCATTTTCTTATGTATTAAATCTATAAAGTTCTATATACTTTTTCCTTGTATTCTATTGTTTAGTATTTTTACTGATTCTTTGAGAATTTCATACATTTTGGTAACATTCATAACCCAACACCCTTACTTACCCCTACCCTTCTAACTTATATATTATTATATATATTTTGTTATACACACACACACATATATATATATGTATGTATGATAAAGGCCTATTGAGTCTACTCTGTGTTCCCCAAATTTCTTGGTTGTGGTTGTATACCTTGGAGTTTGTTCAACCTACTAGCTATCACATCCCTAAACAAAATTGACTCACCCTCTGCCAGTAGCTATCAATTACCAATAGATCATTAGCTCTTGGCTAGGGCTGAAGCTTCTTTTAAAAAAATATGTACCAATTCTTGAATTTGAGTGCCATCCTTGTACAGGCCACGGGGCATGCAAATCTTCTCTGGGCTTTTCCTTGGTGGTGGTGGTGGTGGTGGTTTTTTGAAACAGGGTCTCCTTGTAGCTCCCAGATGGCTTGGAACTCACTACACAGACCAGGCTGGCCTCGATCTCACAGAGATCTGCCTGCCTTTGCCTCCCTTAGTGCTAGGACTAAAGGCATCTGGTACCACACCGTGATGCTAATCTCAGTATTATTTCAGTTTTAGCACATGTTCTGTTGAAGTGAGCACTCATTCTATTCTATTGAAAAGGTGCTTTTTTGTTTGTTTGCTTGCTTGCTTGTTTTGTTGTTTTCCAGGTTGTTGCTCGATTCAGCTTGAATGTTGCTGCAATACTGTGTTAAGTGTATCATGTGCAATTCATGCTTCCTGAAACCCAGCGCTTCAATTTGCTTTCTGTTGCTGTGATAAAACACTGACCAGAATCAACTTTCTTCTCACTGGTCTAAGTGACAGCCCATCACTGAGGGAAACGAAGTCAGTAACTTAAGCAGAGAAGGAACCCGGAGGCAGGAACTGAAGCACAGACTGCAGTGGAGGGCTGCTTACTATGGTTACTAGCCTGCTCCTCTGGTCTGTGCTCAGCCTGCTTTCTTACACAAAACCGCAACCACCTGCTCGGGGTGGCAATACCCACAGTGTGCTGGGCCCTCCCACATCACTCAACAATCAAAAAAGTGCCTCACACACATGCCTGTAGGCCCATCTGAAAGAGTAAATTACGCAGTTGAGGTTCTTCCTTCCCAGGTGAGTCAAGTTGACAGCTGAAGCTATCCAGCACATTCAGTTTTTGAGCACTTCATTTTTTTTTCTTAAGATAGGGTCTCCCTGTAGCCCCAGGTGGGCTGGAATTCACTATGTAAACCAGGCTAGCCTCAATCTCACAGAGATTCACCTGCCTCTGCCTCCCAAACACTGGGATTAAAGGTGTGAGAGAAGCCCTTGAATATTAAAGACAATGACAGTAACATTTATTACAAAAACATATGTTTTGTGTGCTGTTTACTTTAAGAATATCTCCCCTGTTCCCTTTTCCTATTTTTCTGTTCTCTCTCTTTGAGAGTTTTCTCTAAAACTGGGGGCATTAGGTTAGGAAGAGCCTAAGATTTAAAGTGGAAAAGAATTGAATTCAAATCCTCTATCATTTTCTTGAAGTTTGATTTCTGGTAAGCCATTTAATTTTCTACATCTCAGCTTCCCTGTCAGTAAATCACAGTTGTAATAACCCTAAGGTATTGTAACTATTAGATAAGACCAAGAAGCAAAATCCGCCCAAATGCGTTGGTAATAAAGCCACAGCAAATCATGACTCTTGTCATTAGAATTTTTTATTCATAGCTGTAAACTGCAATGATTTCAGGATCCAGTACCTGATGTAAACAGGTTATGGTTTCAGAAAAGGAGGCAGTAGGGCAGAGTATATTCTGGGACAAGTTAGAACATATATGTCCTGACTGATGGCAATGTCCAAAATGTTAGCCTTGTGCTGAAAACATAAAAATGCAAGTGGGTGCTGGGTGTGGTGGTGCATGCCTGTAGTCCCAGCACTTGGGAGGCAGAGGCAGGCAGATCTCTGTGAGTTCAAGGCCAGCCTGGTCTACATAAGTGAGTTCCAGGACACCTCGGGCTACAGGGAGACCCTGTCTCAAAAAGACCAAAAAACAAACAAACAAACAAAAATGCAAGCGGGTATATGCCTGTAATTTCAGCTCTCAGGACGTGGCCAGGATGATCAGAAGTTCAAGGTTATCCTCAACTACATAGAAAGTTTGAGGCTAGCCTGAGCCGTATGAGATCCTGTCCCCTTCTCACCCATAATGAAACAAGTGTGCGATTTTTGACAGGCAGGCTGCTAATTTGTGACCACCGTCATCGTATTAGGGGCACAAGATAACTCGCGGCACAAAATCATAATTGCATGTTTGAAATGAGTTCTTCACTGTCTATACATACATATATTCTCAAGTTTGAGATATTCATTTATTCATTCATGGAAATTAAACAATAAAACAGAAAAGGGATTATTTCAGATAATCTCAGAAAGAGGCAAAATAAACCTTAACATAATGGATGTCTGGGTCATGTGTTTCTGCTGGGTAGCAATCAGTTCTGAGCTTCATGGGCAGGAAGGGATACTCCAACTCTCTGGGTAGTTAAAAGTTCCATTGTGCTTCTAATCACCTATTTAATTCTTTGAATACCAATGTGCAATTAACATTACAAATAATCAAGGTTAAAAATATAATTAATGCAAGTGTGATTTAGTTATAATTAAACTAATTACACAGATATGTAGCATAATAAGAGACTTACAGACCATTATGTGGATGCAAATTTATTCTTCCTTTCAAGAGCTGTTATTTGAATTTCATTTTCCAATTATTTTACAAATGATGGAATAGAATAATAAAGAAGTCAGTCTTCCAGGAATGAAAAAGTAAACCTTATATTTTTTTATTCCCTTGCAAATTCTGATTCTTTTGTCGGCCTGTTCTTGTAAATAGGCAAATTAGAGAGAAAAAATAACTAGATGTCACCACAATCAACAAAAATACTTTACTTCTTACTTTTGTGACTACTGGGAAAAAAAAATCAACAACCTAATCCTAAATACATTCCACTCCATACAGCTTGATTCCCTTTCGGAATGCTAAGCAGAGCGAGCAGCAGGATTTACATATATGAATCAGGATACATTCTACTTCCCATTCACAAATGTAACTTGTTATGGATGTTGTTTTCATCAACTGACACAGACTAATAAAAGCAGAAATGCATACTCTACCCACAGACAAGAATAGTTACAGTGTGTAGTGTTTGGGGTAAGAGACAAGCTTTCAGGTCTGCAAAGCATCTACACAGTAGGAAAAGGATTGCCTCTTCAGCTGTAGACCTGTTCCTGAACAAGGTAGGGAAACACTGCACCTCAATTCCATCAAGAATTATTCTAATTTCTAGTAAAACAGATCCCCACAGATAAAATGCATAACTAAGCACAGGTAACAATAGTGACAGTTTCTAATTCCATCAGAATGAAGCCAGAGTGACCAGACACCCAGCCAAACAAAACTAAAATGTGTCAGCTTCTATGGAAGACTAAAAATCAATTGATTATTATGTAAACTTAGGGGGGGGATTAAAAACAGTAGACTTCCGACGTGTGCTGCATGTGTGGATAACCAACCAGAAGAGTGAACTTTTTTCTTAGAAACTTATTCTAGCTAGCAAATGAAAATAAGATCAAAGTTCAAATACCAACAGCTGCTTTGCAATAAATTAAAGCACCCAGGCATGAAACATCAAACTAAACCAAAAACAGGTCAGGAGCAGATAATATGGACCTCTTGACAGCCATGCATACCCTGCCCTGCTTAGTCAGAAAAAAGACTCATCTGAGTCTGACTAAACCTCTGAATCCAGAATGGGAAGATAGAAATTTCCAAGCCTCCCTGTCAGTCTACCATCAGTAAGGTCTGCAGACACCTGCAGTTTCCAAGGCCAAGGGCATCACTGTTTTATAGATTGTGAAGAAAAGAAAGGACTGGAGCTGACCTGGAGACCAAGCAATGACAAAGGAGCAAGTCTTTGGTGACAGAATCAAAGAATCATTTGGATAGAAGAGGTTGGGGTTAGAATTAGATCCCTCGGTTAACTGCCAAAAGTCTAGTTCTTGTCTTCCATTTTGGCTATAAGACTGTTTGACTGTGTTTTAAATTTTATATTTACTTATTTATTTTCATTTTATTTGTGAGACTGTTTTGCTTGCATGTATATAAGTGCACCCATGTGTGCAATGCCCACAGAGGCCAGAAAAGGGAGATCAGATAGCCAGGAACTGGAGTTACAGAGGGTTATTAGCCATCATATGGGTGCTAGGAACTAAACCCAGGTCTTCTGCAAGAGCAGCCAGTGCTCTTAAATGCTGGGCCATCTCTAGAGCCTCTTGGTCTACATTTTTTTTGAAAACTCAGAATATGAGTTGCCCTTGAGAGGAAGAAGTGACTGGAAGGGGTTTGGAGAGCACTGATCTTGTTTTGTTTCTAAGGTAGCCACTAATTATGCAAGCGTATTCACTTTATAGAAATTCACTCTCATTTTCTTTTTGATTTCTAAATATTATTTTAAAATAGTTCTTTAAAAAATATCTTTAAGGTGTTGGAGAGATGGCTCAGTGATTAAGAGTACTGACTGCTCTTGCAGAGGACCCAGGTTCAGATCCCAGCATCCACATGGTTGCTACCAACCATTCACAACTGCAGTTCCGGGGATCTGATATCCTCTTCTGTCTTTTGAAGTATTGCACAACACAGGTACACTTACATAAATGCGGGCAATACACTCATACACACAAAAATAAAACTATAATAAATAAGATATTAAAAAATAGAAATATCTTTAAAATATGAATCAAGAAACAAGATTCTAAATATCTGAAAATACTCTAAGCATGGTGGCATACACTTTTAATCCTAGCACTCAGGAGGCAGAAGCAGATGGATCTCTGGGAGTTCAAGGGCAGTTTGGTCTCCATAATAAATTCCAGGCCAGTCAGGGCTACATAGTGAGACCCTATCTCAAAAAACAAAAAATTAATAAAAGATTCCTATTTGAAGTTTTATAATCAAGCTACAGGTGTGCAAGATGTACAATATAATGATTTACTTATTTTAACAAGAAAGGTAAGTAAAAAATCAATTAAATCAAACCTTAGAAATAAAACAACAAATAAGATTGAGAAAGTATGAAAGCACTAATATAGTAGCAAAATTTGAGAGTTTGAAACATTAAAAACACATTTAAATTACTAAATACAGTATTCCCTTCTCAAAGTTAAAAAAAAGACAGCATCAGAAATACTAAGATGATTTTCTAGAAGAAAAATAAAGATATACAATACAAAGCTAATACATATTTTAGAAAAATAATAGAACCTTGTGCAAATAATTTAGAATTTTAAGTTAAATCAGTGGGTTTCTAATATGCACACAATATAACAAGAAGATGAAGACCTGGGCTGTCCACCAAAGTCCTAGCTCTATGCTAAAGAACCAGTGAACAGTTGAAGACACACACACACACAAAAAAAAACTGCCAGACAGAAGGTAGAGATGGAGGAATGTGAGACTGTGTGAACAAAACCATGCAACTAGTTCATAATGTAAGCCAGAGAAATAAAATTCCATAAGAGTATCTAATGAAAAATGAGCCAGTAAATAGCAGAGAAATTACCTCATAAAATCAAATTAGTCCCAATGAACAACTAGGAAAATATACAGGAACTTTATAAAGCAAACGTCAAGACCTAAATAAATGATGCCTCTAAAATGGTTTGGAGGAGTGTCTAAAATGGAGTGTTGGTATGTAACATAGTCAAAAAGAAAGCAATGAATTTTTTAAAAATTATACAGCTTCAAATTACAGTGTAAACTTGATATAATTTATAGTTAAAACAGTCATTTTTTAAATCAAATGTGCAGCAATGAAGTTGCTAAAATATTGAAGCAATTCTGGAAATGAGGTAGGAAGGAGTGTGGAAATGATATACCATCTACAGGAGTTAAGAGCATACCATCTCAAAATACCACACACATTGTTCTAGTTACTCTAGGCTGAAGGTTTCTGCAAAGCCATCACTGCAGAAGGGGCCATGTGGCCTTCCTTTTTCTACCTGCAACTAGCCACTACCAGACAAAAAACTCGCCTTTATCATCAGGTCTGGACCCTGTGGCTGTGAAAGGCTGGGTGAGTCCATGCCCACAACCATTATCCTCCACCAGATGTCACAAACACACACATCTCTCAATGACATCTCTAGAACCTGCTCCTCTAAGCTGAAGATTCCTCTGTCTGAATTTAGTCAGAAAGTTAACATTCTTTGTCTTCAAATTAAAAATGCATTTTCTTGGCCAGTTCTTCAGACTTCACACTCTTTATGGGCTTTACAGTGCTTTTGGTTTCTAGACTCAGCCAGAGAACTAAGAACTAAGGGAAGGGGAAGAGATACAGGGTGATGCATTATGGAATGGAGTAGTTGACATCAGACACCCAGAGCACAGGAAGCCCCAGCATGATAGCGGACATGCAGCTGAGTAATGAGCAAAGGTATTTTGTTGAGAAAATATTTTAGTTACTATTTAGATAGAAAAACCTCAAATTATATCTCTACTACATGAAAGATTCAAATGTAAACTTGTAAATTAACCATGCTTAAAAGACAGAAGGAAACCATGGGTGGCAGCATTCTGGCCTCAGAAAGGCAAGAACTACTCAGGTTCAAAAGTAACAAGTGGGCTGGGTGTGGCAGTGCACGCCTTTTAATTCCAGCACTTTGGAGAGGATCTAAATGAGAGAAAGTCCAGTCTAGTCTACATAGAAAGTTCCAGGCCAGCTGGAGACGCTGTGCCAAAAAAAATAAAAGGTAATGACATAGAAAAAAAACCGATTCATCAAAACTATATACACTATAAAACAAATTCAACAAAATGTGCAAAAGATTGCTTTTTTAAAAATTTTTTTAGAAGAAGCATTTCATTACAGCTTTAACATACTCAATAACAGTTTCCAGAGCAAAGATATATCTCTTTCAAAAGTGGCTATAAAATTTTTAGGTTCACTGTTGAATTAATACAGTTATACAATATCGAACTCAGTATAAGCCCTGTAAGACATAACATTGAATGAGTTTTTAGCCTTTAAAAAAATCTCCATTTCATTTTAAAATATACTGTTTCTTACAGAAAGACTCATTGTTTTTGCTAATAACACTTAGATGTGGGTGCATGCGTCTCTCATCTGTATGTATCTGATTATTATTAGTCATAATCGGTTACACTCGGATCCTTGGCACCTGTGCATGTCTATAAAGTCATTGGGTAGATTTCAATGGTAATGTTTATCACCTCTACTAATTAACATGACATAATTTTTTATGCTTCCTCCTCAAATATAATTCATTTTTTAAATTTGTTGATTGTGTGTGTATGTGTGTGTGTGCATGTGTATATATATCACACAGAACATCCCAAACCATCTTATTCAACTATACACCCACTTTCAAGATGGCACACTCCCATAGCCTCTCTCCCCCGACTGGAGCCCTTATAATCTGTTATCCCTGCTACTGTCCCCTGTTTTGTAGGTACCCCCAGCCATCCCCCAATACTTGTCCATCTACTGAATTTAGTCAGTCTATCTAGAGATCTTTGTTTTAGGAAGGTCAGCTGTTCCTCATCTAGCAGCAATCGGTTGTCAATATTACTTTAGATAAGATTGGGGTCTGTTGTTCATTTTCCCAGTTCTATGCTTGGTTACTATCTGGGAGTCCCTTGGGCTACCCTGGCCAACAACTCAAAAGAAGGCATCTCCTATCTGGCATTGCTGCTTGTTATGTAGCCTTTAGCTATACATATGGACTCTTAGAAAATTACATTGGCCCCTTTAATCTTTGGTTATTCCTTCCTTTGGGGACTTTAAGGCCATACAGTTGCCCAGATAAACCAATCTATTTTTACTCTTAAGGCCATTTGAGGATTTGTTCCTCAGGGGTCACATGGGCTTGGGAAGGCCCCTGGCTCCTTTCTTTTACCAGTTCTTCCTATGTGAAGATAAGTCAAAGTTTCTGCTCAACCATGGATCGCTCTGCTTGGAAGCATGGAGGAAATGATTACTCTGGGTTGACCCTCCTCTTTGTAGACTGGACACTGGTTTAAGTCTATCTCATAGGGTCTCCTCAGCCTTCTTGATCAAGAGGACAGGTGTCCCACCACAATTGCAGGACATTTTGAGAGATGCTCATAGTCCCCTGGAACTAGTTGACCTAGGAGGGCAAAGAGCAAAAACTGTCCTTTATGTCCCTCTGACCAAATTATTATAGGCCTCAAAGTATGTCTGTTAAACATCCAAGA
>NW_008352325.1:3044585-3046764 GCF_000622305.1 Nannospalax galili
CATATTTCTTGATCTGCTATGTATAAATTGTCAGTAGGTTGTAGGAGTAATATGGTCCCCTCTGGTTTTTAAAACTAGTTAGACATTATTTATCTCTCCTTTTATTTATCTAACCCCTCCATCATGGTTTCCCCAATTAAGGTGCCCCCATTTTTCCCCTTTCTCCCTTAATAATTCCCTTCTCCTATGGTCCTACCTCTCTTGAGCTCCTTCTTTCTCTTTATGCCGTAGGTTCCTCACATACCCTTCCCTTCCCCCCGAAACCAACCCCATTTTTATCCATATCTCCCTTATTAAGGCCTGTTTCTTACTGTTCTTCTCTTTCAGGTTCTTTCTTTTCCTTTACCTCCCTGGTTCCTTTCCATTATCCTGGTTCCTGTAGTTATGTCTGGATACATACTTACTTATCAAGATTTGGTTCTAAGATCTACATATGAAGGAGAACATAAGTTAATTTTTTTTCTGAGTCTGTGTTACTTCACTTAGTATAACAATATCAGCCACCTGATATTGGACAAAGGGGCCAAGAACATTCACTGGAGGAAAGACAGCATGTTCAGCAAATGATGCTGGCAAAGCTGGATCTCCACCTGTAGAAGAATGAAAGTAAACCCCTATCTTTCACTTTGCACAAGTCAATTCCAAATGGATCAAAGACCTCAATGTAAAGCCTGAAACTCTGAAACTGTTAGAAGAAAACATAGGCAACAACCTACAAGATATAGGTGTAGGAAAGGATTTTCTAAACTGGACATCAATTGCTCAGGAAACAAGGTCAAGAATCAACAAATCACTAAACTAAAAAAGCTTCTGTACATCAAAGGAGGCAACCAGGGAAATGAAGAGAAAACCCACAGAATGGGAGAAAATCTTCATCAGCGACACATCTGATAGAGGTTTAATATCCAGAATATATAATGAACTCAAAAAACAGAGAAGCAAGACAGGAAGTAACCCAATTAAAAGATGGGCTAAGGAGCTGAACAGAGAGTTCTTAAAAGAAGAAGTAAAGATGGCTAAGAAGCATATTAAAAGTGTGCCATCTGGGAAGTGGGTGTATAGTTGAGTAAGATGGTTTGGGATGTTCTGTGTGATATACACAAAAAAAAAAATTCAACAAATTTTCAAAAATGTGTTATATTTGAGGAGGAAGCATAGAAATTTATGTCACACTAATTAGTAGAGGTGATAAACATTACCACTGAAATCTAACCCCCCATGACTTCATAGGCCTAGGCGGCAAGGATCCAACTGTAACCTATTGTGACTAGTCATAGATACACACAGATTAGAGATGCATGAGCCAACATCTCAGTGTTAATAACAAAAACAATGAGTCTTCCTGCAAGGAAAAATATATTCTACAATGAAATGGAGATCTTTTTTAAAAGTTAAAAACTCATTCAGTTTTACGTCTTACAGTGCTTATACTGAGTTCAATGTTATATAACTATATTAATTAAACTGTGAACCTTGAAAGTTACACTTGCACCCACTTGTGAAAGAGATGTACTCTTGCTCTGGAGTGTGTTACTGAATATGTTAAAGCTGTAGTGAAATGCTTCTTCTAATCATGAAGTGATTAAAAATTTTAAAAATAATGATTAAAAATAATGATGATTCTTCAAAGCATAAAAATTTGCTCCTTAATAAATAGTAGATGTGAAAAACATTACCATTGAAATCTACCTGATGACTTTACATTCATGCTCAGGTGCCAAGGATCTTAGAAAGTAAGTGACTGTGACTAGTAATAATCAGATACATAGAGATTAGAGACGCATGTACAAACATCTAAGTGTTATTTGCATTAAAAATGAGCTTTTCTGTATGAAACAGTAGATTCTAAAATGAAATAGAGATCTTTTTTAAAGGTTAAAACCTCATTCAGTTTTAGGTTTTATAGGGTTTATACTGAGTACAATAATGTATAACTGTATTAATTCATGTGTAAACCTAAAAGTTTACAGCCAATTCTGAAAGAGATGCATCTTAGCTCTGGAAATTGTTATTGAATATGTCAATGTTGTAATGAAAACAGAGAGGTCTCAAAGAAGAAGTTTATTAAAAAAATAATTACAAAAAAAGATGTTCAACAACACTAATAATTAGGGAAATGCAAATTAAAACCCCTTTAAGATTTCATCTTACCCCAGTCAGACTGGCTAAGATCAAGAAA
>NW_008352325.1:3048480-3161576 GCF_000622305.1 Nannospalax galili
AGGGAAATGCAAATTAAAAACACTTTAAATTTCATCTTACTCCAGTCGGACTGGTTAAGATCAAGAAAACAAATGATACCAAATGTTGGAGGGGATGTGGGGAAAGGGGAACACTCATCCACTGGTGGTGGGGCTGCAAACTGGTTCAGCCCCTATGGAAAGCAGTGTGGAGAACTCTTAAAACACTACAAATGAACCTACCATTTGACCCAGTTATACCACTCCTTGGCATATACCCAAAGAACTCATCCTGTTGCAGAGACACATGTACATCCATGTTTGTTGCTGCTCTTTTCACAATAGCTAAGAGATTGAAGCAACCTAAGTGTCCCTCAACTGACGAGTGGATAATGAAAATGTGGTTCATTTATACGATGGAGTTTTACTCAGCAGTAAAGAAAAGATTGCTTTTACAGAGATTATGAAAAGAATTCTTATTTCAATAAATAACAAAAAATAACATTGGTAGAAAAAGAAGAAAATCTGTGCCAAGCAGTTGGCAGCACTAACAAATAAACACAGGGAACATCTTCAATTTCATGTATAACCAACAAAGCAAAAAGAACAACGAGATTTCACACCAATAAACTTATGCAAAAATGAAATTTTCAATCACAATTTTTGAAGATAACAAATATTCTACTTATGGAAGAATATACAAAGTAGACAAAACACCCTCTATCTCATCTGAATTTTATATGTGCTGCTATTCATACACAGACACACACACATGTCCATGCATGAGTACAAACATGCACACAGATAACAGATGAAATTAGATGTGAATGCATGTATATGTATGCATACCTAAATTAAAATGAAGGAGTTAGACAAATATTGATAACTAATTTTAGTATTATAAATGTCTTTCTGGTACAATAGTATCATAAGAAAAAAACATTTGTTCATTCAAAGCATTAGTTGATGACTGATAATTTGGAACAGTTTTCTCCACTAACCATATTTGAACCCATATATAAAAAATGAAATCTAAAGCATATTTTCTCAAAGTTTACCTAGAAATGCTGCTCTGAACCCAGGTAAACATATTTTGGAGTCAAATAGGGTCCAGAGAACTTGACACCAAGTCATATAACCTTCAGAAAAGTAGAACACACAGCTCTCACTTTGTCATTTCAAAGACTGTTTGACATACACTACAATGATGCAATGAGTCTTCCGTGAAAGACAAAGGAAAGACCTGTTGTCTGGGGTCTTGTCACACTGTGTTGACATCACTGGGGACACCTATAGGGTACACATGCATAGCTTGTGGAGAAGGAACAAGCAGAAAAGTACTGGTAGGTTTCAGCCATGAGTTTAGTGTGTGGTACTGAGCATGTTTTCTAGCAGGACAAATCTAGAAGAGTGAGTAGCAAGCTGCAAAGCCTCAGAGAGGAAGAGACAAGGGGTCATTTTACAGAAGAGAGAGCACAGAGGGGAAGACGTGCTGCCAAGGCTACATCAGTCATGTACAGAAAGAGGTGCGTCGGCATCACATAGTGCAGGGAAGCCTCCTAACAAAGGGTGCAATTGAAGAGGAACTACAGAATCAGGTACTTGGGAGAGCAGGAGCTCAGGGCCTACTGAAGAGACAGAGGAACGATGCTATGCTGGCTGTCTGCAGAACTTGTAGCCTCTGATGAGTTCCAGCTACCTGCTGATGCACAGAACTCATGGATGTGTAGGGCATGAACAGAATGTTTTCTCCAGCTACCCCTCTTTGGGTGTTTAATGTGTGTACTGCTTCCAGCCCAAAGTTACCATATTACTTGACAGACAAGATTTAGGGTGGTAAAAGAGGGAAACAGTCTGGACTCATGTGTCCATTCTAATCTATCCAAAAGGAAATGTTCAAGGGAGAAGCAGTAAAAACTGACCCCTAGCTATCATCTGTTCACCTGTGCTACATATGAGATACGTGGAATGAGATGCATTCTGGTCCCTCTGAGGGAGGTCTGTCCTCAGCTGCTCTGTGACAATAACTCCTTCGCTTTGGGCTCTGTTCACAAGAACTGAGCCCCAGCCATTGGTACTGGGAGGTTCCTTTTCTCCTTTGAAGAAGTGATAAGTGGAATTTGAGTTTAGAGGAAAATAGTGTCTCTAAAGTATGTTCCACAGAACTGAGGGGATGCTGGGGGGCTCCTTGAGCTTGTTATCTATCATCTAAAGTGGTAAGAAAAATAATAAAATGTGGATCATACCCTCGAGGAGTCCTGATGACCACACGTCCTGAACTTGGAGGAATTTCACCATTCAACATTTTGAATGTGGTGCTCTTCCCAGCGCCATTCACCCCAAGGAGTCCAAAGCACTGAGAGCAAAAGGTGAAATTAGATAGAACGCATGACATATAATCAAGAGTATATTAGAAATGGCATTTGCTTTGACATTGAGTTGATGTTTTGATGTGCGAGGTTGGTACATTTTAACAGCATGCTACTGTATAAAGCATTTCATGTATACAAGGTGCTTTGAAAGTTATTGTGCCACTTGAGTATGAAAACGTTGGCATGTATGTAAAGAAAGGTAAATTCATGTTTGAGACACTGAAAAGAAGGAGCAACAAACCCAGTAACCCAAACTATGCAGCAGAAGTAGTCTCAGGAATCCACATCACTGAAGCAATTATTGTCCTTCTGGATTCAGTATTAAAGTACTTCTGAAAGATATTTCATCCTCCACTCTCAAATATATGAGAGATGGATGGATAGACAGGTAAGTACATCAATAACAGATACATTGACTGATCGATCACAATAAATGAAAAAGGAATTGATAAACAGATGATACAGAGATAGATAATAGATGATAAATTGGTAAATGACAGATGGCAGACTGTAGATCGTTCTGGTAACTATCTGCCTTCTTATCTAATGAAGAAGCTGTAAATTCAGTCTTTACTCAGAGCCTAGCCTGATCCTGACATTAACAAAGGAGATGACCTCGAGTTTTAGAACATGACAGTCAACTGATTTCTATTTCCATCCTGTCTCATATTTCATGTAAAAAAATGTCCTTCACCCACCATTTTTCTAGGTCTTCTATCTATTCATCTTGTACCTGCATGTAGAATGTGCCTGAAACGCCACTTAGAACACAATTTCCCTCCCAGACATATTTCTGATGTCTGGTTACTGATGTCTACTGACATAAACTGGCTAACTGGCTCCTTGGATTTGAGACCATGAGTGTTTCTGCATTTTTATCTCCCATATGCCCTGCCTATCACAAAACTCCATCGTGTGTCTCTGGACACCTTCAGTGCACTGAATCACCACATGCCTCAGTTAGGATTGTCTCACTATCCTAGTTAGGGTGCATAGCATTCCAGATCTGTCACATGTCATGCCTAGTAGGCTACCACACCTGATCTAAGATGCCTTATCCACCTATCCAAACCATCTCTCTGGTTCAATCCCCAGCCCTGCCTGTCATAAGTCTTTTGTTATCTGCTGTTGTATTTCCTTGGTATACCAGGTGTAAAGCAAATAAAACCTACTATTGTGCTTTCTTACCCAGTCCAGAATCAAAATAATACATGTGTTTATGATGTGTTTCCTACCTAAGTGGTGATTCTCAGAGGCAGGGGGACATATCTGTAATCTCTGTACTTTTCAAAAACTTTTCCCATCTTCCCATGCTTGTAAGGTAGTTCCCATCTAGGCAAATTGTGCTAGTCATAAAAGACCAGAGCAAAGATCATGGTAGAGTTTAGATCTTGAAAGTACCCAATGGCCTGTAAGCATGGCCATTGGTCAATGGAATCCCCCTTAGGAAGTGGGACCTCGTGGGACATTTTAGGTCAATGACCTTAAACTGTTGAAGAAGATCCTAGAACCTGGTCCCTCCTCTTCCTTTCTTTCTAGAACTTGGCCATGAGGTGAGCAGTTTCCTCCTCACGCATTTCTACCATAATGCATTGGGGCACCAGAGGCCCAATGACGCTATGAGGCCAGTAGGTCATGAACTGAATTCTCCAAAACCATGATCTAAACTCAATCTTTCACTTTATAAGTGTCTCAGGTGTTTTGTTAAAGTAACAGAACACTGACAATGAAGAGGACAACAGGAACCTTCCATTTGAAAAATCACCATTCGTAAGATTTCCAAGTTTTGTTCTTCACTTTGGTTTAAAACAACCATGGATAGAGAGTAGAAAATTTAATACTGATTTTAATAGGATTAATTTTTATTTACAATTCAATAAGATAGGTAAAATTACAGAGCTAGTACAAAATCAGTCAAAACAACATTTTGTTCTGTTGTGCTACAAACCATGGTTCCAGACATAAGGACACCCCTGGATTGCGTTTGATGATCTCTTGGTCTCTGTGTATCTCAGAGTACTCAAAGTTGAATTATCTGCTTAGTAAGAGGGCATGGCTTGCAACAAGATAGCAATATAGCTGACTTTGATTGTCTTAGGGGCCTTTAACAATGCACAAGCAAGGTGTGCTTTTATTTTTAACAGCTAATTAAAGGCAATCATTTCTAGGACGGATTTCCCTTTATGCATTAGTACAAATCAGAATCAATTTATATGACTTCTGTCAGTTCTGATTAGCGCTCTCTCCGCAGCTGCTCCAGTGTGTGCATTCAGTAACCCTCCAGAGTAGCATTTTAGTAGTTAGACTTCATTGGGCATTGAGAGAAAATTGAAGTCCAGGTAAGAGGGAGAAGTGGGTTCTTTAACTGCATTTTTAAAAATATTTGCACTCCACCAAAAGTTATTTCATATTCCAAAAATCAAACCATCCTTAAAATTCCCCAGTTACATGAAATTTAAAAAAATTATGAAACAAAACAAATGTTTGAATCAACTGGCAAAGATTCGCTCTGCTAAGAGAACTTCTTTCCAACTTTGCTTCTGTGACCTTGTTTTGAGAAGCTCTGAAATGTAAACGCTGCTCTTAACTATGAGTTCATCTATTCTGAGACTGCTCCAAGCAGAACCACAATTAGAGTTCATGGGTTCATAACAGAAAAGGGTAAAAATAGCAGCTTTGTTACCTCTCCTCTTGGTATGCCCAGACTGACATCTTGCACAGCGGTAGTCTTCCTGAAAATGCTTCCATAACTTTTACTAAGGTTGCATAACACAAGAATGTCTCCGTTGGTCCTTCCTTCAACTACCCTCCTTTGCTCCTTTTCAACATCTATGTCCTTAGCAGACTTGAGTGTGTCCTGCTGGGAAGAGTGGCCCCTGGGAAGATAAAGGCAGAGTTAATTCCCACCTGGGAAAGCGCTGGAATAGTCTGTGTTATACTTGTGAAGAAAGAAGGCAGATCCCTGAGACCTTCTGCTCTGTCAGAGCATCCTAGCCCCATCATCCCCTTCCTTTAACCAAAGCAAATATGTGTTACTACAAGATGCTGAAATAAATCAACACTTAACGTGGCTCTTAATTTCATGGATAATAAAGCCATGCCAGACCTTGTGCTCAATGTAAGAAATACTTATCACACTATTATAAAATATCAACTTTTATAGGTATGTTGATAGCAACCAATTCATATAATAAAATATTTAACAAAATAGATTTTGTATACACCTTTTATAGAAAAGGACTCAAATACTCTAGGTTTATAGTATAAGTTGGATTTCAAAAGAATTATATAGTCAGTCTTTTACACATCTTGCATAATAGTCAACAAATATTTTCCAGAAGAATATTAATCTAATTTTCACTTGTAATTGGGTCACTCTACCATTCTTTTGAGGATTCCCATCTGGCATATTTTAGTTTTTGTATTACTTTTTATTTATGTGTCTATCTATTTGTCTGTGTGTGTGTGTGTGCAAGTGTGCCACATGAGTACAGATGCCTACAAAAGCCAAAAGAGAATGTTAGATTCCTCTCAGTTGTGAGCTACCAGACATGAGTATTAGGAAAAACTTTCTGATCCTCTTAATCGCTGAGCCATGTCTCTAGAACCACCACTACCTGTCATATTTTAACTTCAAAGTAAATTTTCATTTTCCCAGTAAAGTATAATGCGCCTGTATTTTAATGGTTAAATAAGTGCCAACCACTGAATACTGTATGGATTGTCTTCTTTCAGTGCGAAATACTGTGATGCAGTGTATAATCATATATTCACAGAGGAAAGTGGCAAAAGGAAATTTTCTTTCACAATTTCTTTTTGCAATTCTCAAATTATTCCAAAATAAAAGGGTATCACTGCTAAGAGAAAATCTCCACGGTCAGTCCTTGGTCATCCTGATTCGGTACCCTGTATTATTTTCCATATCTGAAATCACTACCTCACAAAACTCCAATTTACTACACACACACCAAGATGATGAAAAAAAAAGGGAGTTAGATTCTCAGAAGGATCCAGTGTCATTTATATAGAATTTGAAAGAAAGTAAAATGAATCAAGGTAGATAAAAATAAGAACAGCAGCTACCCAGAGGGTGGAAATTCAGGAGCAGGAGGGGAGGAAGGGGCCCAGAAAAACATCAGAAGTATTCAACTTATCAATCTAAAATGGATTGCATGAGTTTGTTCATTTTACTAAACTCTATTAAATTTGCACATTTCTGCTTGGTGGTGTTTCCCTTTTCCAGATAAGAAAAGCACACTCTGACCCTCTGCCAGCCAGGTACTGGCAGTTTAGAGGTTCTTTTACTCTCTAATAAATCATGTCCTTATATCCTTCTGTCATGTCACTCAGATTCATGCCCACAGCAACTCACACCCAAGAGGCACATCCATTACTCATGAGGACCACCTGTGAAACTTTATGCGCATCTCCTGGTCTCATCCCCAAAGCTGCCCATCATCTCAGGCTACAGGAGAGGACTGGGCAGCACATTCTTTAAATCCCCTCATTCCATGGGCAGAGGACAAATGTCTAAGCTTACTTCTTGTTGGATAATAGTCAAACAAACTAAGTTCCTAATTCATCCAGCTTTGCTTAACAATGTGCACTCAGTCATCCTCCAATTGCAATACAACAGAGGAAGGATCCAGGCAGGCAGTAGACACAGCAGGCCTTTCCTGATATTCACCACAGCTGATGTCTAGACCAGGTGTTTGTTCTAATCCACCAGCATAGGGATTCAGAAAGCACAGGCCAACTCCAGACTGCAGAAAGAACAGGCAAAATCTCCCCAAAACACTTCTCCTGGCTGCTCTCTGGCCAGGGCTATGTGCTAATAAATGCCTGTATTCTTAGCAGACAAGCAAAGGCAGCAGAGGAGTTGTACGTGAAAGTCAGCATCGCTTAGAGAAAGACAGTGGTGAAATGGGCTCCACAATAGTGTCCAGCTCTGTGCTGGTGACTGAAACACGTTGTTCAGGTGAAAAAGGCTTTTCATTGGGGAGGGGAAGAGGGTCCTCCTATTCTCTTCCAAGAGTCAGCTAGGACTAGCATAACTTTCCTTAGGAGAACTTGCTTAGAACCTTGGGATTTTCATTTTCAGCAATGAATTAATGATTAGGTTTGATTTGGATTTAAATAACACATTGATGCGGACTTACAATCATGGAAACAGCCATAAAGAAGCAGAGGGTTAGACAATGCCTGTGCTCCTTGGCCGTCATACTAGCATAGAAAGACAAAGATGACTTCTTGCTTGGATAGCAAGGACATTATTCTAAAATACTGCTCAATTCATATACTATATGAAGTAAAGGGAGCACAAAAAGTCCTTTCACTGAAGAAGCTCCTTTGATATTATAGGAGGACTGAGCAACCTGGAATCTGCCAGAGGGGATTCTACTTTGCAGATTTTAAACATATTAAACTATTAAGGCTATCACAGAACCAATTAGATTGACAAGGGCCTCCGGATTCTACTTCAAATTCAGCCAACGATTGGAAACCTGCAAATTCCAGAGTAATTATGGCCAAATTCAAAAGAGCTTTGGGATTTGAATTCAAAATGGTTCTCTACTTTAGCAGCCTCAAGGTGCTATGGAAAGAAGTATGTCATGAAATGACTGAAAAGAAAAAAATACATACAAAGGGATCACCCCAAATAATAATACAGCTTTATAATCTGTAATAGCTTTTTAATAACAGCATTTTAATAATTTCCATAAAGAATCCATCCTTTGAGAAGCCCTCAAAAAAAGATGAAGCTATAATTAGATAGGTATTGGAAGGAGGAAAGTCTCTCCCTCAAGCTGAAATTGAAGGAACACAGACAGAAGGAAAAAGATCAGTAGATTCAGTCATGGAGGGGCAAGCACAGCAGCGTGGGCCCTGCACATGAAAGGGCGGTTCTGCCTTACAAATTTCAGTATATTATTGGACAAGATTTCAGAATATTTGCAAGGAAATCTTAAGTTTCATGTATGCTGGTGTGTGTATGCATATGTGTATATGTATGCATATATGTGTATTTGTGCATGTGTATATATGTGTGAATATATGTATGAGTGTGAACATGTATATATGTGCATGTGTGTACATGTGTATGTGTTTATATGTGTGAATGTGTATATGTGTGTATGTGTATATATGTGTTTATGTGTGTATATGTGTAGATATGTGTGTTTATGTGTATGTGTATACATTTGTGTGTATGTATGAATATGTGTATATGGGTGGATGTGTGTATATGTGAGATATTTGTGTATGTGTATGTGTGTGGATATCTGGGTTTATGTGTATATGGTATATGTGTGTGGATATATGTGTATGTGTGTATGTATATGTGTGTATATGTATGTATCTGTATGTTGAATGTATGTGTGTATATGTGGATATGGATGTATGCATCTGTGTTTATGTGTTTGTATGTGTGTAAGTGTGAATATGTATATATCTGTGTGTATGTGTCTGTGTTTCTGAATACCCACAAGATTCTGTACATCTACATACACTGTAACCAGGCTTGACCTCCATCTTCACTTAACAAAGATAGGGAAACAGTCACAGAAGGAATTGCGTCTGGCAAAGTTATGTGATCTTCTGCTCTGAATTTCCATACCTTTCTGCCTCCATGAATTAATGGCATGTAATTCTAGAAATAAATTAGCTTATGATATCAACAAGAGTCACCTCAGATGTTATAAAGTAATAGAAAAATTAAGCAATTACAAAGTGAAAAATACATAGAGTCAGCAAAATAATTGGAAAGATTATCTCATAGGTTGGCACCTTATCTTTTTAAATTCTTCCTGGTGAGTCGGTGACTCATAGCTATCAAATAAAAGGAAACACAAATCCTTAACTTATTAGAACCATACATTATAACAATTAGACACATTTCTTATCCTGAAACCTCTGGATGGAGATTTCCTTCATTGTTTATTCAAGAGCCAATGGTACTAATTAAACTCAAGCCCTGTAGAACACACCTTGACCACCGTAGAAGGTCCCCATGTAGCAGAATCCTCAAGAGGAGAAGAACTGTGCCCTGCAAGGTCAAGTCCACGAAGATCCAGCCCAAAAAATTCATTTCAAAGGGACTCACATAGGAATCAATGCCGAAGTTGTGGGTCAGGTCATACTTGATCTGATTATAGCAGAGTTCTATGAGTCCTTGCCCCAGGCAGAATTGAGGAAAAACAGTAAAGACCCACTTGAGGACATTGTAGATTTTCTGCAAATTCTACACAGTGAAAGAAAAAGAAGATTGCATTAAAAGTCATTTTCATTTTCAAATCATAAACCAATAAATTCCTGTTGTCCTTGGCTGGAGCTATGTGCCAAGTCTTCCCTAACCCATTCAGTCAGAGACACCCTCAGACAGCCATGGAACCGAAGAGAATTACTCTTGATATCTTATATCTGTCTTCCTAGGTTTTACATGCTGGAATGCCGTCCGCTTCCTCCTCCTGATCATTATCACCACCCTCTTCTTCTTCCTCTTCTCCATTTTTGGAGTGGGAATGTGTGTCCTATGTCCATTCCATATATTTGATTTTACAGGTTCACAGCGGGAAGGAAGTTTGCCTGGGATGAAACATGTTTTTGAGTCTCACCCATATCTAAATCAGATAAAATTTGAGTTGAGTTGGTAGGCTTTACAATGTATAGCTGGGCTGCAATAAGTGAACTATTCTGGAGTTTCTGAGGCAGACTCAGTGCAATTGGCCAGTGAAAAAGTCATGAATCTTGGAATCCCAAGGAAGAGCATTAAGGAAGGCATATTATATCACTCCAAAATACATTTGTTGAAGTTTTGTCTCTAATATGTTGGTTTAGATAGTGGGGCCTTTGAGGTAGTTATGGGTACATGAAATCTGAGTAATGAACTTAGTGCCCTAGTAGGAAGTGAAAGGACACTGGCCATTTCTCTCACTCTTCATCATGTGAGATCACTGTAGGAAGGCAGCAAGCTGCAGACCAACAGCAGGACCCTCGTGAGAAACTAAATCTAAGACCACATTGATCTTGGACTTCCCAGGTACCAGAACTGTGAGAAAATAATGTCTGCTCTTCAAGCCTCCTGGTCCATGGTATGCTATTACAGCAACCCTCCCATGGGCAACACGGCAGACACAGTGATGTGAGTATTTCAATGAGTTGGTTATGTTGAAAGGTATGACTGTGAACATTTAAGTAACATGAAAATGCACAGTTTGTTTTTAGCGCACAGTAATATGTTAAAACAGTATTACAGTATTATAAGATGTCACAAGAACAAATATTAAAAAGAAAGAAAACAGAAAGAGATCAAAACAGAATTCAAAGCAAACGTGAAACAGAAGACAGGCTCTGTATTTGAACTCAAACCTTAAAATGAGTGCATCTAAACCTCCTGTAACAAAGATTAGTGTTTTTAACCACCCGGTGATTGCTAATTTTACTTTCCCATGAGGTAAAGATTAGAGCAATGGTGGTTGTTCACTGCAAGCTTTGTGACTTACTGTATGCTTTCAAATCTTAGCATTCCCTACTTCACTCTCCCAATAAATGTACAAGCTACCAAAAGACAAGCATAGGTGCCAAAGAGGAAATATAGTCTTCAGATGATGATTGATGTATACAAGCCACCACGCAGCAGGGCATGGTCTCAGCCTTTCTGGTCCAAAGAATAAGGTCTGCTCAAAGAGAAATGTAGCCTTTGGGGAAAGTGCTGCTCTGTCAGCTAACCTTTCCACTTAGGGCACCTACTGTACAGTGTTTACACCAGGATGGCCACATTAACTAGAACCACCGAACGAAGACCTGAAAATAAAGATCTAGGCTTTCATTTTACAGTCTGTTTTCCAGCTATAAAACTGATCTAAATATAAGCAATCATATTTAATAAAGCAATAAAATCATCCTAATGTGTGCCTATAATACACAATAGGGAACATGTCCATCATAAATATTAAACCTTCAGAAGTGTCAACAATATAATTCATACTGGACAATGCCAGTTTTTCCTTATGACACAGTCTTGAAGCTTGTCTAGTTTAAGTATAATTGTGAATAATTTAGTTTGGGAACAATAGAAAATTTAATAATCGTACATTATCTACTATCAGAATATTTGGTTGCCTTTCACATGAGGTGGAGAAAGTACAACTGCTTATCTCAGTTCTCTCTTAGTTTTTCCTTGACTAACACTAGTAACACACTTCAACCAAAGGGACTTGTTAATTCCACTTTTCATAAAGCTTCATCCCTGGATCACTTTATATTATTAGTGATAGTCCAGGAGCAGCAGAATATTGAAGCTTTTAATTCAGGAATTGATAATTAATGAAGGTGTAGTAGTGGCAATGAATTTATAGCTCATGTTGAAGAATCCACAGTGGTTTCCATCCAAGTGTGAATGAAGATTTTGTGACATGTGAACACTGAATTAATAAAAACCCCACACAAATTCATAGAATGACAATCTCCACTGCTGGGTGTGGGAGGAGTGGGAACTGATGACATGATCATACACAGAGAAACAGAAGCCGTGACTTCTCACCCACCAACACCCTCTAGGTTGCTAGAGAAATCTTCACTCCTGGGAGAGAAATATGTTCCTGACCTTTCATATCACCCCAAGATACATCACTCTGTACCTGCATTTTGATAACAACAAAAACAATCACATTGACACTTCAATACATAATACTAGCTTCTAATCTATAGTCCAGTTGCCTTTATTGATTTCTTTCACTAATCTTTCAAGTATACAATGTTTTTAAACATAAAAAATAAATATTTGAAATTAATTGAAATGAATATTTGAACAATTTTGAGTGTCTTAAGCAAACAATATCACAATAAAGGGCAAATGCAACGACAGCGTAGAGCAAATACAGTTGTCTTTCACTGCTTATTGTCACTTGATGTAGACCCATTTTTTCCAGGAACCACCATTGCCTGTTGACTCTTTCAGGAAAGCAATGCTGTTTATAATTACAGGTAACAGTCCCTTTTGACTTACCATGCTGTTATGCTCTCCTGGATAAAAAGTTTCTGGCTAGTTTCATCTTTAATTCCAGCCTTCCTCTTCCTTGCAGACCTAATTATCCCTCTTCTGTCATCCTGTCCCCCAGGGCTGACCTGGTTTTTGGTTTCTTCCAATTGTATCTATCTTGAGTCTGATTTTCTTTCCACCTTAGTTTATAACATCCACAGTAGTCCATGTTATATTAGAAGTCAATGGGGTGGAGTGGAACCTCTATGCTGCTTCTGCTGACTTCAGTACTTTGCTCAAATTAAAGCCAATTAATTGTTCTGCAAGCTGTCTATTTAAAGGCTAGCATATTAATATAGATTAGTGTCACATTCGATCTGTAAAAAAAGTCACTGAAATAGATCATTGGCCTCATTGAATGCATAATGGATGTTTACATACGCCACGGTTTCTAAGCAAACATGAGACACAATAATAAGAGATAATATCAGCCATCAGCTGAAAGTCTACTAAGTCTGAAACCCAGCCACAAAGAGGGAACCTGTCCCAGTAGGGTGGATCTCAGTCCTCTCTCATTGTAAATGGGATGATCAGTAAATCCTTTGGCTAGAAGCTCTGTATGTTTTCCAGGTGAGTTTCACAGGTTGCAACTCATTCAAACACCTGGGATCTACTGCGTCATCAGAGCACTTGTGAACAGCAGAGTCTTGGGAGCATAGTGCAGAGAGAGAGGAAAACAGGAAACAGGGATGGAGAGGGTTGGAACATGAGAGCTAAGGAGAGGACAGAGTCAAACCCCTGTTTCCACAGTCACAGAGGGGACAGTGAGGGACTGACAGATGTCTTAAGTCTGAAGCCAAGAGTAAGGGTAGCCTCATTATGAAAAGAAAAAGGAAAGGCTGGAAGGAGAGAGTCAGGGAACTAAAGGTATGTCTACAGAAAGGGCTCATCTTGCCTCTAACACTGCTAGGGATGGTATCAAAAAGTGATTGGCTGATTGACTGATTGATTGATGATTGATGATTCATTGATTGATTGATTGATTGACTGGAAGGAGGCAGAAAGTTAAAAGACACTGGGAATGCATGCATTTCCACTGAATTTCAGTAGAAAAGCAACAGTGTTGGGACATAGCCTTGTTAGGGTTTGAATCTGGTGTCCCCCATATGCTGAACACTTGGTCTCCAGATGGTGGCACTATTTTGAGAGATTCTGCCATCTATAGGATGAGGGATCTGGTTGAATGGAGTAGGTCTGTGAGTTCATGCCTTTGATGGGTATGCACAGTTCTCAGTCCCTTCCTCACACTCTGCTTCCTCTCTACCATGAGGTGAGCAGCCTCTTCTTGCACATGCTCCTGGACAGGCCCCAAATCAACAGCAAAGGATAATAGACTGAAAGCTCTCATAAACCATGAGCCAAAATGATTCCTTTGCCTTTAATTGTGTATGTCAGCTGTTTTGTCATAGTAGCATTGAAGAAACTAACATTCTCCTGTCACTGGCAACTTTGGAGATGGGCCACTGCCACTGACTTACCTGGGCTTTGGAAATGATGGCCAAAAGCCAGGGCATGGTGGTCATCAGCATGGTACACAAGCCACAGACAAAGTTCAAGGAGATGTAGGAGATGAAAGCTACATCTGAGCTGGAAAAGATTCTGGACATCAGATACATCCATGGAAGCACTGCATATCTGAAAATCAGAGGAGGACATCATGTTCATTTCCCTGTAACATTTATTTGTATCACAACTGGATTACAGCTGCAATTTTAATAGAACTATAGGCTTTCCTTAGTTTTTGTAAAACATCTCATGGTCTCCTATAGATGAAGTCCCTTTACTGGGGATCCCAATGACCCTGCAAATGGAAGATAACCTTGGGGTCTGGGCTTTCCATCTGACTTTCTGATCGCCTCTTCTTTCTATGGGAGAGTTCTTTACCTTTCAATGATAATGCAGGAATAATGCCCACTTGTCACTATGAGAATTGGAAAATAAAAATCATGAAAATCTATAGAGCTCTCTATCACAATAGACATAAACATAAAAACTGAAAACTTCATTTCTAGAGTCTTGTCCATGCTGGACACTCAGCTGTCCGTGCTGGGTACTGTATCCCTTCTGGAGTGTCCTTCAACCTCTGCACATGCCTCAACTACATGGAAGATAGATAGGGCTGTATGATACGTGTCTTACAGGTGGAGTGTCCAGAGCAAAGCTGACAACTTGATGAATCTGCTGCAGCAGATCTGCAGGTGAAGCTAACCATGGAGGCATGTCAGAGTGGCCCCAAGCCCGGGTGATAAAGAGGACTATTGAATACAGAGCCTTATCACCAGTCTCCATGTGCCTCTATGGATATGAAGTACTAAGAAACACCTTAAACGTCCCTCAAGAAACCCCTTAATTTCTTTCTCCACCTCCTGGCATCATGCTTCATCCAGTTCAGGGCCAACTTCTCTCAGCTTTCTTTTGTGACAGGAAAATGGGGTCACATTAATGTACCTCAGAAAAGGAAACTTGCAGTTTGAACAATGTCTCCAAATTTAGCCTAAGACACTTATTTTGAATCATGGCCTGTCCCAGAAGACTCATCTATTTTGAGCTCCTCCAAGGTTTGTCTCTGCACAGCTGATGTAAACCTGCCATTGCTTCCTTATGGTGAATAACTGTTTTACCTGAGATGCTCTAGTGCCTTTTAAGTGCCTGCATTTTTCCAATAAATTAGCTGGCTCTGAAAATTATGAGACTTCAAAATAGTGTGGAAGGTGCTAAGGACTCATTTTGGCCATATGCAGTTTTTGATGCTAGAATACACTCCTGGGTTAAAAGATAAATTCTCATATTTTAAACTATATGGAATGTTATATATAAAATCATGTAATACTCAGAAACTTCATTCAGTACCAATCTGCTCATAATCTGAGCAAGAAGAATATTTTGTGAAGCACATGATGGCTAGATCTGTTTTAAGGCAATTGTTCTGAGATAGGTGCTATATAAAATAATTAAGTAAAATCAAAATACTACCAAAGAGGTGAGCCATCACTGGTTGGTGCACTAAGCTTTAAACATCTCTTTCCAAAGTGAAGCACTAACCAAAAGGACCAAATCCCATCCCTGATCTCACACACCACTTCCTGCCGTCTCACCTAGGTCAATATTCAATTGCTACCCTCTGTTGCATGACTGCTTCGAGAAGTAAACTACATCATAGCACTGAAAAAGTACTCTGGGAGCCAGGCATGGAGGCACCTATCTATAATCCAAGAGCTCAGGATGTGAGGCAGGGGTACTGACAGTTCAAGGGTAGCCTGGGCTACATAGCGACCCTGTCTCAAAAAGAAGAAAGAGAAAGAGAAGGAGGAGGAAGAGTAGGTAGAGAAAGGAGAGGAGAAGAAGGAAAATGAGGAGTAGGAGATAAATTATTTCTGCAACTGAAATGTATGTAAGCAATAGTACAAGCTTTTGAGTCAAATTTGGGGCCAGTTTCAATCTCTACAAATTTCATTCTGAGATTAAGCAAAAAAATTCTCTAACTTAAACTATTGATTCAAACACTATGTTCTGGAACAACACATTATGAACACTTTTACTTTATACAGACATGTATAAAGAGCTAAAGATAACCATTTTGGTCTACTTAAACCACCACTACAAAAAGATTCAGTCTTTCTTTCATCCTTGTACAATGTGGAGCCCAGCCAGCTCTCTCTGTTAAACTTGGTGATATGGGAGCTAGAGGCATTGTGGGGCAGCGCCTAATGGAGCATATGATGTGGTCAGCACAGAGCATGGTGAGATGATCACCTGCTTTAATGAACATCTGTGTCCACAATGCAGTCTTACAACTTCTCCATCTCCCACTATCAGCCCAGACACCCTGATCTATACTTGAGGGACTAATTACCACTTCATCACTGGTCTCCGCTCTACCTGAGATTGCTTAGAATTTGGCCTTTGCTACATTTTACATAAAGTTCCCATATTGGCCTATGTTCTTTAAATATTTGACAAGTGCATCAAAGCACTGTCTAAGAAAAAAGAATTAGAGACAAAGACGGTCTTAAATGACAGCCCTGAGGACTTCCTTTCCTGCATTAATGAGTTTTTGAGGTGGTTTTCTACAAGATAGGATTCTATGATTTTTTAAAACTACACTTTAACTCCTCTTCTTTCAAATGCTTGGTTGAAATTAACGTATTAGCTAATCCAGTTTTCCTGTCTTTTCTAATTTTTTTCAGGAAAAATTTAAATTGACTTATAGAGCATAATTTATTTTATGTGAAACCTATTGTGACTGTAATACTCTCTACTATTTTATTAAAATAGGACTCATCATTTTAATGATGTTAGAATTCACTTGAGTGTACTGTTCACAAGGATTCTGGAATTTAAGGGAACATATCATGTCTCCCTCTTGAAAACTGACCCCTTCCTTATGCTGTGTGAATTTCCCCTGCAGCAAGCAGAATTCTGTGGTCTTGATTTCACAGTCTCTTAGCACTGCATATGCATCAAATGTGTCCTTAAGTTTATGTTTTTATATAAGCTGTCTTTTCTTTCATATATTTTTAATGTTATTTTTCTATAGGTTTTTTAATTTGTTGGGATGTTTTGAGGCAAAGTCTTACTTATGTAGATCCAGACTGATCTTAAACTTTCTACCTCAGTCTTCTGGGTGTTGGGATTAGAGGTGTAGAAATTCAGTTGGTGTTTCTCTCTGTCTCTCTCTCTGTGTCTCTCTCTGTCTCTCTCTCTCTCTGTCTCTCTCTCCCACACTTCCTCCCTCCCTCCCTCCCTCCATCCTTTGACAGGGCCTCCTTAAGCATCTCAACCTAGCCTGGAACTTACCAGTATATACAACATACTGTCATCTTTTTTATGCCAATTTTGGCCCCTGCCCTGTTACAACTTAAATATCCAATTTCCTTGGTGGAAAAATGGAATATCACTGAGCATTCATGTTCTACCTCTCATGGGAATCAGTTTCCTTATTATATCCCTTATTTTTCTACATCTAATTCAGTTAATAGTTTTGTTTCAAGCCTGAAAGTGTTCTTAAATTTCAGCTCTTTCTGAAGTCAGCCTTCCTGGGATTATGCTTGGGTTCCTGATACCTCAGATCCTCTGAGGGCAAGAAGAAGCAGCCACTCTGACTTCCCCATCCAGAAATAGCTGGGGTGGTTGAGACCAGCTCACCAGGCTGGGCTTTCTTACATTGGATGTCACAGGTTTCAAATTATGCCTGTGGCTCTCACCCAATGATGAAATAACAACCTCTTAAGTCTGAACTAGTGATTGGTCCGCCAGGCATCACACTATGACCTCTTGGCTCTTTCTGGAATTAGCCCAGATTTCAAACACTATGTTATTTCTACCACCTTCTCAGACCCCTAACCCAAGAGTTCCCATCAGGAAGTATACCACCCTTGGGTGTCTTCGACATGCAGCACACACCAATTACTGCCCGGAAAAAAAGCCTGAAATCTGTAGTTATGAACATAGAACAACCCAGATTGATATAAATTAGTAAAAGGATTTACAATCAAGTCAGAGTTAACAACATTTTCTAAAATCACATTGCTTAAGAATTTCTAACCACATAATTTCATCTAAATTTTGTCTTAATTTCTGAAGTCTGATCTTCTAAAATCCAAACATAATTTTATAGAAGAGCTTATTTTACCCAAACACAACAAAACACAACACATACAATCAATGAGATTAGTTAATTGAAGTCAAATAATTAGAACAGAGTATACACACACACACGGCTCTTTATACAAGAGCTCATGAATTTCAAACCCAATATAATAGCCGTGTCTACCATAAGCATGATTTTGCTGATCACATTGTTATTACTACCATTATTATTATTTTTATTGGACTGGAAAGATGGCTCAGGGGTTAAGAATACTGGTTGTTCTTGCAGAAGACCTGGGTTCAAATCCCAGCACCCACATGGCAGCTAACAACTGTCCCTAACTCCAGTTCCAGAGGATCTGACAGCCTCTTCTGACCTTCTGGGGCATTGCACGACATGGGTGCACTTACCTGCATGTAGGCAATACATGCATATATATAAAATAAAAATAAAATATAAAAAATAAAAATAGAATGAAAATATTATTTATTATTATTTTAAAGAATAAGATAATTCTAAGAGGGACTGGAAAGTTGGTTCAGTGGTAAAGAGCACTGGCTGCTCTTACAGAGAACCCGGGTTCAATTCCCAACACCCAAATGGTGGCTAACAACCACCCGTGATGCCAGTTCCAGGGTAATCCAACCCTCTTTTCTGACTTCCGCAGGCATTGCCTGACACAGGTGCACTTACATACATGCAGGCAATATACTCATGCACATAAAATAAAAATAACAGAATATTTTAAAAAGATAATTCTAAATTAATTTAATGATTCTACCAGTTGTCCACAATGTTTCCATAAATTAGCTCATTTGACTGTCAGCAATAATATTAGAGTTTTACAGGACAGAAACTGAAGCTTAAAGAATAAATTAATATGAGCAAGGCCACAGGGTAAGTGATGACATCAGTTCCTGAAAGAATTATCTTTCTTGTCTGCTTATGTATTTTCCCACCTGTCTATCCATCAGCTCATCCATGTATCCATTCATCTGAGGAGCACACACATACACACATACACACACATATCTTTGGACAAGACTTTGTCTCTTACTTAGATAAGTTGAACAATCCTGAATCACTGGTATAATACCAAAGTACACAAAAGTCATTTTAGTTATAACCTTTGGACTAGACCTGGATGCATTGCTTCAAAAAGAAATCTTTGTACATTCATTAGTCTTCCCTACTCTCAGTCTGGGCCTGTATATATTTCTACCTGGCATTTAAAATATACATATTCCTGATAGCAGACAGGGACTGTGTGGGGAACACTAGCAAGGATAAAGTGTATAGAAAACAGAAATCACTGCAATGACTTTGTACTTTTCCTATTTTTCCTCTGAGGGAAAAAGCAATAGAAGTCACACAAAATACTTCCAAGCTACTAATATTATAGGAGAGGCAAAAATATGCCAGACAGCTTCACAGGAGAATCTCCACAAATGCAATTTCAGAGCTAACTGGATTATGTACTTGAGCCCACGATTAATGACCAAGTGACAATAACAGAGAATTCATTTCCCACTGGACAAGTCTGTCAAACAGCTTGACGGCCTTTCTGAGAGAGGACCAGTGCCATCTTCATTATGACCCTGTCATCCCTTCCCTCCTCCTCAGGGCATTCATGATCTAGCTCAAGCTTGTTTGCTCAGCATCCCTTGAAGAAGCAACATAATTGTTTGAGAAGAGAGAAAATCATGAAGCAGGCAGCAGGTTCAAAGCCATCCTGAGGGTTTTCTCTCTCAGAAAACAAACCATAATTCTGTGGTCGTGTTTTTCATCACATACCCGAAAAGTGCCAGCAGGAGAGCCGTGGCCACCAAGTTCTCACGGAAAGTAAAAGCTGTTAACTGGAAGGCGGCTATAATGGCGACACACAGGCAGACGGAAACCAAGTAAAAGAGCTGAAAAGAAAAAGGGGATGTGCTGCATTAGATGGGCATCCTAATCGCTGTCCACTTACTCTGAAGTTTCTGTTCAAGTTCTCCTTAAACATAGCTCCTACTTTGCACATTAGAAGAGTTTTAGACTTCCTCACGGTGGGTCTTACGGGCTTTGTTGTATCCTGCCAAAATTCATGCTGAACATGCAGAACTTCAGAATGCGACTGTGTTTGGAGTCAGAGCCTTTACAGAAGCGAGTGAGTTCAAATGAAGGCTTTGGGGAAGAACTTGGCCACACTACATTGGATTGTGCTCTTAGAAGAGGAGAGACAAAGTCAAGAGAGAATAGACGGATGACCACGTGGAGACCATGTGAAGAAGACACAGGCGAAGCATCAGTAAGTGAAAGAAAGCCGTTTCAGAGAAGCCAGCACTGCCTGCTCCCCAGCCTCACACTTCCAGCTCCAGGAGTGAGAGAGTTTTCATTGCTAAGCACTCAGACTATGGGTACTTTCAAGGAATAGTAGAGTCAACAACTTAACAAAGCCACACTTGTCCATGTCCCTTGGGGGGAGGGGTCAAGGAGTCCAGACACTGCCCCAGAAACATGCCTCTCACACATGTAGAGCCAAGGACATATTCCCTGCCCCGACTTCCTTGTAACGTTTTCTTGAATCACTCCCCACAACCAACAACAGTCCATGCCTTCCTTGGGGTGGTGGCAAGCCCAGCTGAATCTTCTCTGGGGCTTCAGGTCACAGAGCAGTTCCTCGAGCCATTCATGTGGCTGGCTCCTTTTTATTCTTCAGATCTCTGATGAAGTTTCATTTATTATTTTACTTCCCAATTCAAAGTTCCCTCCCCCCGATATCTTCCTTCATTCTTGCAATAGATGTAGTCATGAATAGAGTATATCTGATGCATTTGTGTATATTTATTTTTCTGTTTCTTCCCATAAGATGTAAGCTGTATAAACAGAGGCTTATTCATAGCTTTAGGGATGGCATTGAGTCTATTGGGTGTTTAATACAAACACATAGCCTAGGTAGCTTATAAACGATGGGAATCTATTGCTCACAGTTCTGTAAGCTGAGAAACTTAGGATCATGATACCAACAGATTTGGTGTCTGGTGAGCACCCACTTTCCGGTTCAGGAGAGTGCATTCTTACCATCATGTCAATGGCCTAAGGGTGCTCTGGCATCCCTTTCATAAAGGCACTATTCCATTCATGAAGACTACAACCTATTGACCTAATCACTTCCCAAACATCCCACTTTTTTATTTTATTATTTTTATGTGTATGAGTGTATTGCCTGCGTGTGTGTGAGTGCACCCACGTCGTGCAATGCTGTGGAGGTCAGAAGAGGGCTTCTGATTCCCCTGGAACTAGAGTTAAAGATGATTCGTGGCCGCCATGTGGGTGCTGGGAATTGAACCTGGGTCCTCTTCAAGAGCAGTCAGTGCTCTTAACCGCTGAACCATCTCTCCAGCTCCATCAAACAACCCACTTTTAAAAACCATAACACTGGGGATTAAGTTTGAACACTGCCTGGGGGAGGGTGTGTACAAACGTTCAGTCCTCAGCAACCTTGGATATACTGTGACCCATAACAGATCCTCAAATCTATTCATTGATTGAGTCATTGAACAGAGTAAAGAGAAAGATTGGATGAAAGTAGAAAACAGAGTCAGTCAAGAAGGCAAAAACCCTCCCTGCCCTTAAACTCCAAAGCCACACATCACTGTGCAAAGAATGGACACATTCGGTGTGGAGGATAAAACTTAGTCAATTACGCACAGAGAAAAGATGAAAGGCCAGGGTCTGCAAAGCCTTGGCATCTCTGTAGCACCTGGATATGTGGCCCCTATGTGCTCCTGCTCTCTGATGGTGCACCCTTCCTTTTCCTCCGGGATGCTGTCGCCGTTAGCATCACTAGCTGGCAGCTGTTGGGAACCACCATAGCTTAGTGCTGTGGCACTGGGGACAGAATTGAGCAGGAGGCAGTGAAGGACAGCTTTGCCCCTCCTAGAAGCAGCATCCTGCAGGAGCCTCTGCCTCCCCCTGAATCATGGCTTAGTAAAAATGAGGAGTATGAGGACTAGCACTTCTCAATCTTGTCTGAGATTCATGAATCACCTTAAGTGTTGACTAAAGGTGGACCTTAGAGTCCCATTCACTGTAAATAGATGTGCTTTCCTTGAGGGAAACCCAAATTAAACTCAACAGACTCCTCATACGTTAAATCACCTTAAGTCTGACTCATATAAACTATATACATAAAAAAGTCTAGATTACAATATCAAAGCTTATTACAAGATAAGCTAAATTCTAAGCTTGCTCAAAGGAGTAAACATTGCATAAAAGCAACATGTTAATACATGAATTCTATACAAAACATATCACAGATGGTGCAGAAGTTGATAAATGACAGGTACTCAGTTGGGGTCAGGCCTGTCCTGCCTTCTGCTCACATAGGATTTTCCACATCACAGGATGAGCTATACTTATGAGAGCAGGAGGGCAAATACATTACATTTGTACAAAAAAGGCAACAGTGCTCCACACTGATGACAGGAGTGTAGCTGTCAACGGATACTGTATCATAGTACTTGTGTTGAAAATATCTGGCCTAAACTCTAGGGAGCAACTCAATAAGGCCTCTGTTGCTGTCACTGCAAGAACAGGAAACAGAGTCATGGAGTTAGGGGTCTACACTGCAGGAAATGCTGATACTTGCTGCGTACACCAAGGAGGGGCTTGGGTCCGAGAGAGGGGGTTAAGGATACAGATGAGGAATTGTTGCTAATAAATTGTATCATTTCACTTTCCAGCTCTTCAAAAGATCATAATGAAGTTTCCCTAATTTCCCTAGTAAGTGCAGAAAAGACTGCACTTCTTGAGCATTCTTTGATTTTGCAGAACTCTAGCCCACAATTCCTGAGTCTTCCCTTCATGAACAATCCTAAAGGCTCAATGCTCAATAAAGGCAACTTGATGATTCCCACCCAACAGAATGACTGCTTCTGTTGTGGACAGTCCCAGGTGGCCTGGGCCCTTGCACCCCTCACACACGGACCACATTTCCATATCCTACCATGTCATACAGGAAGTTAGTCAGCCAGTATGTCCTATAGCCAAGGCCACTTATGTGCTGCAGCCTTTTGGCTCCAGTCACTCTGTCTCTCACCACAGAGCTACCAATTGATGCTGACAAGATGGAGAATCCCAGGACGATGCAGAGGGCGACACCACACTGGCGGATGCTCTCCAGGCTGTGGGCAAAGGAGAAGAGTTCATCAGATGTCACAGGAAGAAGTCTGAGCTGATATTCCTCCTGTTACTAAAACTGTGGGAGGAGGATGGCCAAGTACATAGCATTAATGTACAGATCCCTCCCTCATTCGGTCACCTTCAAAGCTTTTGGAGAAGTGGGTTATCGTTCAGAGCTTACAGAACATAGAACAAGACAGAATAGACAAATGTAAAGCTGAGGGGCATTTGGGCATCTCCTCATCTCAGTCTGTTCTTGATCATGGAATCTGCTCTCAGTTAAAATCAGAAGCTCTTTCTGATTAACAACAAGGGCACCCTGAGACTTTGTCTCCTTTGAGACTCATTTGTACATACTGTAAAGCAGAACCCCCTGGGCAGGGGCATTTTCCAGAACTCCCTGCTTCGCTGGCCCTCTCTACCCCCCCCCAATATCATAACCAGGTGTCACTGTAATCACAAACTGTGTGCACTTTCTCAGACAAGTGTGTAACTGGAGCTCTGAGAATATCCTTTCATCATGTCAAGTGTTGCCCCCTGTCCTCTCTCCACCTCTGAGAACAGAATGTGGGAGAGGGTAAAATGCAACCCACCTTCACTGTATCATTGATGGTTTAATAAGAAAATACCCAGTAAAATAATGCTTTCTTTGTCCATTTTTAACCAGGTGACTGTCCATGATTTACAAAAGGTGAGGGAGAGAACAAGAGTAGAAACAGGGTACTTAGTAACAAGGCAATGAGACCTAACACATCCGAAAAGCACCTGCAACTACTCCACAGACCTCCACCTGCACTTCCTGTGGACTGTGAAGAAAGTCTCGCATGAGGAACGTGCGGGGAGGCCTGCAAGGTTTGCCTGTGTGCATGCCATGTTCATGATGTTAACCTGAAAGGCTGTCCTGGAATGTGTGCACTCCATGGCTGCAGGAAACTTTCTTAGACAACTTTTTGATGGAAAAACAGCTGAATGATATTCTCATCCATTTTCATCTCAGCCACTGAACCTCCCCTTTAAGCTATCTATGCCAAGATCTCTCCTGACAAATGTTAAAGATGGATCAGAATCATCCCTCAGAGACTCAAAGATTTTCTTCTGTAGTTAAGGGTTCCCTTTCCCCCAGGATTCCTTCAACTCACATCTTGTCTTCATTCAGCAAGGCCCCTCCATACGGGTGGCTATACAGTGTTATTCCTGTGAACAACAAGATGAGAAGTGAGTTTCATGACTTCTCCCACATGCTGAGTCACAGCTCTCTCCAAGTCACTCTGCTGCCTGAGCTCATGACGTGTCTCCTTTGCTCTGCCCACCCAAGCCCACTGACAGCAACAAAGGGCAAATGCCGTCTTATAATTCAGCTGGTATGTGCTGGTATTCTTGCAGTTACCTCTGTTGTCAAATATCAACATCATATATTTTACATGAATTATATGATAGGTAGTGTCCCTTTGTTACCCAGTTTATAGTCAATTGTAATTATTCTAGTACCCTAAGTAATATATCATTGTACATTATGTTAGGGGAAATGGACTCAGGCTGAACAAATACAGGAAAAAGAGACCACTTGATAGAAACCAGGTCCATACTCAAATCACCTTAGAGCACGCCA
The DNA here is from genome assembly GCF_000622305.1 of Nannospalax galili. Classification (NCBI taxonomy): domain Eukaryota; kingdom Metazoa; phylum Chordata; class Mammalia; order Rodentia; family Spalacidae; genus Nannospalax; species Nannospalax galili. The sequence goes on from NW_008352325.1 coordinate 3,073,212, forward strand.
AGTCTAGACAGATAGAAAATTGACCATTTTCTCAGGTTAATTCCTCTTTTGGAGATTTTTGTTTTGCTTTGTTTTCTTTCATAGGTTTGTGCATTAGAGTAATGCCAGTCGTCAATAAGAAATCACCACCAAGTCATCAAATAGTAGGACTTTATCATAAAGTTCTTCCAAGTGTTACACGGCATGCTGCCCCTTCCTCGATAAATCTCCATTGACATTGTGTCAAAAGAACCCCAGTACTTCAGCAAATGATTTGTGCTTCATCTTAAGGGCACTTTGAACTCTAAGAGGAATTAGATTTCCATTTCAAATATTTGGAGCTAAACATGGGGCTTGTGTGTGGAGACCAATGCCATAAGCACAAAGTCTTTGATTCCTTTCATGTTGTGACTGTTGAAAAACAGTTCTCTTTCCTGACTCATTTGAAAGTTATCCTGTAACCTGTATAACAATATTCTTTAATGAGGGAAATCTAAAATCTTACCAAAATATCATGGGGTATTAAGTAGACACAATGAATTACCATCACAGTGTTGGACTGCATCATAAGACTCTCAATCCCGAAAATTCCACACTGACTTCTGTCTGTTTGCTGCCTGTACCACTCCTACCTGCTCCAGCCTTTTTAATTTTCTTCCATAGTGGGATTAGCCATTCCCTAAGACAAGCCCTGCTCCATAACAGAAAGAGTAGTAGAAGCTATTTGTTCAGAAATTTCCTTGCACAATTTCACAAAACAATTTCTGTGACTGTAAATTAATATTGTCCATATACTCCCTCCCTCGTACCCAACTGTGACAATGGGCCTAAGGTTTGCCATGTGGTTCCCTAGTTCCTGGAACTGCATATTCATTTATCAACCAAATTGCATGGAGTTGGTTACTTGACTGTCTGGACCAGTAACACCCACCATTCTTTCTCCTGTCTGTCTTACCCTCTCTAGATGTGATGACCAGCCTCACTGTTCACCATACTTCCTTGTTGAAGTGCTAAGTCACTGGCAGCCAGAATTGCACTTGATGAACAGCTTCATATGACCAGCCCTGCCCAGCAGCCATACAAAAGTCATGTGACTTTTCAAAAACCGAGACCCTGATAAGCATGGCAGGTATCCCTGGGGTGCTACAGACAGTGGGAATATATTCCAGTATTGATGCAATTCTAGATTCTGCCTACAAATGAGAATATTCTATATTAGAAAAAAAAACATGAAAGTATGGTTAACTGTGTAGAGTTCTGAGAATTACAGAATTTTAGACATACAGAAGAATACTTGAAATTTTAAGCATAAGAAAATGCATGCGTACACACAACTGAGACAAAGGGGCATATTAACATTTCTTCAGGTAGTTAAAATATTATGTATAAGAGTAAGTAGGCATGGTCTATAATGATTTTAAAGCAGAAGCTGGTTCAGAGAGGCAAATTCAAAACATAATGAAACCGATAATGAGAGGATTAGAACATCGAATCTAGTCTAAGCTTTGGGGCAAAGACAAGGTTGGGCATTGAATTACATAGCTAGTGACTTATTCAACCAACCAAATGTCAATAAAAGTCTAGACACTAATGCCCACTGGAGTTTCTGGCTGATGAACAGGTAGATTCCCTGGCAGGGTACCTGCCTGATTCCACAAGCATCTTCCCCAACCTCACTTGATGCCGTTCTGTTTGGCTAGTCATTCTGATTTTTATTTTTAAAATAAAACCACAATGGTATGCCTAGTGTCTTCTCAAAGTCTATAAGTTATTCTAGCAAATGTGGTTATGGGAACCTTGAAACCTATAGCCAGCCTGTCTGAGAGAAGATGGCCTCAGGACCCTTGAAGTACAGCAGGCATCTGAAAGAATGGCAATCTTGTTGAGAACCATGCCCTTTCGATTTAACGGGTATAACTGAGCAAATCAGTGATAGACTGGCTGAATTCAATGCCTCAACCCTCTCTCCTGAAGTTGAGCTGACTCAAAGGTTCTCATGTTTAATACTATTTTATTGTATTTTGCCTCCTTGGATCTACTTTTCCCTCTGAAAACAATGCTACTTTGGTTTTTGGGACCTGTGCTAATTCCAGATAGGCAGTGGCACAGCTGAATACCAGCACATCCAGTGTCTTAGTTAGTTTTCATTGTCAATTTGACACAAACTGGAATCACCCATGGAGAGAAAACCTCAATTCAGGAATTTTTCTAGACCAGATTGGCCTGTGGACATATCTGTGGGACCTTTTCTTGATTGATAACTGATATAGGAGGTCCCAGCTCACTGTGGGCAGCACCATCCCTAGGCAGGTGGGCCTGGGCTGTATAAGAAAGTTAGCTTAGCATGAACCAGTGAGAGAGTGAGCAAGTCTGTAAGCTGTACTTCTCCATCACTTCTGTTTTAATTCCTGTCTGACCTTCTGCTCTGACTTCGCTCAATGATGGATTCTGACCTGGAAATGGTAAGTCAAATAAACCCTATCCTCCCCAAAGGCGTTTTTGGTCTTGGTGCTTATCATAGCGACAGAAAGAAAACCACAACATCCATCTAGCTGGACTTGTCTCTTCATATAGGCTTGACTAGAAGACTCCTCTGGGCTCCGTCTTCATCCCATCTCTTCACAACGGGTGTTCAAGTTTTCAAGCTCTGTGACTTTCACTTCACCTCACACAGTGTCACAGTGCTCACGCTCACCTGCATCCTGTCTGGGTGGCCCTAACTCACATCATCTCTAAGTCCACCTCTTCCCAAGCTCAGAGTGTACTCCAGCCCTAACAACCTCGAGACTATCCAACAGATAAAGAGAAAAAGAAAGAGAGACAAAGATAGAGAACAGCACATTCATATCCTTACCTAGACACAGGTTCTCATTAAAATAAAGTTCAAACTTCTCCCACTGATCCCATTTGAAAAAGGGGATTTCTGTCGTCTTCCTTAACCCTCTCTACTGGTGCATTTTACTTTTTCCTTCAACTTCCTTGTCCAGGCCACACTGACATCTCATTCCAATTTCAGTTCTATTTCAGAAATTAATTTCCTTGTTTGAAATCATTATTGCATTGTCCTGATTTATCAAAGTATAATTGACAAATAAAAAGTATCTGAAGCTCATCCCTGGCTTAGCCTGGCTTCATTTAGGAATTTTCAATGTACCCAGTAGAAATCATACTTCGAGTTTGAATTTTAGTCTCTTCTGGCTGAGGACATTTGGTACCACGCTCTGATGATACTAGCCAGCTGTAGTGTCGAGCAGCAGCTCCAGGTCAGCCACATGATCCATCCTCCACAACCCTGAATTGTAAAATACTGATCTTTAGCCCATTAGTTGTATTATATGAATTTCTCACTTGCAATATTTTCAACTTATAATGAGTTTAGCAGGTCATAATTCCATCATTAAGTCCAGCTGAGTCTGTGTTTAAGGCCTTCAGTATCACTTTTAATATGTATATACAACGTGAATGATTACCACAGTGAAGCTAATTAGCATATTCATCATTCCTTTTACAGTGTTGATGGGAATGCAAATTAGTGTAACCATTATGAAAAGCAGTAAAAAGAGGTGCTTCAAAAACTTAAAACTAGAATTACCATGCGATGCAAGAGTACTATCAAACGATTGGTGAGTTATAGCCAAAGGATCCAAAATCATATTGACAAGACACCTGCACACCATGTTCACCCATATGTTATTTTCAATGACCAAGATAGGCCTACAGTCCTAGTGTCTCCAGACAGATGCACTAAATGTGATGTTTATGGACATATATATACATATTATATATATATATATGTGTGTGTGTGTGTGTGTGTGTGTGTATCTACACACGTACATCTACATGTACTATAATATTCAGCCACTTTTTAAAGAAAAGGAAATCCTGCCCTTTGCAACAACATTCACAAAGTGAGTATAATATGCAAATTAAATAAGCCAGGTACAGAACACTAAATACTTCATGTGGAACTTTTAAAGTAAAACTAATAAAGCATTATGTGGGAAGGTGTTCATCAGGGGCCAGAGTTGGGGAGATGTTGCTGAAAGGGTACAAACCCTCATGTATGAGATGAATGAGTTCTGGGTCCTGACATACAGCATGGTGACTGGAGAAAATAATAAGGTATTGCTTACCTTAAATTCAGTAAGAGTAGATCATGTTTTTATCACACAAACTTACAAGAAGAGGTGAGATCAATTAGCAGAGGTAGGCAGATGAGTATGAGGAAGGGACAGACACTGCTCAGATATAAATCCCTACAGACTTGTGAGCAGAGAGAAGTAGCTGACGCCCAAAAGTAAACTATAGAAATTCCTTCTCCATGGATTCTACACTGACAGTGTCAACCACACATACATCGAAAACGTACAGGTAGGAAAAACTGCATCTGTGGTGAACATGCACAGGAATTTTCCTTTGTCATCACTCCCTAGATAATGTTCTGTGGGACCTGTTTGACAACATTTATATCGTATTGGGTATTTTCTATTATCATGAGATGATTCAAAGTGGATGTGGGGATGTGTCTGTGTTACAGTCCAGAACTACACTTAAGTCATTTTAAGTAAGGGATTCATACATCTGTGGATTTGGGCATCTGTTGGGGGCCTAGAACTAATCCTAAAGATACCTAGGGACAACTGTACAAACTTAAACTGTGGTCATGTGTGATGTGCTATTTGTACATACTCTACTGCTTTTTTTTAATAAATTCTTGCAGAGCACGTCTGTCATACCGGTATCATCATGACCATTTGAGAAGAGGCACTTAAAGCACAGGAACTCCAGCAGCCCTCCAGAGTCCCACAGCTGGCTATGACATGTTGGTTCAAGCCTAGAGCTGCAGATGCTACAACCCATTTTCTCAACAGCACACATTTCTGATCTCCCAAAGACCATGTCTATATGACAAGAAGGAGGCAGGCTAGAGGTCAAGTGCCTCTGCTCTGCACATTCTGCAGAAAAAGTTGCAAATGTTTCTGTAGATAGTACAGTAAATTTTAATCTACCAAGATTGGATCTGTATTTGATCAGCTTCCATACAGTATGCATTGCTTTGAAATAAATTAAAGAAACATTCCTGTTCGCCCATTAGGAGATCTTAATAGCCCTGGAAGGTGGCCCTTGCTCTTTGCACAGGCCAGGAAGCACTCAGGGAACTTTCAATGCCCATCACTATAAAAAGCTACAGGAAGGAATCTGAATGTCTTCAACAAAAACAAATGAGCAGGCATTGAGGAGATGCTTGCTTCACGTGGTCTAACCTTTACACAATACACATAGTACTGACACACCACATGGTACCCACGAATAACATAATATGCTATCATGGGTCAATTTTTAAATTAATTTCAACTTAATAAATGAATATAGACTACCGTTTGGTTCTGTCTCACTTTATAGACATTGCTATGCATTCACCATGGAGCTGAGATATTCTCTTTAAAACACGTCAGGATACAGAGAAAGACTGGACTTCAGGGTTTACAACAGAATACCCTGGCATTGCTGCGTAGTTAGGTTGGGTGTTTGTCACCAGCTTTTGTAAGACATAATCAGCTCATGTGGGAGAAAAACATTCTGCCATGTTCTAATGTGGGTATGAAAATCTGGGCACTGGGCACTAGCTGTGTTTCATCAAGGGCTAAGCGGAGATTTGATAACCACTCCTTCCCAGGCCACAGAATTCATCCAGAGGTGTCTCTGAGCCTGCTAGCAGGAACATTCTAACAGGGTGGACATGTGGGTCCTGAAGGTATCTCTACCAACCAGGGCAAAGGCTCTGTGGTAACTATGAAGTCACCAAGAGGTCTCTGGGGAGCTGGATGTGGAAGGAGGCTGGTGGCACTGAGGGAGCATGATGTCTAATGGTGGTTAAGTACACACACCTGAAGCTCGTGTGGTGTCTTGGTCTACGAACACTGAGTGAACTTTTCGTTTTTGCACAGCAGTTTGGCTCACTACCACATAATCGTTTTCAGAATCCTTTTTTTGTAGCACTTCTACAAAGTTAAACATACTTTTAAATTAAACTAACATTTTTCTAAACTGGTTATTAGATTTTATGTGTATTACCCCAAACGTGAAAGAGGTTTGAAATTATTTAAATAAATGATGTATGCAAATATCTTTCTCAAAAAAATAGAGGAGTGATGAATAAGAAAGGATAAGAAAGCACAGGAACAAGATGACTGCCCCCTCCCACTAGACCCTGGAGCCTGCACCAGCAAGTAGGTACACCCCATCTGAACAGCCCATTTCCCATGTTCTCACATACCTCACAAACTCCTTCCACAGGTCCAAGGAGAGTTGAGAACCTGTTCCAGTATGGACAGTCAGGTTCAGTGTGACTATTCCTGGGGTGGGGTCTGCTGTAGAGAAAGTGCAGCCAAGGAACTGGGAGAACAGGTGGAGGCAGGTGGGCGATGCAGGGAGGGGAGTGAAGGCACACAGACTTTCTCCTGACTGATCTGAGGTCAAGTATAATTGGAAGCAGAGTGAGACATACAACCCCAGTTTTCTGAATCTCCATTTAATCCTTTTTCTGTGAGGCCAGAAAAATCATTTACAGCCTTTGATGTCTTCAGAGTGAAAACCACATTATTGCAAGGAACAATCCCTGTAATTGGGGTATTATTTTCTTTGTATCCTGTCACTCAGTACTCTATTTAGGTAACAATGGCACTGTGAGAGAGTGCTGGGCTGCTGCTGAGGCTAACAGGGCCAAGGGAATTAAAGAAAAGGGCCGGGGTTTCAGCGTAGCAGTGCTGGGTGCTCTCATCTCTTGCCAACATAGCTTCAAAGCTTTTCAAGATGACGTTTCAGAATGTACATTTCGAGAACACTTGAATCATTTTCCCTTGATTTTTCTTATCATTTATATTCTCATTTTCCCTTCTAAGAATTGGCCCACAGTAATGCATAAATGTATAAAATTAGCTTTCTCATTTAGCATTCTCATTATGGTTGCATCTGTTATAGTTTCTAGTTTGTATATTTGTCACTGTATAGTCATTTATTAAAACGCACATCTGTGCCTTTGTCCTGGATCCACTCTGATCGACAGATTCTTAACAGGCCTACAATTCAAGTAGTCACTTCAGGGTCCATTACTCTTATGAATGTATATCTTTGGAAGTATTAATGCCCAGATGGCTGTAAACATCTGCATCAAAACTTGCATGAACATCAATATGTGTGAAAAACTTGGTGTTCCTTTAATTTACAGCTCCTTAAACTGAGGCTCACAACTCTATATGGGGTCCTGTAACTGAATTGGGGGTCATATAAAATTTGGCAAAGGTAAAAATATTTCTGAACATGCAATGGCCAAAAATTAATTAATTCAAAATCGAGCATAATGAATCAGATGCTCTGGCAGCCCCTATGCATGTTGCATCATATATGTCTTAAGTTTCATTTCTGTTACTGTGATAAACTATCCTGAAAAAGCAATTTAGGGGAGCAAGGGCTTATTTTAGTTGCAGTTCCTGGTTACCGTCCATCATGTGGGGAAGTCATTGCTGGCAGCAGGAACTTAAAGCACCTGGGCACATCGTATCCACAGTCAGGAGCAAGGAGTGAATGATGCGTGTTTGCACTCAGTTTGCCTTCTCCACTCTCTCACTCCATGCCTAGGGAAGGGGGCCACCCACACTGAGTAGTTCCTCCCATATCAATTATTGTACTCAAGATAATTGTCCAGGGGCTGGAGAGATGGCTCAGTGTTAAAAGCACTGGCTTCTCTCGCAGAGGACCCAAGTTGTGTAAGCATCCACAGGGTGGCTACAGTTCCAGGGGATCCAACGTGTTCTTCTGCTCTCCATAGGCAATGTGTGCACATGGTGCAATTGCATACATGTAGGCAAAACACTCATACAAACAAAATAAAATTTATAAAACATAATTCCCTACTGACTCACTCCTAGCCCAACCCGATCTAGAAAATTTATACTTTTTACCCAAGTGATTCTAGATTATGTCAAGTTAGCAGTTAAGACTGACCATCACAGCATGACTTCACTGTAGCCTTGGTTTTGCACACACGGTTTGCACACTTTGGCCTGTGTGTGGCATCACAACACACAAACCCAACAACACTGCCTGAAACACCTTGGCTCAGATTGGAGACTACTGTAAGTTATTAATAACACAGTGTTTTATTGCATATACAACATTATCTCTCTTCTTACAGAAATACAAAGATGTAACTATGAAAAACAAACACTTTTAGTATTTTCTTATCGTCATTACTCATCATGTAAGTATCAAGCTGGTATGTCTCTGGACTGTATTGTGTTGGAATGTTTGATTTTAAAATTGACTGAGGGTTGCTGACTTGAGTTTTAATTAAAAGTGTTAAATTTTGACTTGTGATTAGGACATAATTTCCAACAGTTTTTGAAATATCTCTAAGCATACGTCTGTCATTTTATACTATATATCTATGCGAAGTGGCATTCTCAGCATTGATGATTATAAAATCAAAATATTGATCAAGCATAAAAACTGTCGAAGATGCTCTGTATTTTGCAGTATCAAATATTCAGCTAAGATTTAAAAGAGACAGCACTTTGATCTCATTATGAGGTTTTAATACACTATAAAATCATAGGTGTACCAAAGAATCATTTTAAAATATTTTTATCACTTATTATCAATTAATGCTTGGTTTGTATACCTACCAAAGGTTAGGTGAATATTACACACAAAAAGGGGTCATATTGGAAAAAGTTTAAGAAGCCTTGTGTTGAATCACCGGAGTAAGACATGGAAGAATTAGAATGTTGACTCAGTCAGATGCAACTAAGCCTCAACATGGCAGTGTAGGTGCTTTTTCTAAATGGCATTTGGATGCTCTCTCCTTCTATTTACCCACTTAATCTCTCCAAAAAATGTTGTGTGCATTTTTCTCAATATAAAAGTCAATTAGTGCCATTATGAATTGAAGCAATAGAGCCTGCCACAAAGAGATCTTGAATTTCAAAGTAGAGAAGGCATATACAGCACGCACTCTCACACACACACACACACACACACACACACACACACACACAAATAAAAAGGATTAACAAAGTTAAATTGTATCATATTCCAATCCGAAACAATTTAGCAATCACTCTTCCTTGTTGATACTGTTTCTTTTCAGGAATTTCTCTTGACATACCCATTATCATTGAATTCGGGTTTGTGGGGTATGCCTTCACTTTCATGAATCATTCTTGACATTTCATCTAATATTTTTGTACACGTAAGACATGCATCATGGGCACCCTTCACTGGAACCAATGCTCACTTAAGTTTTCTTTCTCCTGTGGATTCGGTGCTCCTGTGATCTCCCTTTGGGCTAATAATTTAAATATCTGCTTGAGCAATATGTCTACAATGTAATTTTTGCATCCCTTTCTATATGAGGATGTCCCTGGAGCCTGTCCATGTTATGAGCAACATCTTCCCAGGTACCGAATTTGAGATGAACCTCTTTTTCTCTCCATATTCCACAAGCAATATTCCATTAGCTAGTGGCTTTTGATATTTTGAGTAAAAGCCAAGGACCACATTCTAGGTCCTCCAAGATGGAAGAGTCCCATAACTTCTAGGTTCTCCCTCATACAACCAAACACCCAGTGACATAACGCAAGCATGCATGTGAGGAAATTCACATGTGCTAAGCATGTGGGTCTCCTGGAGACTGAAAGACTTAAGGTTAACTACATGGTGGTTTATTCTTTGAGTGCAGTCATCACACATGTATGTAGATTGTATGTAGACAAAGCCCCCAAATGAGACTCAAATGACCAGCACAGAGAGAACCTGGGAAGATGGCCTGACAGAAGGAAAACTTTTTATCAATGCCTGATATGATAAATATTTGAGGTGAGGGACATACTAATGACTTGGACTTGACTATTACACAACATGTACATGAGTCACATCATATTGATCCTCATATATGTGTACAATAATTACATGCTAAACATATACAAAAGAAAAGTGAGCATATGAGAGGGAAGCGCCCTTTCTGGATGGAGGACAGTCTTTTCCTGGACTCCAAGTGACTGTCTACATGGTCCTAACTAAGGAGAGGAATATTGATTCTCCTGCACATTTGAGCTTTCATCTATTCCCTATGTCTATGATCAAAATGTGAATTAGCTGGGAAGTGTCACAGATCATCCTGGTGTTTACCAAACTTGGCTGTACATTAGAGTCATCAAGATGTCAAAAGCCCCTGAACTCAAGACTTGCCCCACACAAGAACCAGATTCGCTTTGACACTGTAACAGCATGAGTAGATTCTAAGTGCAGAAGGTTCCAGCACACAGCTCATTTGCCACTGTGGACAGAGTCACCATGTGACCATGTCAGAATTACATATTATGGACAATGTTCCTAGACTTGTGACAGATTTGGATACGGAAGAAGTTTAGCTCCAACGCTTCCAACTGCAGTTGCTATCACGATCACCACCCCAGAGTAAAAATAACAAAATCAAATCAAATCACCCAGTCCTTTTTCATGCATATTCTGCCTTCCAAAAGGAAAAAAAAAAAAGACATCTCTTATCTACATGGGGGTTATTGTTTAATCCTGCTTTGACTCATTCTTTCATTTGATTTAAGCAGATTTTTTCTTTCGTTCATTCTTCTGTATCTTTTGTTAATTTCAATGCAATAAATTTATATCAGTTTTAAAAGTCTTAATAATAAGAAACAACAAGTATTTATTTTAATGCAGATTTACCATCATCATAAAATATAATCATAGCAATAGCGAATACCCCGTAATAAGGTGCCAAGCCTCATTTATTTCAAAAAGAATTTCATTGAAATCTTTTTACAGTTAGACTTTAGGAACCACAAATACCCACAGTATAAAAATTTTATGTTAAATAATAAACAAATGCGTAAACAAATAATGGCATTGCACAGTGCTTGCTGGTTTCATGGCCAATGTAATGAGTGGAAAATGTTTGTGATGATATGTCAATGTTTGCTGAAACTGGATCTGTGGGTTGACTGTAGAAGCTAATGTCTACGGGGGAGAGAGAGATGAAGCCATTTCTTCATTCTGCAAGGTGGCAAGGATCCCAATGGAGTTCAGTGACCCCTGAGCCGGGCCCTGGGAGTTAAGCAGAAATAAACAGCCTTCTGCTGAGCTGCTGGGCAGTGACAGAGGAACCCTGAGCAAGGGCCCTCAGGGACAGAGTCATTGGGCACAAAAGCTGGATGATGACAAGCCAGAAGAGAAGGTTGTGAAAAGAGAGGAGCAGAGATCTCAGGCTGGATGCAGCACTTCATCTTGAATGCATATGAAAGGCACTGAAAGTTCTGAGTATTGGGCAAGGCCAATTTCAACATTTTAGAAACACTTTTCCCAACAAAATGGCAACATCTTGACTGCATTTTTATTGCTGAATCAAAATAAATGGAATTTTGACAGAAATACTTTCAGAAGCGAGAACCCAGAAAGGAGAAGGTATTTACACATGGTGCATGATGGAAGGGTAATGCGAGATAGCCTGAGACAGGTACACAGACTTCTATTTTTTTGTTGGTTTTCTTTTTCCATTATTTTACCCTAAGTATAGAATAAACAGACATCACTAGGAAGGAGCTAAAGAAAAGTGAGTGAACAGTCTATGAATATTTTAGTGAGATAAATTTCCAGGAAAATGGGACAGTGATTTGATGTCTAATAGGAGAGAGCAAGGACTCCTGGTATGTCTAGAGTTGGACCTTTGGCTGGGGAAGGGTTTGTGCATAGAAAGGAGTGCTGGGCCAGGCCTGGGATGGCATCCAAGTCACCACAAGGCATTGGAAATCATGCCTGCAAGCTCAGCACTTGAGAGGTAGAGGCAGGAGGATCAGGAGTTCAAGGTTATCCTCAACTACATAGAGAGTTCAAGGCAAGCCTGGGCTACATAAAATCTTGTGTCCAAAAACAATAATAAATAAATAACCTGAAACAAATTAACAGAGATGTAAAGACCTCACAGGGTGGTACCTTCCAGTCCAGCACTTGTGAGGTTGAAGCAGGAGGATGGGGAGTTCCATGCCAGCCTGGCTAAATCGTGGGACCCTATCTTAAAAGAGGGGGTGAAAGTCCCAGTGAATGCCATATCTTTAAAGATGCATTTCATGGGTGTCCTTGGAAAGATGGGAGACCATTGGGTATTGGGCATGGGCAGCCCACAAGGAGCCAGGAACAGATTGGTGGAACTATCCAGGTAAGAGAAGTTGGCACAGAGGACCAGGTGGGTAGTGATAAAAGCACTGAGAATATGCACCTGTGAGATTGCGAGGACAGACGGGGTGAGATTTGCTGACTGACTATGGAGTATTTAGGAAAAAGCAGAGTCAGCATCACAAGCTCAGTCTCAACTGACTTGTAGGCTCCCTTAGGACTCTGAAAAATACTGTGCTAACAAATGCTGACTTGAACAGAAAAGAGGAATAAAGTGTGTGGTGTAAACCTGTATTTCACATTCCTCTCATCTTTGTGGACCCCCAGATCCTTCTCACTAGGCTCCAAGTGGTACCTGCAAAACTCTCCTCATCCCTAGAAGTCCTGGAACCTGCTGGAGCAGAGCAGACCACCCCAACTGCACTAACACACAGGACGACCTACTCCGTCTTGGAAAATTCACTTTGAAAACCACAGCTGCCTCGCCTAGGCCGGTGCCCACGTTCCAATCCTTCATGAACTGGTTCCACTGAAATGAGCTATGAAAGTTAAACACTTTGAGTTTCCTGCTTCAAGTTAGGGACTCAGATAAGCTGTGAGGTTGAGAAAGGAGATCAACTTGGGTTCTAATGAACTAGTCTCCTTTAAGTATGAAGTCTTAAAAGTTCCTTCATGTCTAAGACAGAAATACCCACATCTGTAAGACACCCATCACAGGACTGTGACAGGAGCACTCTACTGTCCCTGCAGTCAATGGATCGGCTCCTGCTTTCAAGAGGCTCCTGAGCCATGCTGTGGAGCTGCTGGGGCTGAATCCATGGAGGAGACCCGGCCTCTGCTGTCAGCGTCTTCCTCCAGTTAATCTTTGGCTTCATTATAATATTAAGCCAGTAGTTGCAGCTCTGTCCATTTCCCACATGAACAGGCGAGCGGAAAGGGATGTGATAGAGAATTTTTGCTCAGAACCTTGCTAGTGGGAGTTCTTAACATTTTAATAATAACTCACAATGCACCCTCCTGTGGTGTTGTCTTCTGTATTCCCAATTTATTGCATAAAACTCCCTTTCCAGTGCTGAGTATATAAACAAGTCAAGAATTGAAACTTTGACGAAAAGAAACCAAATAAAACATCTTTAAAGGAATTTCCAGTAACAGAGAATCAATGTATTTTTTAAGCCCACTGTTTACAGCAGGTGCTTCTGAGGTAAACCTGGTTTGGATCTTGTGATTGCCTAAAAAGCAGAGCCCACATGACATGATCAATGCACAGCTGTGGTCCTGTCTGCAGCGCTCTGGTATCTCCCACCCTAAACACCTCGGGTGCTAGGCAACCTGATATGGTCCCTGGGCATGTAACAAACGCCCCCCCAACTGTGCTCACTCCTCTGTAGCAATCCTCAGCTCCCTAGCCTCAACCACTGTTCCCCACACAATCTGCCCCAGAGGCTATTGTCCACATGCCCCTTTCCCTCCCTCCTCAGTGACTCTGGTAGCTTCCATGTGTCCCCCAGTGGGTGACATGACTCCTTCCTTGGAACTGAAGTATAATAACCCACCTTTTCAATGACTATGTTCTGATCTTTTGGCCTCACCATACCTGAATAATATCAAAACCCATGTTTTGAGAAACCTTGTTAAACTTCGTTTGAAATTAAACATTTGTTTTAAAAAAATTAGCTGAGATCAGGTTGGCTATATGGCAAGACCTTAACTCAACCAGAAACACAGAGAGAGAGAGAGACAGAGGGAGACAGAGAGACAGAGACACAGAGACACAGATACAGAGAAAGAGATATCTCAAGGTTGATTATTAGCTCTGTGTGGTACAAATCCATAGTGTGGGGGTGCCTGTGGTCCTCGGGACTTTAATGCACACACGTCTCTACTAGCCAGGAGAGCCTTTCTCCTATTCCCCTGCACAGGAAGCTGCTTTTAAACACTTTCCCTGAGACTCTCACTGCTGCTTCCTCCAGTGCCTTAGCTGTTATGAACTCCACAGTCTGCAGTCTTCTGCCCCAGGCATCTGCCAGCCTGCAGGCCCTCCGTGACTTTAACAGGACTCACCCACTGCTTTCCGGCTTCTTCTGGCCTGACATCTGAACATCTTTTGCTGTCAGAACCCCATGCATATAACCCAGAGACCAACATGACACAGAGACCAAATCTGCAGTTTGAGATACCTTAAAATAGACATCTTAGAATGCTGTCTGTGCTGTCTCCAGTTCACAAGACACTGGTGACTGAACCACCAATTCTCCAAAACCACAGCAGGTCACAGCAGGGATGGATGGGACTATACAAAGTAAAAATGGCATGCAAACCCCTACTGCTTCCTGACTGGATGTTTGCTTAGCTACTGCAGACCTTTGCTTCCCAGAGCTCTCAGGAAACTGTTCTAGCCAGGGTCTAGTTATTCCTATGATGCCCCTGGTGGAGTCATGGCCTGAAACTTTCTAACCTAGCATCTTGATGATGACTAAGCCTTGGTTTCACTGTAAAATGGTTCCATGAAGTGGGAGAGAAGCTCCCACAGTGTAAAACATTTGCACCCACCATCTCCAATGAGCCCCAGGAAGTGGTGGCCACTCCACTCCTTACACATATGCCAACAGAGGAAGAAAGGGAGTTGACCGGCAGCACCCAGCACCACCTGAGGTTAATGGCACAAGGATGTGCCATAGTGGGAAGCTCCTCAGAGGTACAGGAAGGGTCTGGACCTCTGAGGAGAAGAGAATACAGGCAGGAAAGGAGAGGGCAGGAAGGGGGCGGTGCCATAGCTAACTGTCCTTCAGGACACTAACCGTGGACAGAAGATGACAGCCCACGGTCCTGACCTGTTTGCTGGCTTGCAGATCCTCATCTAGCCTCAGGTTGCTTTCTGACATGGTATATCCTATTCACTTTTGTTAAAATATACACGGTGTATATTTTTCAGGGCTTACTTTCGCCCAGTTTTCAGTGGCATGTATAGCTACTTTCTAATACAACTTGTGAAGAGGAGGTTTAAATGGAATGTAGACTGTTTCTGCTTTTTAAATTTTTTATTGAATTTTTTAAAATTTTCATTCATGTATACATAAAATGAACACATCTCTCAACTATCACCAGAGACATTTCCTTATGCAGTGCATGATGATTAACATAGAAACCCACAACTGGCCAATGTGCACAGAGCAAGAGGATGCAGAGTGCTCATCCCTGAATAGATTTATTTTTAAAGCAAAGCACTACACTTAAAATAATTTCTTAGTATTACATTGTTCCTCCACTTTACAAAGTAGTTAAAGGCTAAGTTATACTTCTTGCATTCCACAGGATCAGCCCCTCTCCATAGGCCTGAGATGTCTGGTTTCCCTGGCTCATGTAGTTGGGGGTGCAGTTCTCTAGGTTTCTTCCTCTGGTCATTGAGTCAGTACCATGAAGCAGGTGTGCTGAGAGCCAGAGACGCTCAAGCACAAGCCAGTCAGCCCCCAGTCTCCTCACTGAAACCTTAAGAGCACCTGATAGAATGCAGAAGTTCTCTCTCTCTCTCTCTCTCTCTCTCTCTCTCTCTCTCTCTCTCTCAGGCGGGCACTCGTTCACTCTCTGTGCATGGTGTGTGGGTGCCCCCCTCCATGAAGCAAAAGTTTATCTATCTTAACAACTCCATTGAATCTGCCCTCCAGGGGCCATTTCCCAAATCTGTCCCTGTTCTCCCTCTTCTTGGTGACTCTGGAATGCTTCATCACTTTCCGGCCTCTCTGCTTGGAATGTTGACATTGTCCCACCTCTCATCCCAGGGCTAGAGCATCAGCATTCTTTCCCCACTCTTCTGCCTACAGTCCCCTTCTCTTGCCACCTCTGACCCAAGCAGAACCTGCCTCACTCTCCATCTTTATCTGCCATGTTTAACCAGCAGTCAGGGCTAAAGTTACTTGTGACTGCTTTTGTGAACTCTTCTCTCCAGTCTTCTGAATCCTGTTGCAGTTTCACCTAGTCACATGGCAACTCTGGCCCCAGCAAACCAACTCCCCTTCTTGATGTCACCTCTTTGCTCTGGCACTTTTTCACAATATTAAAGTTTTGAAGTCAGTCATTCAAACGAAGAAGCACAGATTTCTATTTTAGCTCTTAAATCCTTCATTGTCCATATCCCTAGTGCCTCAAACTTTCTTCCATCTATGTGAATGTTAACATGTATTTTCCCCAGGTTCATGCTGGCCTTGGCTGAGGTGCCTTTACATTGTGTGCAATACCCTTCCTGTACATCATTTGGTGGTAGCCAGTCCTCTCCCATTCTTTTTAACATATTACTTTTATGAGGCTATCATCCTCAAATACTGGGAAAGGCTGTCTGTTGACTGACTAATAAGGTCCTTAACTTCCTGCCACATCAGTTACAAACAAGCAGAATTTGGCCTCAAACTATCCTTTCAGAGAGATCAACAATTACTTTCTAGATTTCAGTTTATGATGAGGAACTGGACTCTTTCTTGAAAGTCAAATGCACACTCCAATTTATCCTGTAGTGCTGACCTTTAGCACGGACTTAAACTAATGCCAACTATTCAGGGACCACTGCTACGCCCTTTGATGTAGCATGCTTATGAGATGGGACCTTTCAACTGGACATGGTAGGGAAGCAAATCTTGCTATTTGTAAGCCCAAAACTTGTCACAGCCCCTGAAGCAAGCGTGCTCAGTGCCATAGCTGGTGGCTTTTGAACATCCGTTTTCTAATCAGTAAAGGAGGCAAATACTGCCTATTTTATAAAATTTGACATGGGAATTAAGTGAGACCATGGATACTAAATTCTAATGGAATCCCTGGCATATTTTAGATCCTTAATAAATACTTTTCTGTCTCTGTTCACTACAGTTACATGCTTCTCCTGAACTTCTCTTAGCCATCATCTTTTTAATGTTTGATATAACCTGCTACCAATTAAAATACTTTTAGAGTGCTACAAAAGCAATTTATCTTATTAAAAGATTATAGAAGGCTGGATATATATGCAGTGGTAAAATAAAATAGTTGCTTTACATGTGCAAGGCCCTCCCAGAATTCCAAAAAAAAAAAAAAAATGTAAAAGGAAAAAAGATAAGAAAGGGATTGCAAACTTGAAGAGTGGGGTGAGGCCAGAGCAAAGCAAACGCCCATCAGCATCACTGCATCAGTCAGCGCATCACAGTCACTGCTCAACACTGACCTCTGTGTGAATTAATGCCTCAGCAAGTGCATACTGCGAATAAAGTATGATGCGTGTGGTCTGCTGTTGCTGACACTTCCTGGTTGTTCTCTTTTTAAAAAATGAGGCTGGATTAATTTGAAAAGTTATGACTTATCCTCTCAATGCTAGCAGATACATTCCCCTAAGCCCAGAAACCATCTCTAAATTCCAGAAATGGACCTGAGTCACTTACCAAAACAAGAAAGCACAGAGAAATGGTCAGTGATAAACACAGGTAACTAGTTAACGAGTTGAGGGTCCAACATAAATCGATTACAATGCTCACTTTCCCAGTGATAAGGCATCAAGGGAAGCTATATTCTCTCCTTCACAATCCATATAATAATAGCCTTAAAAAGTGAATTCTGCTTGCTTCTGTAAGATATTGAAACTGCGGAATAATTTTAGAAGCAAACTTTCAGGCCACCTTTGGCTCTCTTCTCACACACAAGGTCACAGTTTCAAGAAGGTTAGACATGTAATGAGAGAGGCAGAGAGAGCCCAGAATTTGGTGTTTTTGTGGTTACAAAGGCTAGTAGGTAACCGCCCATCTTTCTTCACTTTCCTGCTAAAACCTCTTCTTCATCTTTCACTTTAAAAAATGTTGTTTTAAAAGCAGTGGGTCACAATGCATTAAAATATTACCATATCGTCTCCAGGCTGCAGTCTCGGGGGGTAAGTGTTGCCACAGGATCAGGTTGTTGAGATGATTGAGATAGGACGGGAGAGAATGGAAACCCTTCTGATTGTACCACACCTGAAAAAGAAAGACCATTTAATGGCTGTTATGAAAGCAGCTCTTAAGTCTATTCTGAGGTAGAAATGTGTGTGTCAATTACCTCCAACAGCACCTGAACACAGGACTAGGAACAATGTTCCCTCAAGGCTGCCAGTGAGCAGCCAATTCCAGTCTGCTAATTTTATATTTATCTCAAGCATATAATTTACAGCTAAAAATAGATTAATTTCCCCCAGAACAAATGTGAATGTTTCTTTATAATTATAGTCTCTCAGGGTTTGGGAACCAAAGCCCATTATTTTTCTCTCTCTCTCAGTTGGTAAGCTAATGAAATTTGACCTGCAAATTAAAGGCATGGAAGATGATCAGAAAAAATGATTACTTTCAAATTAATAACTGCATGTGGAACATTGTTTCTCAAAATAAATTGATTTGAACATTTGCTGAGCATGGAGATTACTGTCATGTACCTCTGGAGATGAGAAAGGGGAAGGAGAAAAGAGAAAGACAACGTGATTAAAGTCAGGTACTAAGTAGCCTAAAAAGCATGGATCAAACCATAGTTAGCCAGATTCCAAAATAGCAATATGTCAATGAAAACCAAAATACATATGGTAAACCTATAAAGCTGGTGTCTTCAAGCAATAAAATGAATCAGCTAGTACATGCAAGTCTTTATTCAATGCTGTGGAGCAGGTTTCTGAAGACAAATGCTGTTTTGTAACAGATAATCAATCTACTTTGAAGAATGAGAGTAGCCCCAGAAAGTTAACCCTCACAGATGCCTATTCAAGTTTGCACAGATGATGCAAAGTTGAGAGCTAGACCTCAGTCAGCTGGCTTCCATCTCACTGTGACCAGTTGTATATCACAAGGACCTGAGTAGAAGCTATTCTGTTTCCAGGGACAGCTAAGTAAGTAATAAAACACTGGTCTTAGAGATACAGTACAACACAATAAAAACCCACAACACAAGTCAATATTCTCCAGGTCTTTCTTACCCTGCTTCATTAAGCAGTTCAGTAAACAGAATCCCTATCTCTTTCACATAACTAACTCCCATTTTCAAATCATTATTTAATTCATAAAGTCATCTTTTAAACTGCAAGGAGATAAAAGACAGCTTGAGAACTGCTAAGCACAGAAGACAGGACATTCTATAAATGTTCAAACTCTGCCTAAACAAAGAAGCATAGCATAACTGAGCCCTACTCCCAAATCCAAGGCAGTTAGATCCACAGCTCTGTAGGGCAGAATGAAGCCTGGGTTGTCACTGAAGTCAGCACTAAGCTAAAGGAATCTGGATTGTGCCGTATATGTCCACCTCTTTTCCCTAACAGACAGCTCCCTTACAATTCCATATTGTAACCCACTCACACGTATGCCCTCATAGGCACCAGTCATAATTCTTGAAATTATGGAAACCTAGGATTCTGTTAAAGTCAAGTAGAAACCCATGCACTGCCTATGAAAGTTGGAATCTCCAATTACCTACATCTATGACCTTGTTCCCCACTATCATGAGGTTCCTTTAAATGTTTAACTAATAGACAAAATGGTGAGAAAATGGGAGTCTTCACTCTGTATCAGGAATTTTCAAATTTTGTTCTATTTTTAGCCTGTTTGTTTCAATAACAGGCTAATTTTTTTTCAACTCACAACAATGATGTTCACAGTCAAGTAGAGGTGCGAATGGGGGAGTGGAGCTGGGGAGTCAGAAGGCTCAGCCCACCCCTGCACCTCACGCCTGGGCCCCCTGGGACCCTGGGCTCCCTGTGCCTCGCCCCTGGGCTCTGTGACTTCTGTACTAGATCACTGAAGGGCCCTGGATCCTCATCTCTGCTCCTCAGCCCTCTGCCATGCAACATTTTGCTCAGCCAATGACTTACTTTGAACCATAGAATGAGGCAAATAGAAGAAGTTTGAAAAAGCACATTTGTGTCCCTACATCCTTTCTGAGCCCCTGACATCACTGAGGGGACGGGGCTGGCTGCCTACTGGAAGAAGAGACACAAAACAGAACTGAGCACCCACTACCCACTACCCACATACACACAGTCTAGCGAGTTCTTATCATTTTATGTGTCCTCTGCATCCCTCTGAACATCAGCCAGGTCTTCTCATAGCAGAAACAGGCTCTGTCACCAGTTCTGCACCTCCTCCTAGCTCCTCGGTGTGATTGATCTAAACATCTGTCTGTGTAGATTCTGACTAGTGGCCACTTCCATATACAAAAAGTCAAGCAGATACAATCTATTCAGTTTACCTCACTGACCCTCAGACCACACATGGATAGCACAGATGCCCTATAGTGACCACCTCCTGATTACAACATGACATCCTGGAACCTGTGCAAGCCTGTTTTAAACCCAGCAATCAAAAGTCCTTGTAGGTGCTGGAGAGATGGCTCAGCAGTTAAGAGCACTGGTTGCTCATAGAGGACCCGGGTTCAGTTCTCAGCACTTGCCTGGCAGCTAACAACCATTCATAACACTAGTTCTGGGAGATGGGATGCCCCCTTTTGGCCTCCATGGGTATTATACAATACTGGTACACTTACATACATGCAGGCAAAACATACATACACTTAAAATAAAAATTAATTAATTGCTTAAACTCCTTCTAGCAAACCTGTTTGGATTATACTCTAGAACCAATAAAGGCATGGCTCATAGGTATCTGCCTGCCTCCTTATACCTTCCTGCTCCATAACCTCAGGGCATATAGCTTCGGGGTACACAGTGCCTCCACAAAGACCAGTAAATAATAAAATATGTATTTTAGTCTTGTGTTCCCCTAATCATTTGAATAGCATTCCAATGTAAAGATTCTGAATCAAAATGTTCACCATCCTCCCAGCTGAAGGCAACAGCCAGTCAACCACATGCTTGCTCACACCTGGCCAAGATCAGTCCAGTGTAACCTACCAGCAGCAGAACTTTGCAGACTCTGATCTAGATAAGTGACCACTGTTGAGGCCTCTGAGGCTTGGAATTCTTGTTATGCAGCATTCCTGTGGGAATAGATATGCTACCCTGCCTTTAGCACTGGCAGGAGTTCGATTGTAACAGAAACCAACAACACAGGGCACTTTTAAAATCAGCAAGTGGTTGACAAGAGACGCTTCAGAGGAATTTGGAAGTGGAAGGGAAAACATTCAGGAATGCTGGGGAAAGCAGAGAGATAGCTATTGTAGACCACTGATAAAACGTGAACATACTGTACAGTACAAGAATCACCTGTGGCATCTCTGAAGGGAAACAGAAACTGACTAATAAACCTGGGTTGGAGATTTCGAGGAAAAAGGCTTAAAGATAGAACTTCATAATGAAGATGAAGAGTGGTACCAAGGGGTCCTCTTAGGGGACAGACGGACCTAGTACTGAAGGGAGTGTGTTGCTCCCTAGTAGGCTGACATTCCCCAAACGCCAGTAAATAAGAATTCACTGAGTTTCAACAAGAACCAGAAAAGCAGCTTGTGGCCTATAATTACATAAACAGACAGCTTCAAGACTATGCAGAAAGCTGCAGCCGAGAGTCACCATCAGGCTGGACTGAAGGCCACTGCCAGAGCGCCCCACAATCCAGCTTCATGCAGTTCAGCTGAGAAGCTACACAGAGGCACATTTCATATATCTTCTGCACATGGAGCGCTGGAGGGAGATGGGATAGGAGGTATTTGCTAGGGAGTAGAGTTATAGGCCTTTGCAGCTAACGGACTGGGGAACATTCCCAGGAGGCAGAACCAGGGCCCAGCTGTAAAGCATCTTAATCGCCAGGGTACCAGGTATTGTTAAATAGCCCACAGCTGCCAAGTCCCACACTCATGGACTAAATGCTCCTGTACTGTGGACATTACTGAAGGTTTGTGGATTACTGACGGTTTGTGGCTGTCAACCCAAAATCATTTTTACAATAAAGGATTGAGTCGTAGAGTTTTAAGGAGTAGAATTTAAAATGTTCTTGAGCTCCTCTTTCAATTTCTCTGTAAAATGATCTTCATTTGAGAGTGGTTTTATTAATTCTTTAAGTAATTTTTTATAATGATCTTAAAATTTGCACTAAGGATTTTGCTTCCTTCAAATGAAAAGTTTTTCTTTCTCTTTTCTTTTTCCTCCAAAGTACTGTTTTCTTAAAATGAATGGTGCTCTGGGAATAGATATGGGATTTTCTTTCCCTGCTGGTCATAGCCAGAAAGAGATACTGTTCAGTAAGAGAAACGGGAAGTAATCTTTTAGAAACATATTACATTCCCTCCAAGAAAATTCATCTCAAGGACTGTGAGTAATGGTTCCACAGAAAAGTAACTACGCACAGTAAGACCAAAAAAAAAAAAAAAAAAAAAAGAAATCCAACATGAATATTCAGCTGTGTAAAACTCTCAGGCAGAAGGGAATGTTGAAGAGAGAGCAATGTGTTTGTTTTTGTGTGTAAAATGTATATGCTCTAAGTTTGGGTTGGATAAGCTAAATATTGGGTATGAGACAGGCACTGAAAAGGTTCTTTTTAAAAAATTTATTTTTATGTGTATGAGCGTTTCGCTTGCATGCATATAAATGTACCCATGTATGCAATGCCTGTGAAGTCCAGAAAAGGGTATCAAATCTCCTGGAACTGGAGTTATAGATGGTTGTTAGCCACCATGTGGGTGCTGGGAACTTGGGTCCTCTGTGAGAGTAGCCAGTGCTTTTAACCACTGAGCCATCTCTCCAGCCCCTGGAAAGTTTCTTGAGAGGCATTCTATGATATATCAAATCATATAAAAAGCATATTTATATGCATATTTTAACTTTTCTTCAAAAAAGACTATGAAAATAACACCGTCAATGTCTTTGGAAGATACCCTAAAGGTTGAAAGAAAAGGTTGTTCATTGATTACAGAAAGGATAAAGCAATCATTTGGTAGAACATCAGCCACCTCTAGGTTCCAGGTGGCATCTCATATAACAGTGCTCTTCACTATTATCCACAGTATCAAATTCCTTGGCTTCCTAGATAAAAATGCATTCCCCAAATGTCCAGATACAAGCCAATCAAATGCTTGTGTGCAATGAAGAACACATCAAGTAACATAAAAACCCCAGAAATCACCACTTAAACATGCCAAAGCAGAAGATACAAGTCTACAATGATCAACTGGAACAGGAGTCAGGGCAGCGCACAAGTCACTCCCCATCTCACCACTGGGCAAGAGACCTGTGCTCTGGAAATCTGAAAGCAAAGACACACAACCATCTGGTAGCATTAAGTCTGGACTTGGATAGAATGAAAAGTCAAAACATTATTAGAGGCAATAAGCAAGTTCCTTCTATAATTTAGGCATATTTTAACCATGTCTATATAATAAGTTTCAATATGGGCCAGCATTTCCTAAACACATTTCTTTAACAAGAAGAAAGATTTAAATAAACCTCAGCTGAGGGAAAGATTTCTGAGTAGTTGGTGTTAACGTGGAATCTTCTCCAAGGATTAGACCATAAAATACAGCTGTTAAGACTGTTTCCTAAGATTTCATGTGATGTGCCTGTAAAGAGTTTTTATTCCCCAGAGTAGACCCCCAAAAGCATAAGTCCTTATCTAGATGAGGTTCTCCAGGTTTAAGGGAAGCACAAACAATCCTGTCCCCCAACAGACAAGCTGCATTCCTGGGTTCACAGGGTTGCAGGTTGTGTGATGAGCTCATGAACAGACAGGATCCTACATGCTGTAGGAAGAAATGACTCGGTGTTCTCTGCACTGGTCCTGCTGTGTGCTTGTGCTCCCTCCTTCACAGTAGACTTAACTTCCACAATCTGGTCTTTCCAATAATCTCTCAAATGCCTTATTTGTTTCCCAGTCACAGAGACTGTAAACTTTGATCTTCTTTCATTTCTGCCTATCTTAAGCTTATACTGATTTATTTTCCTTGGGAGAAAAAAAAAACTGTTATTTGCCACTTTTATATTCCTTCTATCCAGTCTTCATTTCCTCAACCTGGACAAAGCCCCACTTGCTTCCTGTAATTCTAAGGGAATAGTCTTAACTCCTAGGGTACAATGCCAGGACTCAGAAATCTAGAGCCCCTAAGAGTTGTCCTTGGTAACTGCTGGTTTTTTTTTTTTTTTGCCAGGCCTGTTTCCATATAGCCTTTTGGAAGATGAGGCATGCAAATCCATGGATAAAAGACTTCTTTGCCAACCATGGACAGTGGTGATGTTTCCAGTAATTACAACCATGGACAGCTTCAAAAATAGAATAGTCTCTCATTTAGTTTAGTCAGTGTCCTGGTTAGTTTTTATTGTCAACTTCACTCAATCTAGAGTCACCTGGGAAGAGGGAACCTGAATTGAGGAATTTCCTCAATCAGATTGTCCTGTGGTCATGTCTGTGGAGAACTGGCTTGATAAAGTTTAATGTGGGAGGGCCCAGCCCACTGTGGGTAGCAGCCTCCTTAGGTAGGTGAGCCTGGGATATATAAGAAAGCTAGCTAGCTGAGCATGAGCCCATGAGTTAGACAGTAAGCAGCATTCCTCTACAATTCCTGCTTCTAATTGCTGCCTTGGGTTCCTGCCCTGACTTCCTCGGTAATGGACTGTTACCTAGAAGTGTAAGCTGAAATAAAACCTTTCCTCTCCTAAATTGCTTTTGGTCCTGATGTTTATCACAGTAATAGAAAGCAAACTAGGATAGTATATTAGATGAAATCCCAACTTGTACTATTTCTCTACCACCTGAAGAAAAAAATTCATTTTCTTTCTCAAGATGGTGTTCACATATAGGTTGTTTTTTAAGACAGGGTCTCCTAGTAGCCCCAGCTGGCCTGAAACTTGCTATGTAGACCAAGCTGGACTCAATCTCACCTGTCTCTACCTCCCAAGTGCTGGGATTTAAGGTGTGCTCCACTACGCCTAGCATCATACGGTTATTCTTAATAATCAGAAACAAACTCTGGGATCTGATCTGCTTCCTGTCAGCCCATGCTCAAAAATATATTTCAGCTTTTGGTTTCCCTAAATAGCTTCTAAAATAGGAAGAAAAGAAAATTTCTATTACCTTTGCCAGAGTTCTTGGTTTTGATGTATTTGTATTCAAATCTTGAACTTCATTGGGGACTGGCACTCCAAAAGACCAACCACCAAGCCTATTAAGAGTAAACATGGTGTTAGTGCTCTAAGTAGGGCACAGGGAGTTCCACTCAGAGGGTGATTTAGTACCAACCAGACCAGTTACAGTGGTCAGGATAGCAGTGAGCTGAGCATATATCACCTGTAGCATGACTTTACAGACACTTGCTGATCACAGTGACTGGAACTCAATCTGGAATCCAAAGAGAGTCCTGCTTACAGAGAGGGAATGGACAAGGTTGGTCATGTTAGAAATTGTATTTATCAGAACTTACCGTCTTGCTAGGAAACACATTCTATAGAAGGACATGGTTGTGACAGTCAGCATTCTATTTTAAATCATGATCACTCCTCCTTCAAATTCACTATTCAGGACTGCTTGGTCCAGTGTGATCTTGAAACCCCCTGTTTGCCTGCCTTAGTCTCATTTCCTTCACCACTCATGACTTACTTTGTTCAAGAAGGGACCACCAAACCATAGTTGGGTGAGATGTTCCCTGTGTTTTGAATTCCCCCAATATCCCAAATTCTCATACATTGTATTAATTATCACACTGAGCTTTTTAATCATCAACTTTCTGGTTTGTCTTTCAGGCAGCTAATGAGATTTTTCCTGGGTGAGAATTATATATCTTTATCTCCACAGGCTATATGGTTTCTTACACTTACTGAGCTTCATAATACAGTTGACATTTTAAATAAAGGCACTCATTAGTCTTTGATTCCAGCTTTCTGGATGAAAAGAGATTGAATAATGGTCTTGTACCATAGCATCCCTACTCACTGGAAAAATCAAGGAATAGGGATACATTCCCAGCTGGCTCAACTGAATTCACTCATCCATTCAGCAAGCACAGATTAGGTATCTCTAATATGCAAAGTACTATTCTGAGTTTGAGGTACACAATTTTTACATTTTAGGAAAGGAAGGTAAAGATCATAGGATATATTTAAGGACACTAGAAAGGAGGGCCACAGGAGAGAGGCAGACTAACTAGAGGACAGAGAAGGTCTGGGCTGAGGGAGATGATGACTTGTTGGCCTGGAAAAGGAGAAGCCGGTGCAAGGTGGTGAGGTATCCTGGCAATGGGGAGAGCCTTCCTGCATATGTGAAGCAATGCGGCGTGCTTAGAGAGCTTAAGAAATTTGACAGTGTGGTAAATGCCACCAACACCAAAAACAATCTGCAGTCACTTCCTTAGGCTCAAGGAAATTCAAAACAAATGTTTCCCAAAAGCCATAAGGAATTTAAGGCACCAGTCATACCCATTCTCTTAAAGGGGATGTTAACAAGAGACTGCCATTTCATTATGCTGTTAGCTCACCTGCTCTATTCCCTAAAGCAAGGAAGCTGTCACTGCTGCTGCTGGCTCCCCGGCCTCCATCAATGATGGAATTTCAATTTAAAGGCTCTTTCCCAATGCTTCAAAGACTGAAAACCACAGTGAGCATTCTGATTAAGACCTGCAGCTTGGCTTTGGAATTTCTATGAGCACTGAGGAATGAATTAGACTTTTGCATTTTTATACACATTAATATTTGAAACAATGGGTTTTTCCAAGGTATAGTGAACTCCCAAAGTCTGTGAGCTCTACACTTCTGTGAGTTCAGCCAACTATGGGCGAAAAGTATTCCAAAAAATAAAATGTGTTTGTATTCACTGTGTATCAACTTTTCTCAACATTATTCCTTAACAATGCAGGTATTTACATAGCATTTGTACTGTGTCAGGAAATATGAATCATCTGGAGATGATTAACGTATTTGGGAAGATGAGTGTGCTCTATGGCAGCACCATACCATCTATATAAGGGACTCTGGTACCTGTGGATTGGGGACCCTCTGGGTGCTGGAACAAATGCCTATGGAAGTCGAGAAATGACTGTAACTCACAAACAGTAGAAAAGACCCAGCAACAGCTGTGTACACACCTTGGTTTTGCAGACGGCACCAACAAGTATTCCTCCACGTCATAGCCTGAGAGATTGAGCAGTGTATGTCCCAGGCAGTTGGTCAGGTGGGGAGCTCCAGCACTTTTATTTGGACACTTCTGTAATTGTTTTCAAAGAGATAAGATAGGAACTTTTTTACAACCCACAACCAGCTTACTGACACTGAGTTAAACTAAAAGTGACTTTTCCTAGTTTCCAATTTTTAACAAATTATCTCCAGCCTTTTATAAATTCTGATCTCTAAAGAGTCTCCTATAGTTGAGAGTTGTGCCAGAATTCCACCGTGACCTGCGCCGTCAATTATATCTGGGAACTTCAAATCCTTTTTTGTATGTAAGTTTGGGCAGATTTGTAAGAAATAAAAAGGGAAAATGTTCTCACTAGGGTTCTCTTGTGTTTGAAGAAGCTGAAAGGGACAGAGGCGAAGGTGGTGGGAGGAAGATAGGCAGGAGAATTCAAAGACTGTGTTTCTTTTATACATGTCTGAAGCAAAACTCAAACAGCCTCCCTGGTTGGCTCACTAGAGTGACTGCTCCCGGTCTGACTCTTAAAATAACTACCAAGTGAGGAAGGAGGTGATGGTCACCTTAATGCCAGAGGCCACTCCTGCCACAGTCAGAGCTATGACTAAATGTGCTTCGTGGTCACTTCATCAGAGCAAGTTTGGAGAAGATGATACGTGAAAACAGGAAACTGTCTCTGAAATTTTCATTCCAACTTTGAAAGCTTCTTTTCTCTTCAAAACCAGAGCAGCCTTACTTACTTCATATATGCATGCAAAAACGATGACAATTTAGGAGGTTCGTATAATGTTAAAGTATGACTTTTAGAAAGGCTTGGAGAAATATGCTAAAAATATTAATTACTGGAAGTTATAGCCCAACCAAATTCTCATGCTAATGTGGAAGTTTAAGCCCTTCAACTCAAAGGAACAGAGTAAAATAGTGACTGTCAGAGGCTGGGGTGGTCATGGGGAACATTGGAGAGATACCGGTCACAGCCAAAATCCTTCAGATAAACAGGAGGAGTAAGTTTATAGGTCCAGGGCACAAATGTTCACCATAGCTGGAAACCATGTACTGTGTGCTTAAAAGCTACTAAACAGATTTTAGTCCTTCTCAACACAGAAACTTAAAGAAATCCACCATAGAATGACTCAACAAAGCTGTTTAATGTGTGCATCCGTTCAGGACTAGCTCATCTATTGCAATGTGTGTGTGTAAGAAATTATCATGCTGTCTACCGCAAATGCATAGGATGTATTCTTGGCAATTGAAATACATGGGTAAATAATTCAGTCAAATGCAACTATCTTATTCACAGATTCACATAACAACTTTGAAAGTTTTCTTGCCTCTGGTGTTTCTCTCCAATCCATCTTATAACTGAGTTAACACATATCTTTCTAAAATATAATCTGTATTTTGATGAGTCTCTTGCTTAAAAAAATCAAATTTTTATCAAGAATTCAAGTCTACTAGAAAATGCACTTAATCTTTTTCTCTTATGTGTGTTGTTCTCGCCAAATATACTTCCTGTGGTAAGCTTAATAATGACTCTTTGTCTCTGGAGCCTGTAAATGCCACCAGATGTGCCAGTGGGTGTGAAGATGTCATTAAATTATGAATCTCTGCTAGGAAGATTATCCTGGAAGGTCAGGGTGAGCCCACTGCCAGTCATCACTTGTGTCTCTACAAGATGGAGGTAGAGGGAGATTAGACAACAGAGGAAGAAGACAGGGCAGTGTGACAGCAGATCAGACAGAGAAGAGGAGGACAGGGCACCCTAATGGCAGTAACTGGAGTAGCAAAACCATAAACCAACAAATTCCTGAAGCCAACAGATGTCAGCCAAAGCCAGTAAAGATTCTCCTCTACAGCCTCCAGGGAAGCACTGTGGCTTCAAACCACATCACTGGCTTCAAATTCTGGCCCCCAGCACTTAATTATGAGAATAAACTTATTTATGTCAGTTGCCCAGTGCAAAGCAACTTCTAACACCAGCTGTGGGAACAGAGCACCCCTCTACTAATTCTGCATAAGGTCACACCTTGGGCTTTGACAGTAATACGTTCCTGCTGTTCAGGAGAGCTCAGACTCCAAACTCCCTGTTTTCTCTTCAAGACTTGTACAACTCCCATTTCCTTTGGGACTTTCCTAGTGATGTCCCTTCCAGATAACAAATGGAACTAACCTTAGGTTTCTGTAAGTAGCCAATATATAGTTGAAAAACACATGGGGAAGTAGATGTGGCCTTGCAAACACACAATTTCTGGATGGCAAGATTTAGGGGACTGAAGTATTTTGCCTTTTGTCAAACACAGTCAACATGACCACCAAAAATAAGAGAAGTGACCTTGATCTGTACCCGCCTCCCACGTGCCTTCCCATGTCTCCTTAAGGAACAATTCCTTGAAATCTTTCCGATTCACGCTTCAAGTTCTCCCCTGAGGCCCTCTGGTCTCTAAACTCTGGGCTGGGATTTCTTAAAGTGTTCCCCGGAGAAGAGATGGCACAAAAGGAAGAGCATCAGGTGCAGCAAGAATAGGAGGGAAGGAGAGGGAGCAGAGGCTTCTTCCGTCAAACGGTTTGCAGAGGCGCTGCACCCTCTTCACATGTGCTGTCAATTCAAGGAATGTCCTATGTAACAGTCTCAGAAAAACTATCTCGATGCTGGTTTTTTAGCTGCTACTTCTGAAGCACATTTGCCTACAGAACTTGTTCCTGTGAAATCATTCTTCTCTTGCATGCATATTACTGGATAGAGTTCATGTGAGTTGTACTGAATTGAGGACCATAGTAGTATTCTGATACTTATTCATTATCTCTGCCTTCTTGATACCAATCTAACCCTAACAGACTTGAGGCTTGTGGAAAGGAAAGCTGCTGCTCTAGTAGTACAACTAAATCCAGCCTCAAGAGTAAGAACTTGAGGGCTAGAGAGACGGCTCAGTGGTTAAGAGCTCTGGCTACTCTTGTAGAGAACCTGGGTTCGATTCCCAGCCCCCACATGGCAGCTAAACTGTCTGTAACTCCATTTCCAGGAGGATCCAGTGCCCTCTTCTGACCGCAGGCATTGCACAATGTGGGTGCACTTGCATACATACAGGCAATATACTCATACACATAAAATAAAAATAATAGACAAAATATTTTTTAAAGAGAATAAGAGTGCCGGGCGTGCTGGCACATGCCTTTAATCCCAGCACTTGGGAGGCAGAGGCAGACAGATCTCTGTGAGTTCGAGGCCAACCTGCTCTACATAATGAGTTCCAGGCCAGCTGGGGCTACGGGAAGACCCTGTCCCCAAAAGACCTAAATAAATAAATAAATAAATAAATAAATAAATAAATAGAGCTTGGAGCACAGTGTTAGAGGTTTCGTGATGAAATGCAAGAACTTAGACAAAGAAAAAGATTGTTGGTCAGTGCAAAGAAGCAAGAAATGTGAGTTCACTGACCACAAAGGAAACATGGAGACGTCCATGAACCCGCAATGCCACCAACCCATACAGTCCCTGCTGGGGCACTTCACTATTGCTCTCTCTTATGTGCTTACCTTTGGTCTAGAAGAAGAAAGCAGGCTGAATCCCCCCAAAGCCCACTTTCTAAAGTTACTAAACTATCAAAGGGAATGTACTCCATGGGTCACTGGTACAAAGGCCAACAAGCATGCTCACCATGCTCACCATTCCCTGATGGATGCTCAGTGACTCTTTCTTTGAGTCCAGGGATGACAGCTGTGCATCACCATGCCTAGTCCATGCAGTGCTAGAACCAAACCCAGTACTTCGTGAGCGCTACACAAATACTCCAGCAACTGAGTGACACCCCCAGCCTTTTGAAACATAAATTGGCATTGCCATGTTAGAAGGCCAGTTGACAATAGCAGCTCTATGTCTTTCATTGATTACCTTTTGAGATTTACTCTGCAATAGATTGCATTCAATTTTCCATATAAATTTCAATTTATTCTACTTCACAGACTAGGTAGATACGGCTTTCATCTTGAGAGCAGAATATCTTCTTTCATATATTTTATTTACATCAATCATATTAGAAACACTGAGCTGGAGAGATAGTTCAGCAGTTAAAAGCACTGGCTGCTCTTGTAGAGGAACTGGGTCCAGTTCCCAGCACCCACAGGTGGCTAATAACCATCCGTAACTCCAGTTCCAAGGGATCTGATGCCCTCTTCTGGCTTCCATGGGAACTGCATGCATGGGTACATTTCCATTCATGCAGGAAAAACACATAAAATCAATCAAAAAACTTTTACAGAAACACTAATCAGTATCTTTGTTTTTAATATCTAGTTCTTGGAAAACAAAGGAAAATATGACAAAAGCCTTGAGGTCACTCTGCCATGAGATTTGGGAAGATTTTCCCCTAAGGGAGAGTCTAGCTTCTTCATCTCTGAAGAATTGCTCAGGGCAGGCCAGTGGGGATGATAGTGATGAGGAGGGCTGAGCAAGGAATGAACAGGCAACAGAGTCTGAGAAGAGTTGCATCTTGCTCACTTTAAGGGTTGAAAGTTTTCCCACCAACAGCCAAGTAAGTACATTCAGAAGTCAATAAATTTAAAAACAACAAAGTGGAGATTTCACAGGTGGAAGAATCTTGCTTTTTCTCTTGAGGCATATAGCTAAAATGGTGAAGAATACTGTAAAAACATACCAGGCAGCCACAGGAGCCCTGGAATTCAGGAACAGAATAAGGACCCCTGTGCCAGCTTGAAGAATTCTTCCTAAAAAAGAAAGCAGAGAACTGGAATGACCTTTTGGGTAAAATCAACAACTATATTTCCATAAAAGCAAGCTCTTTTACAGCAGAACACAGTTCACAAGTTAATCGGCTCCTTGCCCCAAGGCAGCTCTCTGGAGTTTGCTTTCCTCAAATGAGCAGCTAATTTGATGGCAAAGTTTGGTGACAGTGCCAAGATTCATCACATGACGTGATGATCACTTGGCTGCTAAACGAGCTAGCCACACTCCATGACTGTCACAGGGCCTGAACTGATATCAAACCCCAAGGTTTCCAGATGCATAACCAGATACTAAGAAGCAACTAGTAATTGCTTATTAATTATTAATTGCATAAGAGCAACCTGTTAATTCATTTTTGTGTCATGACATATTAACGTAATCACTTTAAGAAAAGTATATGTTAAATTTCTATGTTGAAGACAGATTTTAAGAGCTATAGAAACAGAGTCGGCATGGTGGTGTATGCCTTTAATCAGAGATAGAGGCAGGAGGAGCTCTGTAAGATTGAGGCTAACCCAGTTACATAGTTCCAGGTCAGCTGGGGCTATAGGGAGCCCTGTCTCAAAAAAAAAAAAAAGAGTTATGGAAGTTATGGAAACACTAAGTAGCAATGATTAGAAAACTTATTTTTATATTTTTCCTACATTTATTTATTTATTTGCTTGATTATTTATTTACTTATATGCTGTGGGAGGGATGGGGGGACGAGCCATGACACACTGACATATGCGTACAGGTTAGAAGACAACTTTTGGGAGTCAGTTCTCTCCTTCCAACATATGAGTTTCAGGGATTAAACTCAGGTCTTCAGTCTTAGTAACAAGCTAAAGTAAAAACAATTATTTTGAATTATTTAAATACTGGGGAGGGGGATAGTATATACTAAATCACAGGTACCAATATCTTGACCAGAATCCTTTCTCACCTCATTCCTCAGAATAGCAAGGCAGAGTGTCATCTCTGAAAAGTCAAGCCATCAGCTGGAGAGCACACAGCAGCAGGACTGACCTGCCCAGGGAGCTCCAAGTCCAAGCTCTCTGCACAGAAGTGTTGTTCCAATGCAAGACAGGACGTGTAGCAACAGCAGGTTGGAAGAGCCAGTCCCACAGAAGGAGACATGTCATTTCTCTTAACGCAGCTCAGCTAGCAAATACTATTTACATACAACTCTCTAAATACTAAAAATGATCACAGACTTTCTCACTATTAGTGTCTTCATTGATTACCTTACAGGGATTGCACCTAGAGATTTCTAAGTTAGCATTGAAACAGTCCATAATTTGTTACACATTTAATCAGTGTGCTGTATTTCATAATTACTTTTATTTAAAAATGATTCTGTATAGCTTAAGCCCAGCAGGTCCTTTTTGCCAAAAGTGCCTTGGATGACAGGTATAGAGGACTGTGGTTTGGATGTGTCCTCTCCTCCAAAGCTCACATGTGGAAAGCCGGGTTCCCTGTGTGGTGGTATTGGGAGAGGTGGAGAATTAAAAAAAAAAAAAAACTTTAAAAAACTACATTACCACGAGATTTGCATACAAATCCATGGCAGTATTTAATGGATTTTAGGTTTTTGAACACACAGGCCCTAACGATTTTTGTGTTTAAACATTTACTACCAAGCTCTATGAGCATTCATGAGACAGGCAGATAGGCAGATAGGCCTGTTAGGAATCAGACGCTTCTGTGTCCATTTCCTGCATGTTCGGACTCTAAATATGCTCTGACTCAGCAGAGTAGGCTCCTAATGTGATTTACTACCAAGCTCTATGAGCATTCATGAGACAGGCAGATAGGCAGATGGGGCTGCCTGTTAGGAATCAGGCGCTTCTGTGTCCATTTCCCGCATGTTCGGACTCTAAATATGCTCTGACTCAGCAGAGTAGGCTCCTAATGTGCTCTGTAGGACACAGGGTGTAGCTGTTCCAGAGTCAGGCCTTGAACATGGTCTCTATTATGTAGGGCTGACTGGAGTTTTTAATAGTATAACATGCATTTTAAATCTCAAAGAGAGGGGCAGATGCTCTGAGGACCTCCTGTTTGGAAAGCAGTGTTCTGAGGTATGCGCTTGCCTAAAGAGAGTGAACAAGCTCCCTGGAGGTCACCTTGCTCTTTCTGTAGAGGTGAAGGTACATTTGATGCCAACAGAGACAAAGAGAAATTGAGTCAGCTGCGTATGTTGCACAGCTAGTAAGAGTAAGATTTGCCTGAGGCAGTCTCGTGTCCAAGGCGTGTTCGTCACCTATACTTGGATGTTTCAGATTCTGTGCTCTCTACCCTTGACCTTCACAAATGATCCCGGTTGGTGGTGATTCCAGGCTCTTGGACTTTCACCTCTCGAGCGCTCACCAACAAAGCAGCTGGCCTGCTCACCCTGGGTACCAGATCTGGGCAAGGAACAGATGTGGAGAATGTGGAGGGCTACTGACATCTATGTAAAGCACCTTAGGTGGATGTCCAGACAGAATTTGAACCCCTCTGCCAGCCTCAAAACATCATTTTCACCTAGTTGCATTCTTTTGAGAGACTATATAAAATAATTACCCAATTTTTCTGCTAATTAACCTTTCCTTGATCCAACATTGGCCAAGGGTGGATCACATGTGTTCAGGTTTCAGTTCCTTGGAGATAGTAGTTTACATCCTGTGTGTTTTAATACAGAGGAAGAAACAAAAACACCACTGATAGAGGCTACATTAAATAAGTTACTTCTGTGTTTCCAGAGAGAACTAAAGCAAAGCAGCATAATTAATTTTCTATCAGTTCTTCCATACTGTGACTATTAATAGTTATTCAGTCTCAAATCAATTACCAAGATGACTAATGGACAAAATATTTCCTCACAAATGAGGAAACCTATTTCTTATACTATATTTTTGCCTGGATATTTACATGTGTTATTTAAAAGACACACATGTAGCACTGAAGATAGATGTTATTACAGTTTTTCTCACTTGCTTCAATGACTCTGTCTGGAATTATGAATCCCTTAAGACTAGGCCATATTCTTTTCACTAGTCTTGGTCCCTATAGCAACACTTTATAGTAAATCCTCAGTGAATAAAAATTAAGGAAAAATAAGAGGAAGGCAAGCATTTATGAAGCAAGGTGTGTTTTTTCAAGGCTTCACAGACAAGCCATCCCATCAGCGTTATTATCCTCAAGTCCAGAAACGTTATCTTTAAAGCAGTTTGCCACATACTGATGTATTGGCCTTTGGCAATCTTTAATTTCTACAGGACACATCATAACTGCTTGTATTTATGATATACAGTAGAATTTTTTGTTTGTGCTGCATGTGCTATGCACACATGTGAGCATGCAAGTATGTGCCTCTGTAAACACACACACAGAAAACAGAGGAAAACACGGGGTGACTGTCTACCTAAGTCCCTGAGATAGGGCCTCTCACTGAACAAGTAGCTCACTGTTCCCGCTAGATTGGCTGAAAGTGGGCTCTGGGGATCTGCCATCTCCAGGGCAGATCCCAACCTTGGCATCATAGACACACACAGCCATGCTCAGATTCTTTTCTTACAAGGATGCTGAGGATTTGAGCTCAGGTCCTCATGCTTGCATAGTGAGTTCTCTCACCCACTGAGTCATCTCCCCAGTCCTCCCCACATGTGATAGTTAACACATAGGTACAGTGTGTAATGAGCTGACAAGAAGACTTAACATAGCCATCATCAGAAACATCATTTCTTTGCATTGGGAACAATCGAAATACTCTGCTAGGCATTTTAAAATACTCGATTAGTTGTCAGTCATATTATTAGAACTTAGACCTACTATCCAAGTGCATGCTGTTGATCTTCATCAATCCTCCCCCGTTCTCCTTTCCCAGTCTCTGATAATTACCATTCTAGTGCTTACTTCTGTAACATGGAATCAACGCAGGTGTTGATAAATAGGCGAATGGATGTCGGAAACTTTGAGCCCTACCCCTCACTGCTGAGCTCTTTCCTATGGATAGATTTAGGAAACGGGAGTCATTGCCTTCAGTTATGCAGCCACTTGGGCCCCACCATGCTCCGATGGACAGTCCCAACCCAATGGTCATAGAGACAGCAATGGTTAAACTGAGTCACAAAACAAACACAAAAGTCATGCATCTGGATAAAGGACAGGCAGGGAGGAGAACTGACAGGGGTGGGAAGGAGAGAGGAAACTGCTGGAGAGTAACCAGAATGCATCGCACACACACATGGGATTGTCAAAGACCTCACAATAAAAATGAAGAATTTAGACACGCAAAACATAAGTTCTATATTGTTTGGGTTTTTGTGGGGGTTTGTTTTTTTGAGACAGGGTCTCCCTGTAGCCCCAGCTGGCCTGGAATTCACTATGTAGACCAAAATGGACTCAGTCTCACAGAGATCCACCTGCCTCTGTCTCCCAAGCACTGGGATTAAAGGGGTGAGCTACCACGCTCAGCATAAATTACATTTCCAATCTCATAGGCTTGAAAGAAAATATGGAGGAAGAAAGCATGTAGGTAAGTGCACCTGTGTCGTGCAGTGCCCGCAGAGGTCAGAAGAGGCTGTCAGATCCCCTGGGACTGGAGTTACAGACAGTTGTTAGCTGCCATGTGGGTGCTGGGATTCAAACCCGGGTCTTCTGCCAGAACAACCAATGTTCTTAACCACTGAGCAATGTATCCAGCCCCAAAAGCAATATTTTTGACTGTAAATAATTACTCAAGTATCACAGCTTAATTGCAACATAGTCATTTATAAATATTGATTACAAATTTTAAATACAGATTTATGTTTTAACTTTTTTTAAAAGATGACAGATGTAAACTATGACAAAGCTCCAAAACTGGTTAAAATGCAGAGAATAAATGACTGTGTGGTGCCCAGCCCCATTGCTACATCTACAATGCAAATTCTACACCTAAGGCTCAGGGAACATTGCAAAATAAGGGGTAGAGAGACTCTAAGAGCCAGAGGACCAGGATGACTGCTGCTAGATGGTATTGTCTAGACACTACAGGGAGGTGGTAGCCATGAAATCTCAACAATACAGCTGTCTAAACAGTACTAATAACACCAGTTGACATGCCAATGTAGATGGGCGAAATCTCACAGAGTCCCACCTAAACAAGAAAAGCTGCAGATAATCAATGGCTGCTGAGAAAGGGAGTCATAAAGAATATTATTCAGTCATAAAGAAGAAACATGTCAGTTGTAGCAACATGAGTGGAACTGATTGTGAACAAGTGAAAAATAAGACAGATATAGAAAGACAACTACCACTGATACATGTATATGTCTGTGATAAGCTTCTTAACTGTAAAAATCCTAAACGAGGGACGGTGGTGCACCCCTTTAATCCCAGCACTCGGGAGGCAGAGGCAGTCAGATCACTGTGAGTTTGAGGCCAGCCTGGTCTACATAGCAAGTTCCAGGACAGGTGGGGTTACAGGGAGACCCTGTCTCAAAAATAAATAAATAGATAGATGATAGATAGATGATAGATAGATAGATAGATAGATAGATAGATAGATAGATAGATAGATAATAGACTAGAGATAGATATAAAATAAAACAAAAATAACATCTTAATATGCACAAGTTTTCTCTAATAGTAAATAACATT
The DNA here is from genome assembly GCF_000622305.1 of Nannospalax galili. NCBI lineage: Eukaryota > Metazoa > Chordata > Mammalia > Rodentia > Spalacidae > Nannospalax > Nannospalax galili. The sequence goes on from NW_008352325.1 coordinate 3,110,748, forward strand.
TAATTAACAGTTTTCATTTAATTGCTACTTCATTCTTTTTAGCTTTGAGCTGCAATGCCATAGAGCATGTGTCTATGAATGGTAAAAAGGGGTATTTAGGTAGTTCATTTCCAGTCATTCCACATGATGATGCCCATTAGACTTGCACAGTAATGATCTCCTCATTGGGGTGATATCCGCTCTATGAAGCATAAGTTGCATCACAGACTAACCCAGTCCTGAAGGGAAGTGGTACGCCCATCTCCAGGGCTACTGTTGGAGTCTCGGCCCAGCACAAGGCATCAGGTACTTACTGATCTACATCAGCACAGAGAGGATCCCAATCTCCAAACTTCTTTAAGAGCACACGGGTGAGGTCCATGCCATGGCCCCCAGTGCTGCTGCTGGTGAGACAGAGGACATACAGGGCTGTTAGGAGCTTTGAAGGAGAGCAGAGGACCTGCTTCCAACCTCACCCTGCACTGCAGTCAGGCTGTTGCAGGCAAATGATACCCAGTGCCTCAGATAAAGTTAATTTCCTGTTGCTTTTATGGCAAAGTCAATGAGCAAGGATGAAATTGAGAAATGCCTACAAACCACAGCTTTTACCACCAGATATCCATTGTTATGTGCTAGCATTCAAAGTATATTCGCTTCTCTAACCTTTTTACTTAATTTTATAACCATTTTTCACGTTTTCATCTATTTTAAAAACAAACTTTAATAACTACCTAACATAATATTATGTTATGTTAATATATTAAAATAAGCAAAAGTATTCTCTTCATGTTGGAGCTCTGGCTTGGTCTAAGCATTTGTCGTATTAAAGAACCTTATTAAAAAGCAACAGCTATTTACATCTTTTGGTTTCTGTATCTTGTTGAATCACATTTTGTTAGCAAAAGTCATTACTACAGAATCTGACCTGTGCTTTAGCACACACAATAATGGCGCTTATTTTTGCTGGTCATAAGCCTAAATCTACTTATAGTTCAAGAACTACTACTGAAGATAAAGATGAACAATACTGAATTTCTTTACTAAGCAGAACATCAGCAGCAAGACATTCACGAACTCTTGTGGTAAGATGCAGAAACAAACACTAGGAAAAACATCAGTTTTATGTATTACCTGTAAGAAATGTTTGGAGTTGAGAAAATAGAGAAGAAAGGACACTTCAAACTTCTTAAAATTGGAATAATTGGGAGTGGAATTTATTTCAATTAATTACAACTTAAAATTATAATGTTTACAAAAGAATATAGCGGGCTTTTAAGATGGCAGATGACACTCAGGAATGGTCACATAGAAACTTGAGGGAATAAACTAGAAAAAAATTACATAACAATTATACAAAAAACTCCAGTCTCAATATCAAAGAAAAATAACAATATTACAGAGCAGAACAGAATGAAGCCAGCATTGGAACACAACAGATGATGATGACCAAGCTGTGGCTTAAGACACACGCCTCTGACAAATTGCACCATACGTTCAATAAGAGACATTTTAGATGACAGAAAGAGAAAGAGGATGGAGAAACACACACTGCAGGGGCACCAGCTGAGGGAAAGGAGGTACAGGGAAGCCATTCTTAACCCTCACTCAGGGCAGTGGGAAGATGTCACTTTTCAAATTTAATTTTTATTTTCACATTTTTTTTTCTTATTTTGTGGTTGGGGAGGCACACACATACCACGGCATGTGTGTGAAGGTCAGAGGACAGCTTGTAGGAGTCAGTTCTCTCCTTCCACAAAGTGGATTCTGAAGCTCCATCTCAGGATGTCAGGCCTAACCACTAGCACCTTCACCCACTGAGTCATCTTGCTGGACTGTGAGATGCCATTTTTTAAAAAAGATGCCTGTTCTAACTGAGTCAATGGCTTGGCCACCCTAGCCCCTCCCTATGCAGCACACTATGATAATCCAGAGCAAATATCACAGGACTATGTACCAAAACCTGGCCAGCAGACCATTCTAAACAAGAGGAAAGAAATTTTGAGAAAAGAAGAAATCGGGTTAAAGTCAGGATGTGCTGTGGAACACAGACACAGGTTCTAAGCAGGTACCAGACAGTGGAAAGGACCATCCAGGGCTGTAACCAGCATTTTCAATCCAACCTGTGAAAGATTTACTACTCACAGTACCAGTATCAATGACCATGCAAGGGATGACCATCCCAACCATGCAAGGGTCAAAGGTGTGACCAGGACCATCTCACCTCCCCAGAGGTGTGAACAGCATCTGCACCTCAACCTGGGAAAGACTACACAGGTAGGCATACATGAACCATAGACAGAACCCTTAGAGCTAATACTGACCCCAGCACCCATGCAAGCAAGCCCACTCTGACTCTGTACCTGACCCAGATCTCCTCTTTTCAACTTCCTTCCTTCCTGCTCAGTGTCAATGTAGCAGGTCCATTGTGTCCAGCTCTATTCTTGTTTTCTCTTTTATTCTTTTTTCTTTTGCTTTTTTCCTTTCTATTATTTCTTTTCTTTTCATTTCCCTAATGATAGGTTTTCTTGGACCAGATTGGCCTGGTTTTGTGAGGAGGGTGAGGCATCTCTCTGCCTTAGACGCTCAAGAACTGGGGTTGTTTGAGGTTGTCTGACTGCATTTCTTTACATCTTTTCCTTCTCCTTTTACCTTCATCTTGAGGTACATCATCTCCTTAGTGTCCTCACTGTTCCCTCTGTGTACTTTCCTCCCCTGTATTTTTTCTATCACCCAATACTAACCACTAGTCTTACCCTACTTTTCTCCTGACTGCTCAGACGTTCAGTAACTACTTAATGAACACAGTACTGTAAGTGTCCTTTTATTTCCTAGAATGATCCAGTTGAAGGGGAAATTGCTTCTTAATTGGCTGTTACTGTATTTTCATAATGGGCCAAACCTGTGACAGTTATGCCTCTTTGAGGCAGTAATCCACTCTCTGGGGAGTACTGGAGATGAAGTGTGGTGATACCAGCATGTAGGCTGGGGGCGCAACTCTTGAACTAGACCACTCCCATGTAGAGGAGAGGAACAACATGTGAACCCTGCTGCAACTTAGTCCCTCATGAATATTACAGACGTGCCCACTGAAGGAATAAGGGTCATGTTTGAGAATTCTAGCAACCTTTTCCTGGATATGCACAGCCCAATGCAAGGGTATGGGAAAAATGAAACATCAAAAGCAATGTGACTCTTCCAAAAATTATTGGTCACAAAGTAATGGAGCACAATAAGAGTGAATTGTATGAAATCCAGACAAAGAATTCAAAAGAATTATCATAAGTATGTTCAAAACAACCTAAGAGGACACAAAGAAAGAACACAGATGAATGAAAGAAGGCAAATACAGTATATGAAAATAAGCTTCAATAAAGAGTCAAATACAGAAAAAAATTAAACTGAAATCTCGGACATGAAGGTATGGTAAGTCCAATGAAAAGGACTACGGAAAGCCCCATGGACAGAACGGGTAAAGAACGGGAGAGAACGTCTGTGCCTGAAGACAAGGTGGGAGGACGGCAACATTCAGAAGATGACAAAGGCTAATTAATAAGAAGGTGCAGATGGAACATGAGATTTGGGGAACACAATGAAAAGACAAGTGCATGAGACACGGGCATAGAACGAGAATGATTTCATGCTAAGGGTATAGAAGATATTTTCAATAAAATCATAGCAGAAAATTTCCCAAGGAAGGAGATGACCACCCAGGTACAACAGGCATTTACAACAGAGAACAAGACCAGAAAGAAGCATCCTATGTCATATTATAATTAAAATAAAATACATACAGGAAAAAAGAAAGCATATTGAAATCTGCAAGGGAAAAACATCACATTACGTAAAAGGCAGACCCATCAGAATAACATCGGATAATTTAAAAGTCAGAAGGGCTTACTAGAATGATACATTTCAATCTCTGGAAGACAAGACCTACAAAACTGCATTGCTGTTTTCAGCAAAATTGAAGAAAAAGTAAAAATTTCTTTCCAGGATAAATGAGAAGAATTCATGACCACTGAGCCAGCACTAAAAATGATACCTGAGGCTGGGTGTGGTGGCACATGCCTTTAATCCCAGGACTTGGGAGGCAGAGGCAGGCAGATCTCTGTGAGTTCAAGGCCAGCTTGGTCTACAAAGGGAGCACCAGGTCAGCTGTTTAAAAAAGAAAAAAAAAAAAAAAAAGATACCTGAGGGTATCTTTCACACTGAAGAGAAGGTGTAATATCCAGGAGGTCACAGAAGAATAAACCATGCCCCAGAAGTAGCTAATCAAATGAGGATCAGTAAAATAAAGTTCTACAAAATCAACGAAATGGAAGTAATTAATATACATGTGTTGCAATAATTCTGAATACGAATGGTCTCAATTCCCCAAGCAGAATATTAGATTTTATTAAAACTGGGGATCCATCTATTTGCGCCTCCAAGAAATGTACCTCACCATGAAAGACAAATACAAACTCAAAGAGAAAAATTGGGAAGAGCAATTCTAAGCAAATGAAAATGTAAAAGTAAGTAGGGTCACTGTTCACATATGTGACAGGATGGACTTCTAAGCAAAACTAGTAAGAAGTGATAAAGTCACTTCATAGTGATTAGTGGAGCAATTAATCAAGAGGATAGTATAGTTCTAAATTTATGTTCAACATAAATTGGCACACATGGTTTCATGAAACAAACACCATGGGCTATAAAGCATAGATTAAACACAGTAACAGTGAATGACTTCACTGCTTCACTCTCACCAATAGACAGGTCATCTCAGCAGAAAATAAACAGAAACAAGAATCAAATGGCATCATTGATCAAATGGACTTAGCAGGCATCTACAGCACATCTTTTCCAAATGCTGCTGAATGAACTCTCTTCTCAGTAGCCCACAGAGCACTGATAGTTCATATAATAGTAGAACATGAAGAAGCCTTAACAAAAATAAAAAGCTGGAATGACCTCTTGTCTGTCTGATCACAGTGGAATGTAACTTAAAATCGATGGCAAGAGAAACTAGAGAACACATGCAAACTCACAGTTTGAACGCTATGCTACGAATCATGAGGGGCCCACTACAGAAATCAAGAAGGAATTCTTTAAATTATAAAAAATTGAATGAAAATGAAAACAATAACAAATGTTGGCCAGGTTGTGAACAAAAGAAAGCCCTTATACACTTTGGATAGGAGTGTCAACTAGTCGAGACACTAGAAATCAGTATGGAGATACTTAAAACCTAAAAATAGCTCTATCATAAGACCCAGCTACGCTACTTCTGCTATTTGTTTGAAGAATACCAAGTCAACGTATCATAGAGACGCCTGCACATCAATGTTGATTTCGTACTATTAAAGACAGATAAATGGGAGTGCCTGTTCCAGACTCCCTCTGGCATAGGGGCTGAGAACTCAGGGGACTGCCTGAGAGTGCCTGGATCCTGTCTCCATGTGGTGGACACAGGAAAATCAAGAAACAGAAGCAGACACATCAAATTCCTGGGAGAGTGGCATTCAGAAGAGGAAAGATGCTGCATAATCTACAAACTAAAACTATGGTGTTTTGAGTGTACTAGTGCAAAAGTCAGTAATCAAAGATGCTGCTTATTATTCTGTGTGGATTATTAATACAAAGATTTTAGAATTTTGGGCCAAAGTTAAAATTTTTTACTTGCTTCAACTGCCTTTTTTCTGCAATGTGGGTAAAAGAAAGACATCAGACTCATGAGATTTCCTCCTCTGTCCTAAACTAAGATGTGCAATGTGTTACCTCTTCTTATTCCCAATCTCCTCTCCCAGCAGTAGGACCAGGCTCTTCTGCAAATCACCCAATCATTTTCCTCACCTGAATATGTTTCCTTATCTATAAAGCAGAAATGATCATTCGAGTTTGTTTTTCTCTCAGTGCTGCTTTTTGTCTCCTAGAGTCTCAGAGATTCGGGAAGAATTTGAAGGGAGACCTTCTAGGGTAGCGTTAAACTGGATGCACAAATTTACATTGCAGTATTAATTCCACAATCCATCCACCATGCTTTATGTGCTCTTTCACCCTTCCTTCAATCCCAATGCTTTAAATTTTAGATTTTCGTGAAAACATATCCCGTGAAATAGCTATTCTGGAATTATATTTATATGTATTATATTTGTATGGACATGGAATTATATTTATATTATATTTAAGTTGACATGATTTTGACGTCTTTAAAAATTAAAGTGAAAAAAAAAGACAGATAAATAACTGAACCAAAATAGGAGGCTGGTCAGTGGAGGAGTATATAAAATGTGGTATTAGGGGCTGAAGAAATGGCTCAGTGGTTAAGAGCACTGTCTACTCTTACAGAGAACCTGGGTTTGATTCCCAGCATCCATACTGCAGCTAGCAACCATCTGTAACTTCAGTTCCAGGGGAATTCAACACCCCCTTCTAACCTCCAGCAGGCATTGCACGGCACAGGTGCACTTACATACATACAGGCAATACACTCACACATACAAAAATGTATATATAGTGGTACTCAGCCAAAGTCTCACTTCTGTGTCCCCTGACGGGGATCCCCAACTCATCCCAAGCCCCTGCACTTCCTTTAGGATTCTGTAGGCCCCAGCTGGCTTCACTCATGGGACTTCTCAGCCACCCCATGTGGCCTGGAGACCCAAGAAGGCTGGGAAGGCTGTCTCTGCTCCTCAGCCATTACCCAATGGCCAAATGCCACTTCCCTGCCTTGCCAGGAGCATGTGGATGGCTCCCTGTTACCCTGAACCTGCCCATAGGCACTCCCAGAAGCCTTCTCCTTGCCAAATAACACAAAACCTGTATTCCCACCTCCACCAACTAATTCATCTACCATGCTGCCCAGAGGCTTCAAGAGGTTCTGAGACCTCCAACACAGCTTCAACCCTACCCACCTCCACTTAAAGTCAGTATGACACCCTTGCCCTGGTTACCACGGAGCACTGCTCATGCCCACTGTAACCCCATCTCCTGCCACAAAAAGAGAACAATATCAGCCTTCCATGGACTTATGAACATGAAGTTTGAATATCCCCAACTATGGGGGGAACGTGTGTGATACTGCATTTGCATATCAACACAGAGTGACCACAAGATTGGACACCAAACACTATTCAGTTGGTCCACAACCTGAAAAAAAATCCAGATACCTGCTCAAGAAACGCAAGACCAGGAATTCATACAAGGAAACAACACTAATGACCAGCCTCCAGAGCCCAGATCCAATCCCAAAACATAAATATCATGAATAACCAAGACAACATGTCTCCTCCAAAAATCAGCATACCCACCACAATGTTCCCTGTGAAGAGAAAATTAGTTTAAGCACAAGATAATGATACCAAACTAGTGATTATAAATATGGCTAATAAACTCAATGAAGACATGCAAAAATTCCAGAATGAGGACTTTGAAAACACAAGCAAATGAATGAAATAAAGAAAACAAGGTTTGAAAAAAGAATTTAATAAAGACAGTATTTGAAGAAGAATCAAAATGAAATTAAACTTGAAATGAGAAACTCAATCAATAAAATAAAAACCTCAGTGAAAAGCCTCACCCATAGAATAAATCAAATGGATGACAAAGAAAATCGTAAATCTAAAAAAAGAAAAAAAAAAACAGGAACAAAATGTGCAAGAGTGCTGGGATACTGGTTATAAAAAACTGCAAATTATAGGTATATAAGAAGGAAAAGAAACCTGGGTCTAAGGCACAGAAAGTATTTTCAACAAAATTAGTAAAGAAAACTTCCCACATCTCAAGACTGAGGCGCCTATCAAGGTCCAAGAGGGATAGGGAATACCAAATAGGGCCAGACGAGAAATTTCCTATGTCACTTAATGATCAAAACGCTAAATATACAGAACAAAGAAGAGATACTGAAAGCCGCAAGAGCAAAAGAACAGATCACATACAAAGGCAGGCCTGGGGCTGGAGAGATGGCTCAGTGGTTAAGAGCACTGGCTACTCTTGCAGAGGACCTGGGTTCGATTCCCAGCACCTACATGGCAGCTAGGAACAGTCTGTAACTCCAGTTCTAGGAGACCCTGACATCCTCCTCTGACCTCCACAGGCACTACACAACATGGATGCACTTACATGCATGAAAGCAATATACACATAAAATAAAAATAATAAATAAAATATTCAAAAATTTTTATTTTAAAAAAACAGGCTTAGCATAATAACACCTGGCTTAGCGGAGACTCTGAAAGTCAGGAGGGCATAGACTGACTACATCTACATTTGTAGATGTTTTACAAATTCTTAAAGACCAAAGATACCAACTCAAGGTATTATACACAGCAAAACTATCAGTTGTAATAGATGGAGAATGGAAAACTTTCCATGATAAAACGGATTTAAAGAACATTTGTACACTAAAGGCGCTCTACAGGGGAAACAAGAAGGAAGAGTTCCCTGTAAAGAGATTATACACATCCAAGTGTATAATTCAAGAAGAATTAACCAAAACAGGCCAAAGAAAAAAACATACAACAAAATAACAGGTATTAATAAATATAGGTTATTAATAGCTGTGATTATTAATGGTCTTAATTCCCCCAATATAAAGACACAGACTGTTATTGGATTAGAAAACAGGATACATCTTTTTGTTGCCTCCAAGAAATACATCATACCATCAGCGATCAACACACACCACCTTAGACTAAAAAAATGGAAAAAAGTATTCCAAGAAAATGGAACTAAAAATCATTCAGTCATAGCTAGTCTAATATGTGACAGAAGTTGTTGACCTAACCTTTCATCTTTAGCCAATCGGTTTACTTCACTATGTTTTCTCCTTTCTTGAACGTGTAACTGTTCAGACACAAACAAAATTTGATGGCAGTAAAACCATGACGTTCACTGTTCCAAGTTAGTGTTTGATTTCTGCTGAGAGTGGCTGTGTTTGGAGAACACTGGCTATGATATAGAAGCACATGTACACAATTGTACAGCATCTAAACTCAGAACAAAATAAGTCAAGGAAAACACCATCTTCCCATTGAATAAAATAAAATTGTTTTAAATATTCAGGAGACCTGGGTGTGGTGGCACACATCTTTAATCCCAGCACTTGGGAAGCAGAGGCAGTGGGCGTCAGCTTGGTCTACATAGTGACTTCAAGGCCAGCTATGGCAATTGAGAGACCTAATACACAGTGCTGGAAATGGTTGAGGTTGGCTGCAAGGCTACGACTCATGAGCAGGAGTGTTAGTTGTGAATAAACCATGCATAAACTGCACCATGAGTTTCTAACAAGTGAGAAAACACCCAGCCAGGGAAGGAATGCACTTTCTACTGAGGCATGGCCTATATGAAACAAAATGTTATTTAGGTTATCTCTAGAGATACACTTTGTACTGATATGCCTAATCCACTAGTCTAAGAAACATGAAGGTTTAAAATATTTTTTGAAAAAAGTTTAGATCCATAAATTGTCTGATTGTAATATAATTACTAAAGACATTTTTAAATTATTATTCATTTGGTATAAAAGTTATTTTTAAAGAAACATTAAAGAATATCTCAGTTGCCATAATATATAAATGCTTTTTCATAAATTGCCTGTCATTTTTTTTCTTCAAGTTTTTTGTTACATTTCAGAGTAAATCTCAATGTTAGCAGCACTTGATATATATCCTTACTGGATTCTAGGAACTGAACTTCGCTGTTTAATTTTGATTCCTAAGGCAGCTTACAACTGGACTCAATTTCTTTCTCTAAATTATTATTTCCAAAAATCTGGTGCACATGAGAATGGCACAAAGAGCCTGACTGAACAAACGTGGACTTCTAGATATCATCCTAAAGGGTCCTCATGGTTAGCAGGAGCAGCAGGGGCTCAGATCCACATACAATCAAACCAACCTTGACAAACATCAGGTCTTCATGAAGACTGCAACCTGAGGCTCTCTGTAAACTCCCTCCACTCCCAACTCCAGATTTTCTACCTCTCCTGATCCAACCAGCTTCTGGTGCTGATAAGCACCAAGTCCCAAGTGAAATCTGATGCTGAGTATGTATCAGTCAGAACTGACTGGGGTCATTTTCTCTGTAGGTTAGGAAACCCATGACTGCAAGGAGAAGCAGGAGCAGAAAGTGCAAGGCAAAGCAAGGACCCCCACTAAGAAGGAAGCCCTGAGCTCATAGATGGCATAGACCTCAGCCGCCTCTGATGACTAGAGGGGTTATTCCTTCTGCCTATGAATGATGGAGAATGTAGGAAGTTGAAAGTTCTCCCAACGTCCTGGAGGAAAGCGAGACAGACCTGCCAATCACATAAGACTCAACAGTCATAGAATATGTTTGACTGAACCTCTCTCAGGACTGCTTCCTTCTCTCTTAAGTAGCCTCCTTATCTGGTCCCATGAAACAGGTCAATGATACATTCCAGAGGTCAGAGGAAAGCTCTGAGCAGAAATTTATTACAAATAAAGTCACCAGAGGAATATGCAACTTAACAAGAGAAAGTACTGTGATTGAGAATCACATGTCTGCATAGGACTTCATAAACCCAAGAAGGATGGATCCTTAAAGAGAGTACTAAGCGGGCTGGAGGGATGGTTTAGCTGTTAAGAGCACTGACTGTAGAGGACCTGGGTTTGATTCCCAACACCCACATGGCAGATAACACTCATCTGTAATTTTAGTTCTATGGGATCTGACACCTCCTTCTGACCTCCACAGGCAGTGCATGACATGGGTGCACTTACACACATGCAGGCAATACACTCATATACATAAAAATAATAAAAAATATTTTTTAAAAAGAAAGTACTGAGTATGTGAACCAAGACGATGGCACCAGAAAAACGCCACAAGCAGAAGGAAGTAAAGGGGAGGTGAGCTTGAAGGCAAATCTGGAGGTTCTTACCAGGGAGAGCAATAGGAGTTCTAAAACAGGGGTAATGAAAACAGTACATATGAAAAATGAGTAAAGTAATAATAGAACAAAATCATCTTGAACTCAGAAAAAGAACAAAGTCTGAAAGTTAGCAGAGGGAAAAAATGGAGTCATAAATTCTCCGCTCTAAGAATACAGAGCAATCTTATAATGCTCCAGATAGGAATAATTCCCCATGAGATTCAGATGGACTGCTCCCAACCAGACTTTGTACACGGAAACTACTAAAATAATCCCAAATGTAGCCCCCCCCACCTTCATCCTGTGTGCAGAAACCCTCATAGCTCCTGCCAAGAGTTGTAAATGCAAGTTGGCCTCTTATATCGCCTTCACCACCCTCATGACCTTCATCACCCCATCAGCTTCATCATCCTCATCACCTTCATCATCACCCTCCCCATTTACTCACTCTAGACAGGACAGAAGAAAGTTTCTTTCCTACTCACCTGGGTAACAGATACTTATCTCTGGAGACTCATTTCCGGTGTCACCATCCTAAAGAAACTTTGAAAAACCTTCCTTGACACCTCAAATGGTTTCCCTGCAATTTAGGTGCAACCTCGCACTGGGCATCTGCCCATCTCAGTGTTTATAAGGACTGCTTCCAGGCATTTGGGGCTTATTTTTAGTCTCTAAATGACTGGGCTGAGTGGAACGTGTGTCATTCTAGATCGTTGTGATTTGGATAGAGTTTAACCATGTCACCCAGAGGTTCACATGTTGGAGGTCTGGTGCCAATGTGTCAGAGCTGAGGTGGCCTATAAGAAGTGAGTCCCACTGGAAACTCATCAGGATGTGAGGTTCCACCTGGAAGGTTATTAATGCCCTCCCCCTGGTTTGGGATTAGTTCTGGAGAGAACCGGTTACAATGAGAGAGCTACAGATGACTCTGAAGTCAGGCAACCTGATATAGAAATGATGGGGGGTGAGACTGCTTTACTTGGTTCCCAATCCCGTGTCTCAATTACCATTCTGGTGCCCAGAGAAGATCATGTGATCATTAAGTTGGACTACTCAATTTATGCCCAAGAAACTCTGACCTACAACAGGCCTGGAGATGTTTGTGGTCTTGATTGCACTCAGCAAGAACCGTGCAGTTCCTGGCATATGAAAATGGGGCCTATCTCCTGGAAGCAACTATTGGAGGGGTTTATAAACTATGCAACTTACATACTTTTCTATGTCTTAAAATTGTTAGAATATACCTACCCCTTCCACCTCTTGCTAAGGGGGCCAGTGTGTGTCAAGCCCTTCACCTAACACCCTCTTTCCCAGGGGACGCTTGGCTGTTGGGGCAAGAAGCTAGTGATGCAGTGCTTGGAGCCAGGCCTGTCCCATCAGCTACTATAAAACAGCCCTCAAAAGACCAAGGGCTTCTCAGATTATCCTTGTGAACTACGACCACAGAAACAATGGAAGCATTTACGTTAGAAGGGGCAGGGGCAGAATTTTTATCATTGAGCTACAGCCCCAGCCCCTTATTTGGGAAATTTTATCTGCAACTCTAAAATATTCAATGTAGCCGTGTACCTTCATCAGTTCCGGCCTATACACCAACACACCCATAAAGTGGCTTCTAAACAACAGAAAGTTCTCTTACCTGAAAAAGTAGGTTTCTGCCCTCTCATAGTGGCCAGGTGTCAGTTTGAGGGGAGGGTAGGTGATAGCCAGAGGCTCCACCATGAACAAGCCCATGGCCAAGGCCACAAAGAGCACAGGCAGAAGAAGGTCCGAGGCTGTGCTTTTCCAGGCTCGCAGAGTGTGGAGTAACCGCTTCCTCAGGAGTGCAGTCACCTGTCCCAGCAGCAGCTGGCAGCCCCGCACAGGCTCAGGCAGGGTACACACAGGTGGGTTCCTCACAGGAGAGCTTCCTGTAGGGGCTGAGAGATCAGCAGAGTGAACTGGATGCAGAGAGATGGGGCTCCGTGGTCCACCTGGGTCTTACTAGTCTCTTCATCTCTCCTGTAGGGACCCTGGACCACCTTTCAGGAGCAGCAAGACCATGTACTGCCTCCCCACGCTAAAGGACAGTTCCATGTCAAAGGATGGCCCCTGGGCTTTGCACCTTCCTGTTTTGGAGACTAGACTGTGACTCCTGGCATGAAACACAGGGCTAGATGCCTCTGGGTGTTCCCTCTGACCTTTCTGAAGGGGGAGTGGCAAATGTGAATGGAGGGCAATGAGAAAAGTTACCCTCCACTCCTGTACGTATTGGTTGAAATGCAGTCTGATACACAGGTGATTCTGATGCCTAAAAGACAGGGAAGTGCAGGAGGTTCTGTGAGCCGGAATAATGACTGAGCCAGCTGAGAGGGGAGCCCGTGAGCACCTTCTCTTCAGCACCCTACTCTCCCTTCCTCCTATTCTTTTCCTCTGTCAGTAACTTGTGTCTTTCCTGAGAAAGTTGACGATTATGAGCAGGGTGAGCATCAGAAAAGATACATGGCACCTGCCCTTCTTCGTTTTCACACAGCCCCTATGTGTTCCCCTACAGGGCAAAGAGGAATTGCTGGGTCCTAGGGGCCAGGCGTCTGGTCCAGTGCTGAGAGATTCCTGGGCCTCGCAGTCCTGTCCTTTCCTCCTTCCTTTGTGAACAGCCCTCCAGGATCATATAAGTCAGCAAGTAGAGTCTGAAAGGAAAGTGTTTGCTGTGGGGTCACTGATCTGAGAATCATCTATGAGCATCCCTCCACATTGAGCTTCTGCATACTCAGGACAGAGTCTTCAGCAGGGTCCCATGAGAAGGGTAAGCTTGCCAAGCCATCCTTCTGGGCAGCTTTCCTCAAGGATTCCGTCTAAGGTACTCTAGCAAGACAAGCACAATACAAAGCGTTCTGCAAGAAAAGAGGTGACAGGAAAACACAAACGCACAAAGCTGACTTGCTCACAAACACCAACGTGAAGGTCAGTTTGTAAAAGAACAGAGAATTAGCTCAAAAAACAAAATAAAACAAAATAAGATGAACAAGAATCATTTTGGAAGGTCTGTCATCTGTGATAGTGTTAAAGTCAGAGCTGTTGGAGCACAGTTGGGTGAAAATGCATACCTGGAATATTCCTTATTTATCTAAAGTATTGACTGACAACCCACTGTGTGGCAGATACTAGGTTAATTTGGTTTTTGCCCTCAAAAAATGTTTAACAGAGGCTGGAGAGATGACTAAGTGGCTAAGAGCACTGGCTGCTATTGCAGAAGACCCAGGTTTGAATCTAGCACCCACATGGTAGCTAACAATCATCCATAATTCCAGGTCCAGGAGATCAGACACCTTCTTCTGACCTCCCCCAGGCAATGCATGACAGAGAAACACCTACTTACATGAAAGTATAGCTCTCATACACATAAAATAAATAAAACACTTTAAGAGGGTTTGGGATGAAAATGTGAAGAAATAACCTAATAGAACACAGTGCTGTGATCCTACCTTGAGTGGGTAGGAATGAGCAAGTTCAGAGATGATAAAGGTAAGAAGAAAGAGGCAGAGCCACAGACAGGATCAGGTGGAGGCCTTCTCTTCGAGAGGAGTTTGCAAGGGAATGTACGTGCCACAGCACAAAGCAGAAGATGTGGATGCGCAAGGCCAACGCCACGAGTCGCTGATGGAGAAGAACGTAGGGTGTCCTTATGCTGTGTGGCAGGGAGTAACAGGGAACAGGGTCAGAAAGCAAGGCATGAGGGCCAGGACTGTCCTCTGCTCTGACTCAAAATGCCTCCACCAGATGCACCGTGGTTAGACCTGCACATCATACTGTACAGGCATACTTTACTGAGCTCTAAGCACCAGTGTTTAAGCCAGGCTACACATCAGATTCACCTGGAAACTTTTTTTCACAATGCTGATTTCCTGGTGCCATCTCAGAAAAACATCTGACTCTCAGAAAAATGAATGCGGAATGTGTTTGTCGTTTTCTAGCTTCCTGGGGATTGTGCTGTGGTGATACTTGATGTGGTGTCATGATAGTTCAGAGTAGTGCACATAAAGAAGTTACAGCAGTCAATACCAGGACTCCATTCTTAAACTAAATGTGACACTGTTACTTATGTGATGCTGCACAATATGAGCTCATGGTGTTCATGCAGCCCCTCTAGGATAATTAAGACATGAGCCAGCTCAAGACAAAGTATGTGGGTGTCACTGGTTGCATTTCCTGACTTTCTAGATATGATTATTGAGATAATGGCCTGATACCTTTGCTGCCTTCTGACTAAGAAGCTCTTTTTCCTGTTTAGCAAAGTGGCTTGTTCTGTAGAAGTTCAAGAGGTGTTGAAGTCTTGCTGGCAGGTATTGTGGCTCGCCTTACTCCCATGCTCATACCTCACAAATTCACCTTCATGCAGCATCTTTTCATGCTGACCATCTGACCTCTCACACTGACAAAACATGCACTTTCTCAGGATGCAGGCAAAAAGTTGTAAGTACCTGTCAGTGCAGTGAGAAGGAACGTGTCAAAAATCTACTCAGCAAATTTGCCCTGGTGATGGCAAATGTAGAGGCAGAGATGGAAAAAGACAGCTTGGCTGCCGGTGGCCTTAGTCACTGAGGAGCCTTGGGAGTATTATAGTGAGGTGGAAGAAAGTCAGTCTTCACTGGCCTGGATATGAATCCACTCTTATCACCCTCCGACTGTGTGACTTTGGGAAGACTATGCAACCTCTCTGAATGCCATCTCCTCACTTGTAAAAGAGAAGTAAAATATTTCCTTTCTGCATAATGAGGGTTATTATTAGAACATGTATTAAACTGTCAGAACAGATATAATATTGACCTCCAGTCACAATAAATATTCATCAGACAGCTTCAATAAGGCTGTGGGGAAAAGTGTGTCTTAGGTTAAGAGGAATGAAGTTTCTCCTCCTTTCTATATATATATTAATTAGATATAAAAACTGAAAAATAGGGGCTAGAGAGATGGTTCAGTGTTTATGAACACTGACTGTTCTTGCAGAAGAGCAGGGTTCAAATCCCAGCATCCACATGGCAGCTAACAACTGTCCATAACTCCAGTTCCAGAGGATCTGACAGTCTCTTCTGTCCTCCGCGGGCATTGTACAACATGGGTGCACTTACCTACATGCAGGCAATACACACATACACATAAAATAAGAATAAAAAGATTTTTAAAAAACTGAAAAATAAAAGGCTAAGGTAGTTTATAGTTATGAATCAATCACCAATCAAATATTCACGACTAAATGTATGAAAGCATTCACATGAATAATTTATTAGACAAAATTAAAATGCTGGGCCAAATTGTTATGAATTGTCATATTTCACTTATGAGTGCAATTATATTCAAGGACCTAAGTTACATCTGCAGTTATGCATTCCCATTTACTCAGACCATCAAATTACTTACAGAAAATGTCCAAAGGTTTTTTTTTTCTGGATTTTTTTGAGCAGGGTCAGATGACTACCATTATTCAAATATTAATGCCTGGTGAAGAGTACCTTAAAATCCAAAGAGCCAAAGGGACCCCAGAACATGACCTCCATATTACCAGCAACACTGGCATTCCTGAGGATTTCTGATGGCAGGATTAGTGCGATGCTTCTGTGATAAGAAAAGCGAGTGCTCCAAAACAAATCCACATGGAATACATGGTTATGCAGTTCACAAAAACTCAGAAGTACTCAATTGATAGGTATTGTAAAATAAGGCAAGAGTTGGATTCCTCAACTCATCTAAGTGGTAAAGATTAAAGATAACGATAACACCAAATATTACTGAGTGCTCAAACAAATAATATGACCACACTGCTGACTACACACTCCTGGTGAGGGGACAGATCTTTACAGTTACTTATATGAGATGAATATAGGTCTTCTTGAATTTCCAGTTCAGATGTTGTGTTAATTAAAAAATGAAAATTCATCAAGTGTATAAAGCTTGTGACTTCTTAGACCTCTCAAAAAACAGCAGTAAGAGACTGGAACCAATATCTAACCTACAGGGATTAACTGAACAAATCACAGTACAAGCTGAGCTTTCCTTACCTCAAATACTTGGGACCAGAAGGAAGTATTTTAGATTTCAGATATCTTTTGGATTTAAAGAGGAGGGGCCCCAAGTCCAAATACCAAATTCATGTTTCATATTCATCTTTTCCGCATAACCAGTGGTAATTTTATACAATAATTTCAATATGCCTGGATTCTGACTACAACTCATTATGAGACCAGATGTGAAAAATTTCTCTTTGTGTGTGATATTTTTGTCAACACTAAGATTTTAGAATTTGGAGGATTATGGAATTAGGAAGCTTAACCTGTACAACTTCACAGTGGAATGTTTTATATACTAAATACTTAATGTATGAAGGATATTTCTTCAAATTTCTAAGAGAGCAAAACAATTGAAATGGAATTATGTTATCTTTAGAAAGAAAAGCTTCTATGAAGTCCTGGAAGATGGTTCCATAAAATGAGTGGGAGGGGAAATGGCTGCAGCATTAGAAGCTTATTAATGAAAGTTGGGGGGGGGGACCAGAAACAAACACTTCCAGAAGAATCCATATTGGATGGAAAAATGCCACAGAGTAAGACATGCAGAGTGGATAGAATTTACTAAGGAGGCCAGTACTAAACTAGAAACATTCAAATTTGGTGGGGCTACATTCACTGAAAATTTGTCTTTTGTCAAATAATTACATATTTTATGCTATGTTTTTATAAAATAGAGGTTTTCCAAGTCTAAGTCCTTTTTAGCCTATGTCAGCGAAGACTGTGGCTACTTGCATGTTCTTCTTCACAATGTTTGTATTATTTCAAAATGAATATTCATGTTGTAATATGATGAAACAATAATTGTTTTCTGAAAATTATAGACTTATTCAGGAAATTAAGCACATTTTTGTGAGACATAAACAGGGTAGTTCTTTGTTCATTTAGTTGCAGAACCTCAGCCTGAGATGGATATTTTAGATTCTCGGACTAGAAGCTGGGTATGGTGGCTAACACCTGTAATCCAGCACTCTGGAGGCTGAGGCAGGAGGACCGTGTATTTGGGGCCATCAAGGACTACACAGAGAGACACTGCCTCAAAGTAAACACAGAAAAAGGACCGGGAATGGAGCTCAGGAAGTAGTAGAGCATCTATCTGCAATATTAGAAAACCCCAAGTTCAATTCTCAGCACCTCCAAAAACAACATGCTGTTCATTGTTTATATAATTATTTATTAATAATTAATTCTGGTTTAGAAGAAATTATAAAATAAATTTAGATAAATAAGGCCACAAATGGAGAGTAAGAGTCTACAGAGTGTGGGTCCTTGGACAGGCCTCCTATAGTAAACTCCGCCCACCCAAGGCTCAGGGACCATTTTGAAGAGGGGTCAGAAAGATTGTAAGAGCCAGGGAGGAGGTGCATGACCATATGGAAATAGAGTCCTACAGGCCTCCGGGACTTTGCTTATATGAACCTACAGCAATGGTGTCAGCATGTACAACAACCATGTAAACTCAAGCAGACAAAAGCCCAGCACGGAACTGTGGAAATGGACGGGGGGCTCCAATCTTAGTTGAAAAAATATTGACAACAGATTACTGCTGGGTGAGGAAGAGCTGATTTTCTTAAAGGGAGGGACTCTAGATAGACTAACTGGACCTCAGTGGATGAACTTGAACTGAGGGACCTTGGGGATACTAACTTGACATGATAGGCCTTAACACAAATGACAGAATGTATGAATTCCAGTGGTTGGGGGGATATGGGAGGATGCCAATGGGGAAGGGAGTATAAAGGTATAAAGATGATTAAGATATTATGTATGAAATATGCAAAAATTTAATTAAAAACTTACAAAAAAATTGTTCATGTGAATTCTACTGTAAACCTTTGCAATAACTACGTAAATAAAGTTCTCAAGGAACTCTCAATCTTGGTGTCAAACACATAAATGGAACAACATAGCAGAATATGGGCCATGGTGGGTCGTAGGCAGCTTGTCTGGGAAGCGGGCAATGCCAGGACTGTTTGCTGGCAGGTGAAGAAGGTGATCATATATGAAAGATACTCCATGAACTAAGGAATCCTATTCAATGACACAGCATGAGACAGAAATGCAGAGAGCAGCTGGGGAGGTGTAAGGGTTATTCTCTACTGCAAACCAGTTATGGTCTGGGTTTATGCATCGTTCAGTATTCATGAAGAGGCACAAATGAATGCACTGTTCTCACCAAGTCAGTGTGATGAAACCCAGTGAACCACAGAACCCCAAACTGTAGCCTTCTTTAAGGCATATGTTTTGATAAAATAAGTAGACACCCCTAAGGTGGGTTTGAAATGTGTACATGTCTCTGAGAAAAAAAGTACATTTAGTGTCAGGTATCAAGATACCTGAACCCAATCATGGTTTACCCTGGAAGCACTGAACATTTGTGGTAGGTAATTTTCCCTCAGTTTCCCCACTTATAAAACAGTAGCTTTGATGGGTTAATCTTCAATCTTCATCCACTATATATAAATATATGGTGGCTATAGATATAGTTGTGTGGAATTTGCATAAATCCTGACTAAATTGTCTTATACATTCCATTTACATTTTCCCTAGAAGAAAAGCAACAGAACCAAATGTGTTCTCACTAAAAAAGAAGAGAGGAGAGGAGCGAAAATGGGAACCCAAAAGCAGAATGGGAAAAAATGGACAGTATTTTGTGGCACTTATGTTGTTGCTAAATCAACATAAATCTTAAAACACTATTTTCATAAATATTAATATGGTGATGCACATAAGCACATACATACTTGATCTATAACTGTGGTTAACTATATTTTTCAAAACCAGTTACATTTAATTCTTTAAAAGGGCTAATAAGAGGAGGCTGTATTTATCTAAATTGTTTCGTTGGTAATTTTACAATGATATCTTACTCAACTTTTGCAAAATGATCTGTTCATTTGTCATAACCATATTGCTTTTTTACGTTATCTTTCTTAACATGAAAGAAACAAAGTAGCTAAGTAAAAGAGTGGTTTTCTCCATGTCGGGACACTGAAGTTTCCAGTTGCTGTATAGATGCTCTGTCATTGATCTGATTCTTTGAAAATGACTATGATTGTAATAACCAAAATGTGAAAAGCATCAAATTAAGATTTCACATTGAATCAGGGCCATCCCCTACACCAAATCACATCTTTTGAATGATTTAAAAGCTGCTGAAACCTCTTTGATTAAGCCTTTTTCAAACAGACAATGCCTCAATCTTCTGAAGACCAACGAGCAGCTCCAGTACCTGGGTAGTCACAGAAACACCAAAACTAGATTTTCCCCACCACTATGACCCATGTTGGGTTTCCAAAACGTGAGATCCCTTCATAATTCAAATTGATGGTTAGGAAAATGGGGTTGGGGTGCCTTTGCTGCATCCCAGTCATGATGTTCATTTGGCTCTGTTTCAGCTCCCTATTCTGACCACACATGAGAGGCAGCATGGACTGTAGAGACAAGTGCATGTGCCTCGCTACCTGGCCTCTGTCCGAAGACTGGCTTACATAGAGCCTTAAGAAATGTTCTGTTGCTTGTACATATAGGACCCGCTAAGGTAGTATCACAGACACACTGAGAGTTAATAAGCATATCTGAAGAGAAGAACTAACTGCCTGCTACTAAATCCTCTCTTCAATCTTATCTCTGTGTTCATCTGGCTTGCTGTTCCTATCACGGCTATGCATCTTTGCCCTCATAAGCACTGAGGTGCTTGTAACTAGGGACAACTGAGCGGAGAGTTTATCTTATCCTCCACTTTCAGCACAGTCCTCAGCCACAGTGAGATGCCCAGTAAGACCTGAAGAATGAATGAATAGATACTCATCAAAGAAGGATTCGGGGCCCTTATCTACCACCTTACTGAGATGAGGCTCTCCTTTCTCCTAGGCTCATACTGCTTCCACAGAGAACACAGTACCACCTGTGCATGCTCTTCCAGTCATTTAGCCTCTTAATTCCACTCTTAGCTGAATCAGTGTACCATTGGCAGCAAGGCTCAACTTTGTTCATCTACCATGTGTCAAGATTTAGTAATTTAATAATTTAGCATTTTCAATACAGATGAGAACAGGGGATAAGACTGGCTGAGCCTTGGGGAACTCCCTGTGAAAACAACACTGAAGAATGTGATCATTAGAAGGGGCCTTCAAGGCATTAACACCGGCTCCACTTCCATGTGATCTTCAGAGTACGATCAAGAAAGACAATGTATTTGACAAAGCAAAGCCATGGCTTTGTACTATGGTCTAAAGAGATATAAATACAGCTGCAGACAACATTCCCAAGCATTCCTGTTTACTAGGGAGAAAATGAAATTTAAGGAGTTGTGGAAAAGATGGAATAAGGTACAAAACTCCAAGATCTACACTGCTCCCTTATCTAAACCCTGTGTATACCAAGTATATGTGGAAAATTCTATACCATGAAACTTCATTTAGTGAATAAATATGCTCAAAGTATTATATAAATTACCCATAGGCTCTGTGTATATGTGTATTTATATCTAAAACATCAATGAAGTTCATGTTTAGACTTGGGGTCCTAACCCCAAGACATTTCACCGTGTACATGCAAATATTCCAAAATCAGAAATATTTCTAGTCCTAAATGCTGCACAGGATATCCTGCTCAGCTCCCTATGGGTCCAGGTAGAGGTGAGTGTTGCAAGGGGATTGACAAAGCCCTCCTGGAAATGTTCATCACAGCTTCCCAGAGAGAGCTGTGTCAGGGAAGGCTGCGCTGATCTAGTCCCATCCTGAATTATCCAGGATGGCCCATCATTACTCTGAAGCAATGGCTGCACTTGAGATGAGTGAACACATCCTTGTCAAATATTTCACACAAAGATGATATTCCAGCTCTGAAAATGAAGATTGGAACTATTCATCACCAGCCTCCGGAGTTTTCTGTGGCAGCTCTGATCTGCATGGCTACAAGAATTACAGCTTCACACCGTTTCTTGACTTCCCACTGCCCCCGATAGAAGTTGCTGCTTCCTGGCACCTGCCACCAGCATTTATCCTGCCCAAGTCTATTTCAGTTCCATTTTCCTTTGGCAGACTCTTTACTGCAGAGCACCCTGCTGTTAGCTCTCTGCTGGTTTTAGCTAACGTGAAAAACAAACCTTCTTTGGCATGTATAATTGGCAGCAGCCATGTCCCTCCCCACCTCACTTGCAGGGATGGCAGTTTTTGATGTTCAAGGAAATGTGGACAAAGAGGAAAAGACAGCACTGTGGTTTAACACCATGGTGAAACCTGAGAGACACACGTAGAATTTGGAGCAGCTCTTTGAAGAGGCAGTGGATTAGAGCAGTCCTGCTAGGACAGGCTGTGCAAACAGGGTTGTCTTAAAAAGCAAAGGAGAGGTTTCAGACCCTTCAAATTAATCACTGCCAAAAATGCTTTCCATCAGCAGAAGTAGCAGCAATTAGGAAGGAAATACAGAGGATTAAATTGTGGGAGAAAAAAAAAGAGAGGGATTTTATGTAAAATGGTACTGACAAACCATCGAGCTAAAACTTTTAATGTGATCTCAGCTCTCACACAAGAGGATGAGGCTTCATAAAAACAAGAGAAAAAGAGAAGAAAAAAATGCAGTATGTGGCAATTCCTTGTATAGAAAAAGCAACCATGCTTCCCAAGTTCACTTGGTGTCAGATTTTAGCCACAAAAAGACTCTGCTAGGGAGCTGTTCATACTAGTGACCACAGACTTTAAGACAGATTGGGGTGCTCATTCAAAATATAAATGCCACAGAAACCTTAGTATCAAGGAGGCTGAGATAGGAGGATGGAGAGTTCAAGGTCAACCTGACCTGTGTGGTGAGGTTCTGTCTTTAAAAAAAATAAAGGTAACTAAGTCTCCAAAATCAAAATTTGTAAAATTGAAAGTTGGACTTAAGAATATAATATTCTAGTAATACCCAGGTGACTTTTAAACCTTCATTTAAAACTATATCTTGAAGGCAGTAGACAGAGTGACATGCCAAATGTGTGGCTAGCACATACTAAAGCCCTAATGAGAACAAGATGTGGCCATGTGGCCACCACCAACCTCCCTAGGCAGGGCCACAGGTGCAGCTACTGATTCAACTGGCCAGTTAATCAAGAAATATGTATTACATGGAACACACAGTGTTAGGAACACAGTAACAAATGAGATGGCCCTCAACCCTTCCCTCATACAATATAGTCCTTGAACAAGCAAGGGTATGAGGCGAGTGCAGCTATTTAAATGCAACCTGCTACAGGTGCTGTGAACGTAAGGACCATCAGCATTTATCAGAAGATTTCTGAATGTTCCGATGAGCAAGAGAAAGCGCTTTACAGCAGGGATCATTTACTCAAACAGAGGTTAGCTTAGAGGAGGACCAGAACAGAGCCTTTAGGGCAGAGAGATGAGCAGTTGTCAAGACTGTAGGGGCAAAGAGGGAGCTTAAGCTGCCCAAGACATGAAAAAAAAAAAAAAAAAAAAAAAAAAACATATAAGGAGGAGCCAGGGCCCGGGTCATGTGTCTTCTTAGGAGTCTGTGGGCAGAATTTGAATTCAAAAACACAGAAAATAAGCAAGTATTTTTAAGTGAGATTTTTTTTTTTTTGGTCTTTTTGAGACAGGGTCTCCCTATAACCCCCAGCTGTCCTGGAACTCACTATGTAGACCAGGCTGGCCTTGAACTCACAGGGATCCGTCTCCCTTGCCTTCCGAGTGCTGGGATTAAAGGCATGAGCAACCACGCTCGGCTTACGTGAGAATTTTAAAAGAAGACTCTGGCTGCAGTGTACAGAGTGCACTGATTGGAATCCAAGAACTGTAGATGGAGAGTGAGAATGTTCACGAACAGTTCTGACACTCCTATTTGCACACTATCTAGAGGGAAGATGTTCTCCAACACCAACAATAAAGGGGGAGAGAAAATAGGGCCATAAAGTGTGAGTTGGCTTTGGACATGCTTTGGCCTGGGAGGCATTAGACCAAAGGTGCTGAGAGGCAACCACCCCAGGGAGGCTGAGATGATCTGGAAATATAAGCTGCAGTTATACAGGAATGAAGCAGCCAGGGATGGGAAGACTGAAGAGCAGGGAGATGGGCACTTAGGACTGGCTGAGCCTGTGGGAATGGATATGGAATGCTCTGGTGAAGAAAATGAACTGAGGACAAAGAATATCCCAGGAAATTTGCAATGTGAGATCTTGAAGTTCAAAGTTAATTCTGCCCGGAAAGAGAGAGCTGGATATTGCCTTGAAAGCAGGGATGCTGCCCTGTGAAGTTGGTGGTGTGCTGGCTGAGTGGGATAGCTTTAGTTGTCAACTTGACACACTTGGGTAGAGGGAGACTCAGTTGGTAGAATTGCTTCCATTGGACTGACCTGTGGCCATGTCTGTGGGGCATCTTCTTGATTACTGAGTGATATGAGAGGGCCTAACCCACTGTGGGTGGTGCCACCCATGGGAAGGTAGGCCTATGTTGTGTAAGAAAGCAGGCTGAGCTCAGGCCAGGGGAGCAAATCAGTAAGCAGCGTTCCTTCATGGCCTGTGCTTCAGTTCCTGCCTCCAGGTTCCCAGGACATGTAAGTCGAATAATCCCTTTCCTCCCCAAGTTGGTATGGGTCAGAATATTTTGTCACAGTAATGGAGAAACAAGCTAGAACACAGGTCATCAATGAAAGCAGAGAGGGCTTTTCCAGTGTGATGGCTGGGAAAGAACCAGACCTAAGTGGACCAAGACACACACAGGAGATGAGCTAACTCAGGCACATCATATGTGACAAAGTACTATACCTTGGGCAGCTTAAGCCACAGACATTTATTGTCTTTCTAGAGGCAGGAAGTCCAAGATAAAGTCCACAGGCTGGATGCCTTGTGAGGCCTCTCTTCTTGTCTTGTAGATGGCATTTTTCCCTGTGTCTTTGCTCTGTTTTCATTATATTCCATTTCTGTTCCTCTGTGTGATCAGATCTCCCCTTACCAGTCACATTGGATGAGCATCTACCCATATGACTTCGTTTAACTGGAACTGTAAGCAACTACCTGCTTTCAAAGTCCTATCTCCAGGACTAGGGCTAGGACATCAACATGTAAATTGTGCTGGAACATAGTTCAGTTCACAATAACAGAACTGTTAGAAAGCAGCAGAAAGAGAGACTTGAACCAGAACTCATTATTTTAAATAGAAATATCACTCTGTTTGTTAGAAAGGCATGTATGTGGGCTCGCCTTGGGCCTGCTGATCTCACAGCGTGAGGTTCAGCTCTATAACTTGAGCTTTAACAAACAGAACATCATCATTTTGATGTGAAGTCACTAACTTTTTCTCAATGCCAACTACTTAATCTATATATATATATAAAATATTATATATCAATATATGCATTATATATTGATTAATATAAATTATATTTGAAATATTATAATAAACTTTGGTTTATTAGGCCAAGGGAAAACCTTTTGAAAAACGGAAAAATGACCCAAAGAGCCTCAATAGCAGGGATATGATGAAAAGGAGTTTTGTGTTGGAAACAGTTTTTGTGCAAATCAGATAATAACTCTCAACTCGAGCTTGTTTCCAAATTGGCAGTGAGGAACAAATGAGAAAGCACAAACAGTGGGAAAGGCCCGGCATCAAGTCTGATACACTGGGGCAGTTAAAATGAATAAATTGTTTTGTCATGAAGAAGTGACTTTTATGCCCCACAGCAAGACCCCAGTAACTGCACAGTTCTAGACACCCAAGCATCAGTCTTCAAATTCCATTTCTACAGAACTGCTGGCTCCCTATGATTCAGAAGTATTTATAGTATATTTTACTTAGCCTTCTTCAATCTCTCTGAGCTATGAGTTTCTTAAGAGATGGCCCTTGGAAGACAAAGTTCGTGGATAAAGAGGGGGCGGCTACAGGCAGGTCAGCAACAAAAGAGTCATCTTCCTGGGCACCCATAGAGGAGGATTTGGGTTAATGGTTATTCTAGAAACCAAATTTTTCTAGTGTAGATCATTCCTTGGGAGTTGGGGGAAGGGGCATTAATTAAATCAGTGTATTTGAGTTGGTAGTAAGAGTATATCCAGTAACCCAATTTTACTTTTCTTTTCTTTTTTGAGGGGGGAGGGGGGTCTTTTTGAGACAGAGTCTCTCTGAAGCCCTAGCTGGCCTGGAACTCACTATGTAGACCAGACTGGTCTCAAACTCACACAGATCCTCCTGCCTCTGCCTCCAGAGTCCTGGGACTAAAGGCATACGCCACCACACCAAGCCTGATTTAACATTTTGATAAGGTTGTATCTACTAAGGAGCATAAATCTGAATCACACTGAGTTTTATATGAGAATTTTATAGATTACAATAAAAATTGCCAAATGTAGGTCATCTGAAACCGTTTGTTTTACCATATCTTAAACTCATTTCTTAATTAGAAATAAGATTTAAATAGATTTTTAAGTTACATTCCAGTACAAAAATTTGTGATTTGAATGACAAAATTTTATTTCTATAACATCTTTATAGCAACAAGGAAACATGTTCCTCTCTTTCCTGGAGACTATGGGTTTAAATTCAGAATACCATGTTCTCCGTGTGACATTAGTTCTTACTGCACATTTTATTTCTAACACATTTACAAAGATTTTCCTAGTGTTCTCCAAGTTCAGAACATGTAATCATCATTTTTATAACAGATGTATTATCTTAATAAAGAGGATTATAGAGCCAATGACTTTCACTGTGTATTGTACTGATAGCCTTTATAAGAACCTAGCATTCATATATTTTAGCTCATTCTTGCATATGAAAGTAATTAATGTAGTTGAAGAGAAATGGATGTTCAAAAATTAAAGCATTAGGCAAAATACCAAGAAATTATGTCATATATCATGCACATGCTTTTAGAGAAATTTTTTGACAGTAAGGTACATACACATTTCTGTTTGTATTTTTGACACAAGAGCTTACTATGTACTTCAGGCTGACCTCAAGCTTACTATGTAGCTCAGGCTAGCCTTGAACTTAAGTTAAACTTCTTGCCTCTGCCTCCTGAGTCTGGGATTACTGGCTTATGTTACCATGCCCAACTTTTATTTTATTATATATAACATTTTGATTTTTTAACTTTTAAAATCACTGCACATTTAAAACTAAAATTTAAAAAGTTGACAAACAAGTGTTAATGAGGATGCCAAGTAACTGACATTTACACACTGTTGCTGTAAGTGTGAAGAGAGTCTCGGACTTCAGAAGAACCATAGACAGCTGTATATTCTTCAAGCAGGGGCTTTCCAACAGCTGAGAAGTCTCAATTTGCTAAATCAGATGATGGTTACAGGAGTGTTATTCTTTTTTTATGAACAATAAAAAAGAGAAATTAAGATGTAGACATCAAAATATTAATATATCAATGCTGTACATACAGGTGACATGAATCTCAGGGAACAAAAATGAGAACAACCTAGACTCCTGTGCCTACTGAGTGATTCCTCTACTCAAACTTTAAAAAAAGAAAAACAGGTGTATTTACCTAAAGTGATGAAAACAGCCTCATGGGGAGGAATCTGGCTTGGGAATCTGAGGAGCCTACAGAGTCGCTGAAACTGCTCCACTTCGTCTGAGCGGTACTTTCATAGGTGTGTATGATGGAAATCTAAGCTGTTCGCCACAAGATGTGTGCAGCCTGTGTCAGTAAAAATGAACTTCATGTACCCTCTTTAGAAATATATATAATTCATGGGTAAAGGCAAATGAACAACATTATTAAAGAAGAAATTCACATTACTGATAAATAGAAAGGGGCTTTTTCTGGATAGCTTCAGAGGTCAACTTGACGTACCCAGGAAAAGAGGCTCTCAACTGAGGAATTAGCCTCCGGCAATGTCAACAGGGCATTTTCTTAACTGTTAATCGGTATAAACGGGGCCAGCCAACTGTGGGTGGTGCCATTCCTGGACAGGTGGGCCTGTGCTGTATAAGAAAAGTAGCTGAGCAAGCCAGGGGGAGTAAGCCAGTGAGCAGTGTCCCTCCACAGTCTCTGCTTCAGTTCCTGCCTCCAGGTTCCTGCCTTGAGCTCCTGCCTGACTGCCCTTGAAGATGGACTGTGCTGTGAAAGTACAAAATAGAAGAAATCCTTCCTCCCCAAATTGTTTTTAGTCCTGGTGTTTATCACAACAACAGAAAAGTAACTAGAACAGAAATTGGTACCAGATATTGGGAGTTGCTGTGATGATGATAGGGCTTTTATTCTTTGGATTGACTGGTGTGAGGCTTGTGGAAGATTTGGAGCTTTTGACTGATAAAGCCATCAAGTGACTCAGAGCTTAATGGGCTGCCTATGGGAGCTTGGAAGGAAATTATGCTGAGAGAAACACAGAGGATGGAGTCACAGCCCATGACATTTCAGAGGGAAGCAAAGACCTTATCAGGCTGTTAGTATGCTATTTTGAATTGAGAATGTTATGGTTTCTGATCAGCTGGGGCTGAAGAATCAGCTGTGATTAACAAAAGACCAGTATCACTATAGTGAAATCTACACAAGGACAATAAATGCTAGTTAGCTAGGGATGAAAAATCAGCTTTGACTAATAAGAAACCATCATTACTGATGAAAATCTTCTGGGAAGTATTTCCTCAGGGTCAGCACATAGAAACCGGGTTCAGGGGGGCCAAGGCTATATCTCAACTTGGAAGCAAACTTTGGTGATTATAAAAATCTCCCTATGGTACCAGTTTTGAAAGTATAAAAGCATATTGGAGATGCCAGGACCATGGGATGTACACCAAGGACAGTGTAGGTATGGAGTGGAGTTGACCTGTGCCAAAAAGATAAGCTATGTGTGTCTTAGTTACAGAGTTGGAGAGGTGAAGCCATCATTCAAGCCCTTTGGAGCCTAGGGTATTGTGAGTGAGTCCCAAATGGAGACATTGGGCTACAAGATATGGAACGCCACTGCTGAACATTTGTTTTGCTTAAGTATGATTGTTTTTATGCCCTTGTTCTTCCCTCTTGGAAGAAGTATGTAACTTTTTTTTTTATTTTACAGATGTAAGAAACTTTTGGATTTTTTTACATTTATTATTTTTATTTTATGTGTATGAGTGTATTGCCTGCATGTATGTGAGTGCACCTGTGTCATGCAATGCCACAAAGGTCAGAAGAGTGCTTTGGATTCCCCTGGAACTGGAGTTAAGGATGGTTCGCAGCCACCATGTGGGTGCTGAGAATCTAACCCTAAGGAGAACTTGAACTTTGAGACTGTTAGAATTTTTTAAAGACTGTGGGACTTAAAAGTTGAACTGTGTTTTACATTGTAATTTTAAAACGAGATCTTGAGGAGAGGGAATGAAGACCATATGGCTATAGAGGTGTGTCTGTGTGTCAAGCTGACAAGGGGTCAATTGTGCTGGTTAGCTTCAACTGTCATATCTGGGAAGAGAGAACCTCAACTGAGGAATATCCTTCAATGGATTGGCCTGTGGCCATGTCAGTGGGGCATTTTCCTAGTTATTAATTGAATGGCCCAGCCCACTGTGGGTGGTGCTCCCCCTGGGCAGTTGGCACCTGGGCTATATAAGAAAAATGGCAGAGCAAACTGAGGGAGGCAAACCAGTAAGGGGCATTCCTCTATGGTCTTGGCTTCAGTTCCTGCCTTCAGGTTCCTACCTTGAGTTCCTGCCCTGACTTCCCTCAGTGATGGAATGTCACTTGGAAGTGTAAGATGCAGTAAATTCTTTCCTGTCCAAGTTGCTTTGGTTAGGGTGTTTTATCACAGCAATAGAAAGAAAACTAAAAGAGGGTTCACATGATAGAAATTCAGTTCAGCATGTTGTGGTATCTAAATTCTAAAATAACTCATAGTTACTCAGACCCCTATCCACAATCCCCTCCTCCTGAGTGTGATTGAGACATTGAATATGATGCCTATTGCTCAAATGATTCAACACATATGACAGAGGTGAAGAGAATCTGCAGATATAATTAAAGTCCTCAATCAGTTGCATTCAAATTGACTAAAACAGATTTTCCTACTCAGTTTGCAGACGAAACAGCCACTTATGAGAGGGTAGATGTTGGAGACACTACTGCCCTGTTTGAACTCTGATGATAGCATACTTGGCACATATGCAAACTCACAATCAGCCAAGAAAGCCTATGATGGCAGCCACATGGTATACAGATGCAGGATCTGAAGTGCTGTGTCCCTTGTGTTTAGGCTAGATGAAGCTATGACTTATTCACACTGTTCTGTATCTGCTGTTACCTTGTAAACTAGCCACATTTTGCTGCAAATAGCTTCCCTAATGCCTGCAGAGAAGTGTCCTTTGATCTGCTCAAAGTACCTTATCCGTGCTAATAACTATGGGAGTTGAAGACTAGAGGCCTTTGTCCAGCAGGGCAGAGTGCTTTCTGTTCCCCTGCTTTCTTAATGCCTCATGTCTTGTGTAATACCATGCTGTCCCTTTTCTAGATTTTCTACCACCCTGCCACATAAGATGTAGCAGAGTGGCACTTAACAGGTTTCAGGGCAAGGTCTGCTGACAACAGAGAATATGAAAGGGAAAAAGCGAAACAGAGAAAATGAAACTACAGGTAACCTTGAGCTGGACAGAATCAGGACAGTGAGTGCACAAGTAGAAACTAAATAAACCCAGATATTGATGGTAAGGAATTAGTCTCAAAAAACTAAACATTCTGTTAAATTGCTTAAATTTATGCTAAAGTACTCAGGGACTCAGCTGTCAGAATCTAAAATAGAGGAATTGGTAGCTGGAGAGATAGCTCAGTGGTTAAAAACACCAGCTGCTCTTGCAGAGCTCCCAGGTTCAGTTCACAGCCTCCACATGACAGATAACTGTCTATAATTCCAGTTCCAGGGGATCTAACGCCCTCTTCTGACCTCCATGGGCATTGCACAATAAGAGTGCACTTGCACACATGCAGACAATACACTCATACACATAAAATTAAATTAATTAATTAAATATTTTAAGTAAAATAGAGGAATTGTTAGAAGCTATAGTTTAATATAACCCATGGTTCCTAGACAAAGGTACTGTAGATCCAAAATGCTGGGTACAAGTTGAAAAAAATTCTGGAAAGGGCACATCAATCTGGGGTTTCTCTTTCTGTTTCTGTTTGTTCTGTATGGAGACTAGTTAAGCATGGTTTTGAACCTTTGTGTAAATGCAAAGAGAAGATTATGACTATGTCGCCCCAAACTAGTCTTTTCAATAATAGTGATCAGGATAAACCTCTGTCTAATAAAGAATGATTTGGTGAGGTGATTCAATTAGCCCCCATCTGTCAATGCTCTGTGACATAATGTTATAGTAGAAAATATGACAAGGCATAAGCTTCCTCCTTGTGATTAGCATATGATAGCTAAGCTACCCTTAGTGGAGGGGATTAACTAATTTGAAATTCTAGCTTATCAAATTTTTGCCAAGAACAATTCCTCATAAATTAACAAATAAAGAGTCTAATGATTTACTACATTCAAGCCTGACCTGAAGATGAACTGAAAAATATTTTTTAAAAATAGTCTCTAATAGAAAATATCAATATAAAAGAGAGGATAATTAAGCTTTTCAAATTGTCTGATCCCATTTACAGGTGCAAACTAACCAATTGTGGATATAAGCTTTCAAGCATCTAGTCACCCAAATACAGCCAGGGAGAATAGTAAATAACTAGGGCAACAGTAATTTACTTTGCTAATTTCATTCTCCTTGGTTATGAGTGCTGTCACATAATCATACAATATTTATCAGAAAATAACCCTTCAAAATCAGACCTGACTTTTGTCAATTCCTGTTCCCAGTGTAAAACCCAGCAAATGTATGACTCATTGGGAATATCTATATAGGTTATAAGGAAGACAGAAACCAGTACAAATCACTATGTTCCATTTTACAGAGAAACAAATGCCTTAATGTATATTGATAAATTGTCATTTGCAGTTTGAACTCTTGAGAATCTGGCTCTGGAGACGGGATTTAGCCTTCCCAGTTCAGATGCAAGCATGCTCATCGCAAAATGTCCTTCAAAAACTCTTGAGACAGGCTGAACCCCTGTCTCAGTGACTAAGAAGAGGAAACTAAAATATCCCTATAATAAAGGCATTATGTCCTTGAGAATGGATAAGGGATAAAATAGTTCCAACAGAAGTCATTAAGAGTTATTTCACGATATAAAGATGCTTATAATAAAAGTAGCTTATGGGCTATTCTATTTTGCTGCTAACAGCATACTTGGGTGGGAATCTTCCACTAAATTTCAATTCCTTTGGCTACAGAAGAAGTGAATTCACCCATAGGCTTTTCATGCCCTACAAAGATAAAAGAGACAGGCCAGCTCCCTCATTAGCCCTGGAATAATAGAGAATTTGTTTATTACTTTAGATATAATAAAAAATTAAAAGATCCTACAAATTTATGGGATGCCCTTCCACAAAACTCTTTTTAAAAAAATTTATGTGTATGAGTGTCTTGCCTGCATTTATGTAAATGCATTCAGGTCGTACAAAGCCTGTGGAGGGCAGAACAGTGCCAGATCCCCCTGGAACTGGAGTTACACATGGTTGTTAGCCACCTTGTCAGTGCTGGGAATTGAACCTGGGTCTTCTGAATGAGCAGCCAGTGCCCTTAACTGTTAAGCCTTCTCTCCATCCTCCCAACAAAATATTTTAAATTAAACTATGAAAGAAATTTTTGTTTTCCCAGATGTCATTGGGTAGATTATACTGGTCAAATTCTTATGGTGATTCTCAACCACTCCAAGAGATTCCAACTTTAACTTAATTGACACAATTTATTGTTCACTCTAGTGGAATCAAGCATTAGTTTGTTATTAGAACTAGTGAGAAATGTTAGACATTGCCTAGTACCCCATCAAGAAACTTCTTAAAACAAATAGTAGATTTATTTATTAATGCTATGTGTGTCACATGATATGTTAAAATAACCAGTAAGTAAAAAAGTTTTAAAAGATGGGACTGGAGAGATGGCTCAGCAGTTAATAACACTGGTTGTTCTTGCAGAAGACCCTGGTTCAAATCCCAGCACCTACATGGCAGCTAATAACTGTTCATAACTCCAGTCCCAAAGGAGCCAACAGCCTCTTCTGACCTCCGTGGGCATTACACAACACGGGTGCACTTAGCTACATGGAGGCAATACACGTACACACATAAAATAAAAATAACAAATAAAATTTAATTTAAAAAAGATTGTGAAAATGGAAATATTTTTAGGAAAAACAGATTTATTTATCTTAATCTTTACATAAAGATTAAGATGACTGGATGATTCCAGAATAAAAAGGAAAATTAAATGGACTTTTATATGTCATAAGTGTTTTTAATAAGGTATTTGAAATGCATAAAAGATGAGATTTAAATATGATGTGTAATCTTTAAATTTCTAGTTAAAGTTTAATCAAACTTCTACTTAAATTAATGGAGATATTGCTCTATTATTTTCAATAATAAAAGGACTTACTTAAAAATAAAGCATATATCTGGTCAAGGTTTATTTAAGAGCATTTAAGTTTTGTTAAATATTACACAGTACACCAAAGAACCAAACTACTACTAACCTTCTTAGTGTTCAGTAACCATACCTAGAATTCAGTCCTGTGATAGTCCCTCAAAACTACCATATTATTGTTATTTATTTAAAAGGCCATCTTTTTAATAATTTGAGATTTCTTTGACTACTTTAATAATTAGACAACTATGTCACATTTTTATATAAAAAGTTCTCCCTCAAGGCATGATCAATAGCCCCACCTTCTCTCAATATTGGGTAAATAAGGCAATATGCCTTATTGGAAAACAACTCTTAATCCATATATATTACATTATATAAATAGTACCTTATTATCCTCCTCTACCAAAGACAAAAATCTAATTGTTTTTAAATATTTATAAGCTTCATTTGAAAATTTTTGTTTACAGATAACCACAGACAAAATTTGACTAAATATTCCATAAACCTATCTTAGATATATTGTCACTCATTTGTTTTTTTCATTAAGCCTCATAAATACCATTGTCTGTTCAAAATAAAGCATTAAACTCTCTTCAACAGCTTTAAGGAAGTATCATCCAACTTCAACCTTCCCTCAGAATTCCCAATATGGCTTTTTTCTCACAGTTTTCCTCTTAAAGGAGACACTAAACTCTAATTTCCTTATAGTAATATCAGTTAAAGACTGATTTTTAAAACAAACACAACTTTTGAATATATACTTATATTTACCCATTTGTTTGATTTTAAAGTTACTTTTTTCTTATAGAATTTTAGAATGGCTATTTCTACCCAATACACCTAAACAAAAATTATTTTACCCCAAATCAACAAAAAAAATTGCTTTCATTCAACAGTGCTGAACCAAAACCATCCAACACATTTGACAAGACCCTAATGTTATTTATCTTCACATAACTCAATTTCAACTTTCTTTTGCAGACCTCAAAAGAATGGCAAATGCCTTTTACTGGTTTTTTTTTTTTGGTGAGGGAAAATCTTCCTTTCATTTTTCTCCATATGGAATTCCATTATGTCCTCTACAAATATTTCCTTCATAAATCACATTCTTAATGCATTAATAATTGTTTTTCAAATAGAGTCAATAAGTTAGGCAATGAAACCATTAAATGATGCTAAAATATGGCACTTTTATAACCCCTGGAGCAACCATCACCCAGCAGATAAAACTTTTAACTGCTCTTCCTACTGTTTATACAAAGAGCATTCATTAATATCATAAGATAAAGATTTCACTAAGCTATAAAATTTAATGTTATATACATAAATCTTGATTAGGATTTCATTATAAAACAGTTTCCCAATGAACATATGTAAATTAATTAAAAGTTTTATTTCAATTGTATAATAGAGGTAACAAAATAATCTTATGATTTCTTTTTCAAAATATTCTTAGTTTAAAACTGTTAGATATAAGCTTTTTATTACGACTAGACAACATGTAAAATAATGGATTTTGCTCATATATTAGTTCTGGTCTTTTAAAGTTTGTGTATGTTGTCACTGATATTTTTTCTTCTGTTGTACAGGCCTCTGCACAAGCAGGTGAAACTATTCATGTCAGAAATGCTTGGGGCATTTGCTACACTTAGACTTCCAAAATGCATCAAAACTGATAATGGCCCCACTTATAATAATAACACTTTTGCAGAATTTTGTCAGACATGGGCATTTTGCATCCAATTGGCATACTATACAACCCTCAGAGACAAGCAGTAGTGGAAAACACCCATCATAGCCTAAACCTTCAACTAGAAACAAAAAGGGGAGGGAGACGATTTCTCTCTCTCTCTTTCTCTTCTCTCTCTCTCTCTCTCTCTCTCTCTCTCTCTCTCTCTCTCTCTCTCCCTCCCTCTCTCTCTCTCTCAGCTTCTGAATCAGGCTCTACATTTGTTCATATGCAATGATCAAGGGGTGACCCCAATGGAATGTAACTATGAGCAATAGACTCCTGGTAGCTGTCCACTGGTGTACAGGAAAATTCCAGAAGAGGGCGCATGGAAAGATCCTGACCCCTTAATAACGTGGAGTAGACGATTGCTTATGTTGTCCAGAAACTGCAGTTGCACCTTTCTAGGTTCATGGCAGGTGAATGATACAATGGCGTGGAGGAAGACCAGCTGGCTAGCAACTTGTCCTCAAAATCTGTTCATTGCCACCTTTACCATATTCACCTTTGTGGTAAGTGGTGGTGAAGCAAAACAAAATTGAGCTTTCATTCCAAGACTTCCATTATTAAGAACCATGACATGAGTGGATAAACCTTCACTAGTGTATGTAAAGGACACTCAGTTCCTCCCACATCCCAAAATGCATGCGATGTTATATGTACACACAGAAGGCACCTCTTTTAATTGCAAGGGCCAAACAGTGTATATGCCCTTGTGCCTCACTGGAAACATAACTGCTTCTCTCTGGTGTTTGGGTATATTATGACCTTGTATAAAAAAGCAGACAAAACTGCAAGTATTCACTTTTTGTCAGCACTAAGTGTTTATAAAGGTGTTAAGGTAATACTTTTACCTACTCTAGGCCTTTTAAAAAGACTTGCCAAGAACCTCTTTCATGAATACAAGAGAAAACAGTATGGGAAAATTGTATAACTAATGTCTCCTGAAGTTTTCTTATTCAAAATAATACCATAATAGACTTAGGACAACATGGAGAACATGAACATCATCAGATAATCAAAGTCTATTCTGGCATAGCATTACCCAGAATAATAAGACCCGATTCAAAACTGTCTCTAATACAACAATATATTGGCATGCTGAGGACTTAGCTGGACTCCAGTTGAATCACAAATACAGTCTTCTGCAGAGTACTCAATGGAAATTGGTGGCGCCCTCTATAAATAACCATTTGAAAAGCAAATTATGGGGCTGGAGAGCTGGCTCAGTAGTTAAGAGCACTGGTTGCTCTTGCAGAGGACCTGGGGTTTGATTCCCAGCATCCACATGGCAGCTAACAATCATCTGTAACTATAGATCCAGGAGAATTTGATGCCCTCTCCTGACCTCTGTGGGCACTTCATGACTTTGGTGAACTTACACACATGCAGGCAATACACATAAAAATAAAAATAATAAATAATGTATTTAAAAGACAAGAGAATTATTCGTACTAATACTAAGGGTACTGAGATGAATGTTATAACACAAGCAGTTGGGTTCAGGCTGTGTATTTGCTCATATATGTGTTTATGGTGGAAGATGGTATTCAATTCCTACACAATGCCACTATTCAGTGTTTTCATATTAAATGTGTGAATTGTTACATCATTGTGTTAACCATGATAACAAAAATCAATCAGTTATACTCATGTATCAGTCAACTACAGTACCAATAATTGAAAATCCTACTGAATAACAGGAACAAACCCCATCTTACAGATTCTTCATTTTATATTTCAAATAGTGTTATGAAAAGGAAAATGGATAATAGGTGGTTTTTTTTACTATAATTGGAATAATTACATCTGTGGCCACATAGACTGTGGCCCTGTCCCAAGAAGTTCAGGCTCATACTTCTGTAAACAATTGAGCTCAAAATTCCTCTTATTTATGGCATGTTCTACATGCCATAGATCTGACGTTTTTACATGAATTGGATAGTCTAAAAGATATTTTGGATGGGTAAAACATTAGAGAGCTTCCATACCCAGAAGGAGCTCCCTTGTCATTATAACATTGCTAACATCTATATTAGTCCCCTTAAGTAAAACAGTAGTGATTGTGATTAGGAAAAAGTTAAGTGTCACATTTTGGGAGCATAGAGACAACATAATGCTACTTTGGATATCTTTGCTCTACAAAAATACATAAAATGAAGCTTTATGGGACTAGACACTTCTAATGACCAAACCAGGGTTCAAGAATTCAAGCACATTGCTTCTATTGGGGTGGTGGTGGATAGTTGTGCTTTTTTGCTTTTCTCATTGTGGCTATAACTGTGCTTTCTTTTGGTGCAGTATAAAGAATCAGATAAACCAATTTTTTCAACCAAAAATTACTATGGCTGCCGCCATGCAACAATTCAATAATAAAGGTGGAGATGTTGGAGACCACTGCCCTGATGAACACTGCTGAAAGCATACTTGACATACATGCAAAGTCACAACCAGTCAAGACTGTCTAAGATGGCAAATCAACATAGGTATGTATACAGATGCATGTTCTGAAGTGCTGTGTCCCTTGTGTTTAGATTAGATGAAGAAGCTATGCCTTATTCACACTGTTCTATGAACATCTGCTCTTAGCCACATTTTACTGCAAATAGTTTCCTGAGTCCCTGTAGAGAAGCATCCTCTGATGTAACTACATTTGTTTCTGAATGCCTGCTCAGAGTACCTTATCCATTCTAATAAATTTGGAAGTTAGAGACTAGAGGCCTTTTCAAGCAGGACAGAGTGCCTCCTGTTCCCCCACTTTCATAGAGTTAAGTGTCCCATGTTTTGTGTGATACCACACTGTCCCTCTTCTGGATTTTCCACCACCTTGCCATGTAAGATGTAGCAGGTGATGAGGCTAAGACACAGAGGGTTCTTCTAGAACTGAAAGCATCAGCCAGTCAAAAAGCAAGGACCTCAGTGCTGAAATCTCAAATTCTACCAACAGCCTAGATAAGTTTGGGAGAGCCCTTGGATGTAGATGAGAAAGCTGACTGGACTTGTACCCTGACCTCCCGAGTGGGGAACTCAGTTATGTCATGCTCAGGCAACTAGCCCCAGAGAAAGTAAGGTCATGAATGGGTATCATTCTAATCTGCTAAACTGAGGACAGTTTGTCAATAGCAAAAGACAACTAAAAGAGATTTTGGTCATTAAAAATGGAATAATCATTATAACAAATACTTAAAGGAGTAGGGATGGTTCGAAATCAGATGGTAGAAGTGAGTGAATTAACTTTAAACAGCATGACAGAGGTAATTTAAATGTCCCTGAATGCAGTATTAGAAGTATGAGCTTCAAAGATGCTGCCCATGGCAAAAATGAATGGAACATGCTAAGATTATTGTGCAAGGGTTGAAAACAGCAAAAGTGATAACAAACAGCAAAACCATTCCTTGCAGTTATGTGGAAAGCAAGACTGGCCCACAAAAAATTTCAATATTTAGCTAAGGAAAGTCCCAAAGAAAATTTTGAAGGTGCTGTCTTGTTTCTTCTTGATGGTTGTAGTAAGATGAGAGAGGAGAAACAGTAAATCGTGGGAAGAAATGTTAAACAATAAACAAAATGATTTAAAATTTTCAGCCTCAACAAATTTAAAATACTGGTAAAAAACAAGAAGAAGAACTTGGGGGTGGGGGGGGGCTGGAGAGATGACTCAGAGGTTAAGAGCACTGACTGCTCTTGAAGAGAACCCAGGATCAGTTCCCAGCATCCATATGGCAGTGAACAACCATCTGTAACTCCAGATCCAGGGGATCTGACACCCTCTTCTGACCTCCATGAGCATTGCATGACATGAGTGCACTTACGCACAAGAAGGCAATACATCTATACACATAATAAAAATAATAAGTAAAATATTTTTAATTTTAAAAGAGGACTTGGTAAAGAGATAGTGTGGGTGCTGAATGCCCCCAAGACTTGTTCCCAAGATGGAGCTTATTGGGACTTAGGTGTTTATTGGGCCTTTAGGAGGTGGAGCTTTGAGAGGTTTTATGGTGCAACTCCAAGGACATCCATGACTCCTCACTGACTCCCTCCTCTTTCAGTCCTGGCTGATGAAATGAGCAGACCTGCTAGGCTGCATGTTCTGCCTGTCTACAGGACCAAAGTCGTTATGTACTGGACCCTTTCAAACTGCACCAACATAAGCATTTTCTCTTTATAAGCTAATTATCCCAGATACCTGTTATGGTGTAAATCTAACACAAATGACAAAGCACAGAGAAAAGACCAAAAAAAAATTCAAAAAAATCTGAAATGTGAGACTGTTCAGTCACACAAAGGAACCTTTGAAACAACTAAGAAGAGAGTACTGTCAGCAAGATGAGCATTAGAACCAAAGGCCTCCTCTACAGAGGCAGCAAGGAACTACAGACTGACTTAACTAATTGTACAGCAACTCCAGAAAACTAACTAAAGATCTGTATTAGCCAAGAAAATCTCAATCACCCTACCTCCTAAATAAATGAAAGGGGGGGGGAGGGAGGGAGGGAGGAAGGAAGGAAGGAAGGAAGGAAGGAAGGAAGGGAAATTTATGCTAATGAGTACATAATATATAAAGATGTCATTTTGACAACAGTAACAAAGTAAGGTTGCACTATAAATGAAGATTCTGTATATGATTACTGTCAACTTTGTATTAATTTAAGATAGTTCAACATATTTTATGATATATAATCCTATTGATAAGCACAGATTAAAATATTCATAAAATACATATTTTGCATTAAAAAATACAAATGAAGAAAACAGAACCAAAATATGTCACTACAACAAAATAAACATAAGAGGAGAGATGGTGCAATGGTTAAGAACACTTGCTGTTCTTCCGAAGGATCTGAGTTCAATTCCCAGTACCCACATGGTGACTAAAAACCATCTATAACTCCAGTTCCAAGGGATCTGACACTCTCTTCTGACTTCTGTGGATGATGCACATACATGGTGCACTTACATACATACAGGCAAAACACTCATACACATAAAATAAAAATAATAAATAAAATATTTTTAAATAAACACAAAAGAGTCAATAATGATTGGAAAGGGGAATAGAAAGCTTTAAGACATACATAACAGAAATGCATACAAAAAGGCATAACAAGTAGAACTGTATCAGGAATTCTCTAGGCTTGAATAGATTAAGCCTCATATCAAAGGTGCTAAAAGAACCTAGTCACAAAGAATTTCCTGTATCATTCCACCCACATAACATGCTCACGATGAGTAAATAGAGAGAAATAGGACTCATGCTTGAGGGTTCCTAAGGCTGGAGGGATGGGCGTCTTTCAAGGTGATGGATAAGTGACACACAAGGTTCTGCCTGAAGTATTAATAATAAACACAGTCTAGTATTGCGTGCAGTAATGGATGAACAAGTATAAAAACCACCAAAATCTGTTTTTTAAATGGGAAAATTGTCAGGAATAAGAATTATAGCTCAACAATACTGGCATAAAGACAACACTGGAAATGTTTCACATAATCATTATGGAAATGTAAATTAAGACCATAGTTAGAACCCAACCAAACATTAATTTTGAGCAACTAATGTAGATGTCTTACACCTGAAAACACCAAGAACTGCAGAGAAAGTGAGGTGATTATGACACCCATACAGTGCTGGCGAGCGTGCAGTAAACATCTGTTAAACATTATGCTATATTTAATTGTAGGGATTTAGCCATGTGGGGGGGTCAGTGTCCTTGAAGCTCTGACATCTCTGATGAAAGGGTATGTGACCTCCTACATCTCTAGAGCCCAGCTCTGTGCTTCTTGGCCAGTTGTTGCCAACATGCAATAAGAATTGAACTGCACCAGAGCCACGGTTTCTCATGCAGAAACCAAACCTTGATTCTATTCAACTTCTGACACCCACCCAAGGAGATCTGTGTGCAAAGGCTGGGACAGAGGCTGTTGACTACAAGGCCCATATCTGGTGGCTTCTGAAACCACGTAGACCCATTAGCAGCATATGGTTACCCCAGATTAACACACTGTGGACGTAGGTAGCACTGGTTTGTGATAAAGGTAAACCAAGATAAGCAAGGCTCACCATTCTAATTGAATATAACGAGAATTTTCTGGTGTAATAAGCCAGATTCTTCAGAAAAGATAAACATCTTCCTTTCAAGCCAGGATAAAAACCTAAGCTTTCTGACTCTGCCCTGACTTTGCTCAAGCACCCTCACCACGTGGGGTCTTCCTCCCTATCATTGGCTCTAGGTTCTTACTATTCTGATCTTTAAAAAACAGATGTTGAATGAGGTTGGTGGCCTTTTTCCTCAAGCAGAATTACAATATAAGTTCTCTGTACTTACAGTGGCCGGGAGAGGGCCCAGAAGGTCTCTCATTCTGAAGCTCTTTGGTTCCTGGAGTGATGTAAGATTTTTTGTTGGTATCTTGCAAAAGCATCAAAAATACCTTTTGAAAATAAAATAAAGGAGTTGTATATGTTTCACATGTCTTCACACATTACATTTCTTCTCTTTTACCTCTCTTTTACCTTAGGTCATGATAACAACATACAACAAACACATCCCATATTTCATTAGTCATTCATGTAATTAGTGCACTTCTAAAACCATATGAGTCTCCATAAGCAGGTCCATAGGCCTCCCATAGGATGCAAAGCTGAGTTTGACAGGACAGCAAACTCTGGCAGTGACACACGTGGAAGAGGCCTAGGTGGGAAAAGGCCAGGAAATGGCAGCATCGTATGACCAAGTCAACTCCAATTTGCCACTCACTGTGCCAGCATCTTAGAAATCTCAGACAATAAACTTAGGAGCCACACATTTAAACAACACAGTTTAGGGTGGTTGCAAAACCATCTATAAAAGCCCCCATTGAAAGTATGCTCCACAAGGGTTAGCATGGAACACTTCACTAAAGCAGCCAGTTTATGGCTCATCGAAGTCACTAGTTAGTATGACCTGGAAACAGAAGTCCAACTTCAGGGTATTTAAATCCAGAGGTGAAGTGCAAATCAACAAAAGTATGATGAAGAAAGTATGAATCAAGACAAAGGGGCTGGGTATGGTGAAACCTTCAACTGCACTTAGAGACCTGGAGGAGACTTAGGACAAGATGCACTGAAGATTCCCAACATCTACCAAGCAGAGCTCATAAAGAAGAGTGCTTTGGGTCACATGCAAAAGTCAAAAGACTGCCATGCAGCAGCACTGCCTAATGGAAAAGCGCTCAGGCTCTGCTGTTGGCAACACTAGGCCAGCTCTGTGACTACAGGCCTGGGACACCATCACCTGGGCTCTGGGAATGTCTCATCTGTAAAACCAAGCATGATCACAACAGCTCACGTAGACTTTGGAGGCTCTGTGCAGAC
Organism: Nannospalax galili; assembly: GCF_000622305.1. Taxonomy (NCBI): domain Eukaryota; kingdom Metazoa; phylum Chordata; class Mammalia; order Rodentia; family Spalacidae; genus Nannospalax; species Nannospalax galili. The sequence goes on from NW_008352325.1 coordinate 3,153,175, forward strand.
CCTGGATGCATAGCGTCTGTGCTCTTATGTCCTCATCCAAAATTCACTAAATATCCCCTGTGGTCATGCACCAAACAGTGAAGCATGGTGTACCGTCTGTCACCTTTGGTACAGGCTGTACATATGCTCCTCCTCCCTCCCATCTCTGTACACATCCATGGACATCCAGGTCCCTGGGTCTCTCTACCCTTCTAGGGACTTCTGTTTAGCCTCATTGCTCATCAAGCAGTAGCTCACACTCAGCATGCCCACACTCATCCCAAACTTCTGACTTGTATAAACAGCATTACAAGTCTGATTCCTTTAAACAAGCAAAAAAGCATGAATATATCTAGGTGTTCCTGGTGTGCCCCTTTCCACAAGGGAAGACACATGGAGAGGGCTCCAGAGAGAACAGCAGCGAGTGAGCAAGCCTGAAGCGAGACGTATGCACTCTCTCTTCATGTGGTTAATTAATTTGGACAGAATCCTACTGAGGAAAACCTGTATCCCTGATGCTCATGAAGGTCAGGAGGTTTCATTACATCTCAGGTAGTTACTTTATTTGAAAGATAACAACCTTTGCTGAGTCCCAGCAAGACCTTCAAGAAAAGTCATAGCACTGAGCTCCCCAGCTGCAAACAAAAGCCATGTTGACCATGGTTTATAAGGACACTGTGTGTATGTGGCAGACATGCAGCCCTGGACAAACTATTCACTCTGTGACTCAGCTTCCTGGAATGCCAAATGGTGATATAAGACACATACTACAGGACTATTGTGAGCAGAAAATGTATTTTTAAGAGAGAAATGAGAACCGTGACTGGCATGTAGATAGCTCACAATGCCTCATCCTGAATAGCCAGAGGATACATACATATGATAAGCTTCATCATGTAGTTCTCAAATCAATCCAATAAGATAAGTATTGCTATCCCCACTTTAGAGCAGGGCTTGGAGGCTTAGCACAATAAGTATTCACCTGGCACATCCATACAGAATTAAATTAGAGACAATAATGTGAGCTAAGAATCATTCATCAAATAAAGGTATTCCCTTGAATTTTATTATAAATGAAAATTTTATTAATGGTCAAAGTAATTAATTATGAATATCATAAAGCACATTTCTACAAAATAGATGCATTTTATAACAATCTTCATGTCTCATTTTAAATCTTTTTTATTTATTTTTATTTTATGTGTATGAGTGTTTTGCCTGCATGTACCTAAGGGCACCAGTGTCATGTAATGCCTACGAAGGCCAGAAAAGGGGCATTTTATCCCCTGAAACTAGAGTTAAAGATGGTTGTCAGCTGCCATGTAGGTATGGGGAACTGAACCCAGGTCCTCTAGAAGAACAGCCAGTGCTATTAGCCAGTGATCTATCTCTCCAGACCTCTACAAGTCTCCTTTTTAAATTTTCCATCTCTTCCTGCACTCATTAAAAACATAGTGTGAGTGCTGTATACATGTACAAGTCTGTAAATGTCATGTGTGTTGTGCGAATGTGTCGGAGAGGAAGGCAAAATTAGGACACGTTTTTGCCCTCAGTAATCTCACAGATCAGGTAAGGATGTGATAGGAACAATTACCACACTAGCAAGCATCTGGGTGCAAAGTGTAGAGAGTGTCTCCACCTCTGCCTGTGAAAGGAGGAAGGCGAATCAGACACGGATGTGAGGTGTGCCCTCTAGTGCTGGCTCCTCCTAGCTGCAGGTACATTGACCAAGGGTCTCTGAGACTAAAATGTCAATGAACAGAAAGCCCCCAAAGGTCACATTTTTCAAAAACAATATGACATTGACTACTGTAGTCAATGGTCTAGGCTCTTACTGGCAGACTTGCTTTTGATATTTTGAGCTGTAAATCTCATGCTAAATGGAGCTATTGCTATTATCCATGAGCTATTGCAAGCCTCCCTTTTGTGCCTCCTGAAACCCTCACACTAATACAGGATGCTAAGTTTTAACGAAAGAAAAATATAAAAAGGCTCCCAACAGTCCACTGGGTTTGGGAACTGGAAGTCCCCATTATTACTTTAATATATTCCTTATCATCTGGCATATATTTTTCTATAAAAGATAACCTATTGTGTTTCACTTGTACTATTATGAAAAGATGCACACTACTGCAAAAATTCCCATTACAGATAAGGTTATGAAAGGCCTTCTGATATAAACACCCTTACAGAAGGGACAGAAAGAAGATTTGGCATCTGAATGAGGATAAACATGTGATACACCAGCTACACGTTCTAGTTTAGGAAACACCTTGCATTTGTGTGCACTTGGTATGGAAGGGCATCACACACATACACCTCTTCCTGATCTTTTCATGCTTGTTCATGTTTCAAGTTTTCACTTGAAGCTGCACAAGGATGAGAAGCCAACTCAAATGGGCCAAATTGGGGCCCATACCTGGCTGTCATCATACACAGGGCTAGATAGTTATTTCCAGTCTCATCTAATGGACACATCTCACTGGAATTAGCTCTGGCGTCTCAGTTAACAAGCCATCACACTGGGCACACTAGTCCTATTTTTATTCAAACAAAATGACTGAAAATGAAATGGGATGTAATGAAATTAAATCCCAAAGATGCTAACTGACATAAAAATAATATATAATTGAGCAAAAACAATATAGCTTTAAGTGCAATGCCTGTGGAATTTCTGTTATTACTTTTTGAAGAGAACAAATTAAGTAGTTTGGAGCTATTTCCTTTGGGAACTGAAGTCTCCTCACTTTAGAAAAGTTTCTGGGTCTAAGCTGTTACTGTGGCCCAGTGTCAGCTGCCCATTTATTGTGCTACCAATTTCTGGGGCTGGAGTACAGCCGTTCATCTGCTGTGCTCTGTTTAAAAGGCACTGTCAAATAGTGTCAGACCCTAGGTGTCATCCTCCCTCAAAGTGTCAGTGTGATGGACTACACCAGGAAATGCCAACACAGGATGCCTTTTGGCTTATGTGCTGAAGAAACCAATGAAGTTGCCAGATTTCTGCAGGCAGTGACAACAGAGCCAGGCCGAGGGATGACACTGCCAGAGGGAGACTGGGAAAACTCTGTCTAAAATCTAACATACACTGTATTTTTTTCAGAATTTCCTGAATGATACATATCTTGCTTTTGTTTTACTTTTGATAAGCAAAAGATGGCACTATGAAAAGAGCTTAGGTAATAAGAAATAAGAAATAGAAACATAACAAGAGGTACTTGGAATTCTCCAAAAGCAGGGCTCTGGCCACAGCTGCCCCCTGTAGTGTCACACAGTGAGCTGCACACAGCAGACCTCTATCACACAGGAACATCCTTGCACAGGAAACTGCTGCTGCGTCAGATCACCTCAGACACAACAATCTAGTACAGCACATCTGTTATCTTATGGTTCTGGAGGTCCAAAGTACAAAACAGGCCTTCCTGGACCACTGCTGATGAAGAACCCACTCTGGCCTCCATACTTCAGACTGTGACCCCATCCTCTGTCTTCCAGCTTCTGGTACATTGTGATGTCAACTTTTCTAGTTTGAACATTTTGTGGGCCCCTAAAACAGCCCTGTTTTATTGCTTCAGGTCCACCCATAAAATATAGGAACATCTTCACACCAGAAGTTCCAAAGATGTGAGCATTTTGTGGAACTCTTATTCATCCTATCGAGAACTATCACACCACAAACACATCTCTGAGGCAATGGTATTGATTAGATATGTCCTTAGATATTTTAAAGACAGAAAATAGAGTGGAAGATGATGGCCTCCAACACAATTAAATTCCGACTCCTGATGTTGGGCAACTCAGCACCTTTCTCAGATTCAGTCTGTTTGTCTATATAGGGTGTAGAGGGTGGTAAATTAGATAAGGTATAAAAAGCTTAACTCTAGATCAGGCTTGGGGTCTATGACACCCTAAAATACCTCTTTGTGAACAGAAAATGTAAAGGATGGGCCCCAGGGCCCAAGTCAGAGAGACAGAAAGAAATCCAGCTTCCTGGAACACTTGACTCTAGGATTGTTTTAAATAAAGAAAATAAAGTTGAAGCATCCTTCACCTAAATATATTATATTTTTGTTACACTAAGCAAAGGGTGGTAGAGACGAGAGAGAAAGAGAGAGAGAGAGAGAGAGAGAGAGAGAGAGAGAACATGTTCTTTCTCACAATAGCTAGGACCTGTTTTCTCTGCCTCCCTCCCTCTTTCCTTCCTTCCCTCCTCTTTTCTGATGATCAAGGCACCAGATTAGTGTTTGTGGCCAGCATAATTATGGTGGAGTTGGAGTGGGCAGAACCTCACAAGACATCACTGTGGAGATGACCTGGAGATGAGAGCAAACAGGTGAATATCAAAGACTACAGTCAAGCTTCTCAACTTCAGGCACGGGAGGAACAAACAAGGATTCAGGAAATGCTGAGTGAATGCTTCATTTCTGGAGTGGACTTACGCTCTTGATTTTCAGTATTTAGTCAAAAGAGAAGTAAATGAAGATGTGACACTTTATCTAAGGGAAAACCTAAGGCCAGCAACTGCTCCATTCCCTATAGATAGGGAAACCAGAACATTTTGGAAAAGCAGTTGTCTCTGGAGGTGATAGAGGGCAACTTGTCAGAAAGTAAAAGCTGTTCAAAGAAGGGAAGAGCAGAAGACACAGAAGTCAGCAAGAAGTAGCTGCCACTGCCAAGCCTGGTGTGATTTAAGCATCTAAGTAAGTGGTGCCCAAGATGAATGAATAGAAACGAATAACTAAAATGGGAATCCATGAGTCGCCATTGATCAGAGCAGGTAAATGTGGTGGAGAGACTCTTCTCTAAGCATGTGTGAGTGATGGGATTACAAAGGTCTCCAGAGGGTAAATGCTATAGTAATAGTCAACTCAGGCAAGGAACTTCAGAGGATGCTGAAACTGGTGGGTGAAGGAAAATGGGTGATGGAAAGTCTCAAAGTAAGATCTCAAAAGTAAAGAGGAGGGCTGGAGAGGTGGCTCTGTGGTTAGGAGCGTGTACTGCTCTTCTAGCAGACCCTGGTTCAGTTCCTAGCACCGTGTCAGGAGCTGGCATCCTCCTGTAATCCAGTTCCAGGGGATCAAACACCCTCTTCTGGTCTCCACAAGCACTGCATTCATTTTCACAAACACATGGACACACGTGCACACATGATTAAAATGTAGAGAGAGGAAGGAAGAAAATTCAGTTTAAGTGAAAGCCTACAAATCCCTCTACATCTACTTGGTCAAATTTCTTCCCACTATCATGGAGATTAGCTCTACCAGGTAGTCAGGAGCAAAGAGGAAGAGCATCATCCCTAGAATATCCCAGACAAAAAGAGCATAAACTGGTTCCGTTATTAGGAGATAGCACAAACTCATGTTTGGTATTCAGGTCTCTGTGCAATATGACTGCTCCGTAGTCTATTAAGAGGCCATGAAGTCAGGATACAAGAATTGCTGCTGGCAATGACTAATGAGGCATCCAATGGACTGCAGATTGTGATCCTAGATTGCACCTATGTCATCATCATCATTATTATCATTATTATCTGTGTGTTATGCATGTTGCATGTGAGGTGTAGGTGTATGTGGGAGTGGGTGGGTGTGTGGGTGTGGGTGTGTATGTAGTGAGCACATCCATGCACACACATGCAGAAACCAGACTGCCCTATCGAAACCCAGAGTGGACCCTATGCAGCTACCAGCTCTGGTGACAGTGATGTGTCAACATGGTTTCCTAAATTGCAGCAAATGCACCACTTTGTAGGGGAGCATTAATAATGGGGTAAACTGGATAAGGAAGTAGGGTTAAGTGGGAACCCTTTCTACTCTCTGCCCAATATTGCTGTGAAACAAAACTGCCCTAAAAATTGTTTAAGATAAATTTTAAAAATTAAATTATAGCCTATGTGCTCTGTCCAAGTTCATCTTGAAAGGAAATAACGGCATTAAATCACAGCACTGGACTGGAGAGAAGGCTCAGCAGTTAAGAACACACACTGCTATTCCAGAGTACCAGAGTTTGATTCCCAGATCCCACATCAAGCAGTTCACAAACAACCGCCTGTAACTCCAGCTCCAGGGAATCCAGTTCCTCCTTCTGGACTCTGCAGCCATCTGCACTCACGTGCACAAACCCACGTGCAGGCACATATGCATAGGTGTAATTCAAAAAATAAATATTAAATCTAAAAAAGAAAAATGGACTGGAGAGTTGGTTTAGCGGTTAGGAGCACTGGCTGCTCTTGGAGAGGACCCAGGTTTGGTGGCACCCACATGGCAGCTAGCAGCTGTCCATGGTTCCAATTACACAGCATCCAATGCCTTCTTCTGGCTTCTACAAGCACTGTGTACACATGGTATACTTACATTCATGAAAGCCAAACACTCACACATATAAAATAAAAATTTTAAAACCACAAGCATCGTTGTCCTTACCATGATTCCAGGCCTCTTCCCACCAAAGACTCATGACAGCAGGCAGGGAGTCAGCAGAAAGTCACAGATATAAGCAAAAGTACTGCATTTAGCGGACCACAGCTGTCCAAGGAAGAGAGTGAGGAAGGGAGTAAAAATCAGACAGAAAAGCCACGGCCATCCCAGAGGAACATGCGCCTATAGACTGCTGGGAAAGCAGAGTAGAAACCGAGGAGTAAGAAGAAAGAGCAGCCCCCCCAAACCAAGCCAGGTCCTTACTCCTGAGCCTTATGCATTCCTGCATGAGAGCTCCCTGCCACCCAGTGGGAGGGCCCTGTGCAGGACAGTCAAGAGCCCTCTCTAGAGAGTGGCTAGTTCTAGAGTGGCTAAATCTATGGTTTGGATATGGCTTGAGTGTCTCCCCCAAAGATGTATGTGCTGGAGTCTTATGCCCCAATGTGGAGGTGTTAAGACACAGTGGAACTGTTAAGAATGAGGTCTAGTGGGAAGTCACTGGCCGGGGTCATCCTTGAAGAGGGTTTGATGATGGTCTGGAAGAGCTGGTGCAGTGTCTCAGGAGAGATTCGATCCTCAAAGAGCAGGTTATTGTGAGACAGTAATCCTAGCCCCTCACTAGCATCCCTGCTTCCTCTCTTGCCATGTGTCTTCCCAAACATGCTCCTGCCATGTTGTCATCTGCTATGGTGTGACACAGTCAATGACAGTCATTAGATGCCAACATCAGTCCACCCAACCTTGGGCTTTCAGCCTCCAAAACCATTAGCTGAATAAAGTCCCTTCTTTAAAAATGCCTAGCCGCCGGTATTTCTTAAAGTGATGGAAAGTGGATTAAGATACCTTGTCATAACAAAAGAATGGCACTAGTCCAAATGCCACACCCTGTGGTTGGAATTTCTTCTCCCAAAACTCTACAGTGTGGTTCTTCCCATGCTTGCTAGTTTACAGTTGAGGGCTGTGCCTGGGGAGGCTGTTCTCTGTGAGAACATGCATAGTAGATGACATGGAGGTGGGGCTCCACTGCTCTACATCCCAGGCTGGCACTAGGAGCCCCCATTGTCTACCCTTCCCATCAGTCTATCCTTGTGGCCGGCACAGACAGCATCAAAGAGAATTTCTATCATACACTATCCAGGCTGGGGTCTCCCATGCGGATTGTGATAACTTCAAAGGTGGGGGAGGGAAGCATAGAACTCAGTTTCTGTTTCTGTGTGGAACCTATGAGAGGTAGAGCATTCTTAATACAATAATTACATCCTAGACAGACATGTCCTTACTGACTTCAGTTGCAACAGGCTACAGCATTCTGTGACCCACCTAGATGAATTTTTCAATTGATCTACTTTACCTTTCCTTAAGGTAACACTTACAAGAGGAGAAAGTGACTCAGAAAAATATGTTGCTTACTTGAGTAACACAAGCAAAGCAAACACACAGCCCACAGGGTGACTCTCCTGTCCTCTGCAGACTTTCTGTTTTAATCTCACACATTACTGAAAATCTAATCAGACCTGAGGCTCTGACAGAAAAGGGGAAGAAGAAGGATACTAAGTACTAAGAAGAGGTTAGAACTCTTATTTATAAATAAGTCTTTCACTAAATATTGCACCTACTAACCTTTCTCGTGCCTCTCCTGTCACTACTGTTGATCACATAAACCAGAGTAGTTAACTAAGCATATCGAATCAGCCTGGTCTACATAGTGAGTTCCAGGCCATCTAGAACCACAGGGGCTACAGAGAGACCATGTCTCAAAAAATCCACATATAATTATATATGTGAGTGTGTGGGTATAGGTGAAGGTTAACTAACAAAAATCCTGGGGCTAGGGAAAGGACTCAGCAGTTAAGAGCACTGGCTGCTCTTGCAGAGGACCTGGGTTAGTTTTATCCACATATAATATATATGTGAGTGTATGGGTATAGGTGAAGGTTAACTAACAAAAATCCTGGGGCTAGGGAAATGACTCAGCAGTTAAGAGCACTGGCTGCTCTTGCAGAGGACCTGGGT